>NC_137806.1:21144707-21467207 GCF_963383645.1 Muscardinus avellanarius
ATTCTCCTAACAGAACCAGCTAATGCTGATGATAAGCTTTTACAACTCACATTCTACATTCAACACAAGAGAAATCCTCTCACCTTACATATACTGCCATCGTTTTAACAGGCCTACCCCACTTAACAAAGGCATCCTGGTTTATATTCATAGAAGTCACACTCAAAAAGGCTTATGGGGACAACCATTTGCACCAGCATTTTATTTTTTAATGACTACAGAAACTCTTGGGGCTCATCATATTAAAATACACAAAAAAAGAAGAGAAGCAGTGTTGGTTTTTAATTACTTCTACCTCTGAATCAGCCATCTTCACTGCAAGAGTTCTTTAAACATTTAGAAACAAACTAAATTCTACATTTTTGCCTTGTCCAGACATAACGTCTGCTGGCATCGCTCTGGCGGGTTGCATGTCGGTGTGTCGCCACTGAACATAACCAGAGGATATGAAAGCTGCGTTTCCTGTCCCCACACATCATCCTTTGCAAAAGCAAGAACCTGACTCTGGGTGTGGTGGTCCACGCTTGCAACCCAGTGCCTGGGAGATGAAAGGGTCGCAGGTTTGTGGCCAGCCTCATGGTCTTAGTGAGGACCTCTGCCACCTAGCCAGACCCTATTTCAAAACAAAAGAAAAATTAAAAAATAAAATAGGGCTGGGGAGTAGCTCAGAAGTAGAATGCCCCTTGGTTCTATCCCTAGTACTAACAAAAAATAAATATTTTTTAAAAGGAAACAAACCAAGCCAAATATACAATAACAAAAATAACAACAACAACAACAAACACACACACACACACACACACACACACACAAAAAAAAACCTAGAAAATCCCAAGTAAAACTTTCTCTAAACTCCATCACTTCCTGTTCCTTCCTATACTCATCACCCTGAATGTTTTTGTACCTAATCAGAGGGCCTGGCACATATACCAGGGAATGGGTAAGTAAAGAGATTACATAAACAGGGTATAGTAGCCTCTCCTAGTTTAAGATGGCTCTCATGCAATGATCTGCAATGATTTTTATTAAGGTCCTATGCAATCTGAGCACCAATTTGGACAGGTACATTCACGAAACCAGGTCTACTGCCTTCTTTCAACTCAATATGCCATTCTGATTTCACTGTTACCCAATGATGATGTTTCACCTCTGGGTATCAGGAGCTCGGGAGAACCTAGCCCGATGAGCCAGACGTACTTTGGGAGGTGGCTGTGGGTTCTAAGTGCAAGATGAGCTTTCTAAAGAAATGGAGAGTCAAGTTGCCTCTGGCCGCAGGGGGACGGGTCCTGGAAGGACTTTGCTGATCATAAGAAAGATTTCATTATTTAGGAATGTGGATTGCCACAATTCACAGAGAGCGCATGTGAGGCGCTGGCCCCCAGGGAAGGGTGGAATGTGGTTCAGGGATCCAATGATACTCTTCTCCAGCACACTCTGTGTGTGACTTCACTCGGCCAGCTAAGAATGAACCAGGAAACACACAGGTTGTGCAAGGGACACAAAAGGTGAAGGGCAAATAAAGTTTCTTATCTAGATTGTAGCAAAATCCTTTCCTCCCTGTTCATTACAAAAGGTTGGACTGCTCAGCCCTCAAACACAATTATGCTTATAATTTTGTTGTTTTAGAATATGTGTGTGACGACACGGATATGTTTCTTATGTGTAAAAAGCTACCTTGGTAAGAATCGTAATTACACTTTAGTTTCTTTTGGAAAACTTTTTTTTCCTTTTTATCTTTTCTTTCTGGTGCTGTCGAGTGAACCCAGGGTGTTGGGTTCAATCTCACGAGACCAGTGCTTCACTACCAACCTATTTCCCAGCCTCCTTTGAGGAAAAACTTTATATGAATGTGTATAAAATAGCCCTAAGGAGGCATCGCTATTCAGATAATTCATTTAGCCATTCATTCATCCATTACAATGATTCTCTATAAAAAAAACTGTAAGATATATCTAGGAACTATAATGCAAGGAAAAGAGGGAAGGTGTTTTTTTTTTTGTTTGTTTGTTTGTTTTGTTTTTGGTTTTTGGTGGTACTGGAGTTCCTGGAAACCCTTCTACCTCCAGGCTACACTCCCAGACCTATTTTATATTTTTATTTGGAAACAGGGTCTCTTAAGCCAGCGTGGCTGGCTTTGCACCTGTGCAATCCTCCTGTCTCTGCCTCCCAAGCGCGGGGATTACAAGCGTGCACCACCACGCCCGGCTGTTTTTTTTTTAATTGGTACACTGTAGTCACACATCATAATGTGGATCATGTTGACAAGGGCGTATATTCACATTCCTCAGTGTCCGTGTTAGCAATGTTATATTCACATGGATACACATATATTCAAATGTAGCTTTTCCATTAATAAACCTCAGCCTTCTTCCTCCCCTACCTTTCCTTTCTGGCTTTGCTGAGATTTCCCCAAGAGGGAGGGTTTTGATAGTGGCCAAACCCAAGTTCAAATCTGAGCTTTGCTACTGTTTTGCGCTATAATCCTAGACAAGTCTCTTAGAGCCCCAGATCCCTCAGATAAAGAGTGACCTGTCCCTCATGTTGTGAGAAATTGTACAGTTTCTTTCCTTCTTTCTTTCTTTCCTTCTTTCTCTTTCTTTCTTTCTTTCTTTCTTTTCTTTTCTTCCTTCCTTTCTCCTTCCTTCCTTCCTTCCTTCCTTCCTTCCTTCCTTCCTTCCTTCCTTCTTTCCTTTCTTTCTTCCTTTTCATGGCATTGAGGATTGAACCTGGTGGTATTCTACCTCTGAGCAATACCTCCAGCCCCATTTTATTTTTCATTTTGAAACATGGTCCCACTAAGTTGCTGAGGCTAGCCTTGCACCTGTGATCCTCCTTCTTCAGTCTCCCAAGTACTGAGATAACTTGCGTGTGCCACGATGCATGGCTCAATTTTACAGATTTAGCAGCACTTTGAAAGAATATAGCTAGTCTCCCAAGGCTTTCTAATTTTAAAGTGATATCTAATAAATGCAAAAAATGTATAAAGAATAATTGTTTCTTATACAAAGTAAACAGGCAGCATATAAAATTCATATTAATTAATTAATTAATTAATATTTTGCAGGTCTGGAACCCACTGGCATTTGACCTCCGAGCTACACCCCCTTCCCTATTTTTTATTCTTTATTTTAAAACAGGGTCTCACTAAGTTGTGGAGGGCCTCTCTAAAAGTTGCTGAGGCTGGCCGCAAACAGTGATCCTCCGGTCTCAGCCTCCCAGATGCTGGGATTACAAGCGTGTGCCACCACGCCCGGCTTCTAAAACCCACATTTTAAATAAAAGCTGTATGGCTAACATCACCCCAAGCACCCAGGATGCTAAATTAAGCTTAGATTAATGTTCATCAATCACGATCACCATTAAGCATCATTTTGAGCACCAGCTAAAAAGGAATAAAAAATAATAAAGCCACTTGCTATCTTGTGTAGAGGTCTGGTCGGATATTCTAAAGCTCATGTGGTTCACTCGTGGTCGCAGGGAGTTCCCTGTTTATGATCTTTTCTCTGCAGCCACCCACAGCTGACTCCCCTCTCTACTTCCTGCCTTCTGTGCCAGCCCCCCCAACCTCCTTCAGTAGCTGATATGAGAATATAGATTTCCCAGAGCAATTCTACCCTCGAATATCTCCACCTCACCAATTGGTTCTGGACGAACAATTTTACCTAATTCTCATATTAAATGTGATCACTCACCAGGCAATCATGTTTTCAAATGTGGGAGCCCTACGTACAACCTGCTATTATTGGCTTGGTCAGCAGAAAACATCTTGCAGTGATTCCCATGCATCCCGAAGCGCCTGCAAACCCATCTGCAGCCCAGCCAGCTCTTTCAGCGAGACATAAAAGTATCTCTGCCACACAGATGCCTGAGTCTCATTTATGGAGCAATTACGAAACTTGAGCCGCAGCGGTGTTTTACATTCGCTCGGTTTTGTATTTTTAGCCCAGGCTTTTTCCTTTCATGGATTATGGTAAATACAACATTTGCTTCCGGACTGTGGGACTTGCTGGGGTCATAAAGGAAAGTGCACAAGAAGCAGATTACCTCTGGCTATTGCGTGATAGGGAGGCAGACGGTTAGGCTAAGTGGCTGGATTTACTCGTATTCAAATTCCACGAAGCTGCCTTGTCTACCACGCGGAAATAAACAGGAGACTCTTGGTGCTTAATGCGCTTTTCAGCTCCCTCTCTCTCAATCGGGACTTCGCTGGGCGTGCTCTTTAAGAAGTAAATAAATAAATACAGTCTATGTTTCTCTATGTGTGTGATCCTGAAGCTCCTTTCCTTTGTTAAAGCACTTGGTCATCTTGTAATCTGCCTTTGCTCTACATCAAGCCAGAGCAGGAATGCCTGGAATAGCAAAGTTAAATAAGGACTCTAATTTTACTAGAACTGACACATTTTGCAAGATACAGCGGTGAACTGCACGCATTTTCCATGTTGCGCCATGCTTTCTCCCAAATGGATGACAGTCCCTATGACTTTATATCTCCATGGCTCGATCCATTAATACACCAAACTACAATTTGTATATTTTGCTTAATTGCCCAGCTACATCGATCATTACGGGCACAAGGAATCATCTTTTTCCTCTCTTACTCAGAAGCCTGCTGCGTTTCTGACCTTGTCGTCAATTAGTCAGATACGAGTTGTAAATGTAGCACGGCAAATGCCTTTCAGAAGCAATTACTGTGGAACTTCACTCCGACGTTACAAAATGGGGCATCTTCGCTAGATGATGTCTGTATTAAACCCATCAACCAGAGGCCTAGAGAGTGAATAAAAGAAAAACATATTGTGCCACAAAGCGTTAACTACAGACCTGCCCTCAGCCCACAGCAGTGCCTTTGATAGATGGCCGTGCTGTAAATATGATCCTTTTAAGAGCTCGCTCCCTCAAGTCTATGCGTTTATTTGATAGTTCCCCCCTTCCCGAGGTATACGGTAAAGACATTTGCCATTGGTAAGTTTTGTTCTTCAGATCCAGGAATGGCCTTTAAAGAGGAATGTGCTTGAATAAAAGGAGACAACAGATGCAGAGACAAATGTGGCCACTTCCAATGTAGATATTTTGGGGTCATTGTAAAGACTGATGCCAACATGGGGACGGCTGGTGCCTTTGACGGGAATTGTGAAATGGAAGAAACATAAAATACTGGGGGCATGCTAACCTGTCTAGGGACCTGAAGTTATCAATGGGAAATAAACGAGACAAAAAAGAAGAGAAAAAAGTGGCATGTGTATTAAAAGAAAAATGTCCAACTAATTCATCAGGGGTGAAAAAAAATCGTTCCAAATGCAGATATCCTAAATTTTGTTGACGGTCAGAAGAAGATATGTTAAGAACTATCTCGCCTGAGGAGTAAGTAATCCAGACCGCCCCCCCTCAAAAAAAAGTAACTTGAAGTGAAAAGAATAATTATGGAAATCTTTAGCTGTAGCAGCAGATTCTGTAGGACCTGAAAAGGAGTAAATTTGTTTTTCGAGAAGTCTAGCATTTCAAAGGTTTGCAAATTTTCAACACAGCAGAATCATGACAGTGAAGGAACAGTGCCATATTTCATTGAGCTGGATGTGTGGATTATGAACAGGTGACATAAACAAGAGGAATTGGTAATCCGAGTACTTGGAAGGCTGAGACAGGAGGATCACAGGCTCAAGGACAGTCTCCAGGCTCAGCAACTTAGCAAAGCCCTCAACAACTTAGTAAAACCTTGTTTCAAAATATAAAGTATCACAGGACTGGGGGCATTACTCAGAGGCAGAATGCCCGTGGGTTCAATTCTCAATACTGCAAAAACAAAACAAAACAAATTTCACCTAAAAGATAGACACTGATCAATTCTTCAGAATCACCATGTAGTTCTGTCTAAATCAGCCATCTGATGCATAATCACATTTAATACAATCTCACATTTCTACCTTCTGTACCTACCTAATTATTTTGCTGGCCTTTAACAAACAGGACTGTACTGTATATTCACAGACGCTCATGCCCAGGAGGTCCAAAGACCTCGCCTTACTTATGATCGCTCCTTACTTATCAAGAGTATGACTATTATAATCGTTCATTCTTTACACGTCAGTTGCTCCATGACAGCTCACACTCATTTAAAGGATCAAAAGATCTACTGTATGTGAAAATACTCAACAGGCTATTAAGAAACTCTGTGCTATACATTCTATTCTCTTCTTATCTTTCTTCCCAAATAGACTCTCAATGTCTTGAGGGCAGGAACAAGGTCTAACAGTTCTTTCTTCATTTATCAAGACATGCAACAGGAACTAACTAAATATGCAATGATTAATTAGTCTTCACTTGAAAGTCAATGGCAAAAGGGCCTGAGGAGCCGCGGCCTGTTGCCTTTCCATTCTTCCCCATTCCGTGGTTGTCTAGTCTAAACCACACTAATTCATTTTCTACTTGGCTCACAGGGAAAACTTGGAAAAAATAAATCTGCCTATTGGTCTAACTCCTTAGAATTATTATTTTTCTTTGTGGTCCCGGGGATTAAACTCAGGGACATTCTACCTCTGAGGTACACTCCCCTGCCCTTTTTAAATTTTGAAACAGGGTCTGGATAGGTTGCCGAGAGTCTCATTATATTATTGAGACTGTCCTGGAATCTGTGATCCTCCAATATCAGCCTCCCAAAGTACTGGGATTACAGGTATATGCCACAATGCCAGGCTTCTTAGAATCTTTTAAAGCCCCTTTAGACATCTTCAAACTCTTCAGAAGGACCAAGGCTTTTTAGAGCTGGCTGGTGGCTAATCCTCCAGCTCTACTCTCACCAAGCATCTCACTCAAAGTCTCTGCCGCTCGACTCACTGGTCCTAAATGTGCTAACCCACCTCTTCTCTGTTGTGGGGCCGCCCCTCATCTCCATCAATTTCATCAAATCTTACTTGACTTTGAAACATCCCTCCGGGAACAGCTCTACTCCACTCCCTAACTCCAACGCAGATCAGGCAGCTCTTGGCCCTGAACCATAGCTCCAGGTACATGATTTCAGACAAAGATTTCCTGCCCAAGGAGTCAAGTGTTCAGATTTCCACTAAGCAGAGCTTGCACAATATCTGACACATGGAAAGTGTTCAAAAATTGGTGCTGAACAAACATGTCTCGAATCAATATTTTATTAATAAATAAAATGCCATAAATTAGCTCTTTTTGTCTATGTGTGTGGTACTGGGGATTGAACCCAGAGGCATCATATTATCTGAGTTACATCCCCAGTCTTTTTAATTTTTTTTTCTTTTTTTTTTTGAAACAGGATGTCACTAGATTGCTGATACTCACTCAATTGCTGAGGCTGGCCTCAAACCTGCAATCCTCCTCTCAGCCTCCCAAATACTGGGAATAAAGGTGTACACTACCATACCTGGCTCAATAACTCCATTTTTTCTTCATGCAAATAAGTGATGGGCATTATTTCAGAAAATTAAGATTTAACAAATATGGGGACATTGTCTCAAAGAGCTAACTTTATAGGTGATAAAAGAAATGTAACTCAGTATTTTGTACATCCCTTTAACATACCAAACATTTTTCATGATTAAAAATAATGCACTCCTAAAATGCCATCAGTCTTATCAAAGCCAGTACAACCACCAGAGAGAACTGTATGAGGCAAGAGGTAGACAGACTGTAGGTCATCCTATGCTGACGGTGTTTCATGCTAGATAGTCTAATAGACCACTTCGCCATCACAATATGGCATTTACACTGAGTTCCTGACATTCTGGCTACTTCTAACTGGGGAATAGCAAACAAACGCGAACCAACTAGATTTCCTTTAAGTTTAGCTAATGGTAGGTGTTTCTGGTTATCTGATTGAGCTGTAAGGCAACTGTTGAAAAGAGAGAGAGTAGAGGCCGGATGTCATCGTGTTTACTGATTCTCACTTTTACTTCCTGGGCTCTGAGGGTCTTATTAAGGAAGTCTCTACCAGTGTTGGTGAGAGTTGGTCCTGTGATGTTGCTGTTATTTCCAATTTCTGCTGGTAATTGCTGGTCTAATTTCTAGGTTTTTGATTCATCTTGAGTTGACTCTTATGCAGGGTGAAAGGATGGGGTCTAGTTTCCATTCTTCTCTATTTGGATATCCAGTTTTCCCAGCATGATGTGTTGACAAGGCTGTTTTATTTCTGTCTTTTTTCTCCAGCATGTTTTTGGTTCCTTTGTTAAAAATCAATTGGCTTGCCGGGCGTGGTGGCGCACGCTTGTAATCCCCACGCTTGGGAGGCGGAGACAGGAGGATCGTGCAGGTTCGAAGCCAGCCGAGCGCGCTGGCTTAGGAGACAATGTTTCCAAAAATGAAAATGTAAAAATAGGTCTGGGAGTGTAGCCCGGAGGGAGTGTAGCCCGGAGGTAGAAGGGCTTCCAGGAACCCCAGTACCACCAAAAAAAAAAAAAAAAAAAAAAAAATCAATTGTCTTTAAGTATGGGTGTATGGGGGTGTGTGTAGGGGGGGTATGGTATGATACTGGAGACTGAGTGTAGGGTATTCTACCTCTGATCCCGTCAGTTTTTGTTTTCTTTTTAAACCAGGTCTCACTTACTTGCTCACATTCTCACTACATTGCTAAGGCTGTCTTCAAACTTGCAATCCTGTGTCTCAGGCTCTTAAGTCCTGGGGTGATAGGCATGTACCACCATGTCTGGCTCTAAAAATTTAAATTTACAGCTAAAAAATGTGATGATACCTAAAATATATAAATGGATTTAAGAACAGCAAAAAAAAAAAAAAACTACAAAATTCTGGTAATTTTTTTCATTATTTAAAACTACTCATTTCAGGATAAATTCCCTGTGCATTCATTTCAGTTTCCTTGCAAATAACATCCTCCAAAACATTACTATTTCTACAATTATTCTCTATCCAAGGTGGTTGAGAAATTCTCCATATGACGATGGTAATTCATTTTCATGACTTAAGTAATTGAGCCTATCTTTGCAGTTATTAATTATAATTACATTATATTATACTTTCCAAAGGAAAATAGAATAAATAGAATATAATAGCTCTAACCATATTGTAAAAAAAAAAAACCCAGTAATTACACATTAGCTCCCATCAGTTTAGTCACAAACCATTGCACTTAACGCCTTCGATATGTTTCCAGCTCATGTTAAATGGTAAGTACCGACTTTCCCTCTCAGACTTGATAATTTATGGCCCTTTTTAGTCACAGCACCCAAGGTTCCATCTTAAATCATTATAAATTGTTTAGGAGGGAGCATGCCACTCTTAACACACTCAGGAGATGGTCTCCTATTGAACACATGCCATTCATTTTAGTGTCCTGGCTTCCTTAAGGAGAACGAGGCTGGAAATGCTTTCAACAAAGGCACTTTGTGGCACCTGCCCAAATATTTTTAAAAGAGAAAGTTGGCAGCCTGTCTTCAGGCTAATCCTTCCTGTTTGATTAGACATTCTTTGAAGGTTAGGTTCACTTTGGTAACCACCAGAGCGCTCAGCACAGTATCTTGTACGTTATAAGCTCTTGCTATATAAATACAGCTGAAAAAAAAATAAAATTTCAAAAGGGAGAGACTCAGGAAAAACACGAAGGAATTATCTGTCCTGAATAGGAGTGGCTGTTCACAAGTTTTTCTGTTTCATCTGAAAGTTAGGTCAGGAATGTTCGGGAAATATCCAACATGGTCTGGGACTTCAGCCTGATCCTGAAGACAAAGGTAATTCCAATTCAGTTTTATTCGAATTAGTCTCAGTTTTATTAGAAATGGGTCTCATATCTAATGTGTAGACATCTCCAAGAAATAGCTGCTAGAAAGTAAGAATTCTACAATCATTACTGTCCATATTTCAGGGGCTTTTCGTGGAAACTGTTACATTCTCTTCAAGTCTAGTTTCACATTATGCTAATTTTATTCAAATTATTATTATTTTAATGTACAAGAAAGAACATTTTAAATTTGCATTTAAGAAACATAATTAATTTTAGTTAAAGTATTCCCAAGTGGAGCTTGATCTATCAGCTAAGTCTGCTTCCCCCAAACTCCAACTTTTCAGGGTGTAACTGACAAATTGTTCATATTATTTTTGCCATCTTAAATTGAGCATGTGTTGGTTGGTATATGCACCAGGAATTACTAAGTAATGCATTTGCGAATTCCTGCCCTTCTTTGGCTGTAGAGTATAAAAACACACATTTGAAGATCACCTCTAAATACTTATTAGATTTTAGATAATTAAAAGAATATGGCTAATACTACTTTTTTAGAAGTTTACATATTTGTTGAGCTACACATACAAAAGATTATTGAAAAAGACCCATGATTTATTGTGTAGAACTAATTTGTCTTACAGATTACCATGAAGTAATGAGAGACAATATTTACTTGGTGCTCCCAGCACACTAGGCCTTTAAGGACTTAACATTTATTAACTTATTTAATATTTTCTATAGCTCTATTAAGTAAGTATTAATATTCAGGCCATTTTATAGATGAGGAAACTTAGTCTAAGAAAAACAAGACCCATAGGCTACCCAGTATAGAGAGAAAAGCCCAAAAATAAACACTGACTTCAAAACCCAAGTTCTTAAGCACAGTACTATACAAATCACACTTCACCCACCCTCTGGAGGTTAGAAGGATCCTATTCCCAAAGAATGTGCCTTATGCTCAGAGTACATAAAACACACCGGGAAATCTGAGGAGAGCTGATGAAGGGCATTAAACAGAATGTCCCTAACTCACTTTATTGACCTTTGTAAAAATTCCCAAGAGACAGCACACCTGTAATCCCAGTACTTGGAAGGTGGAGACAGAGGGGTTGTAGGTTTGAAGGCAGCTTCAGCAATTTAGCCAGGCTCTTTGCAATTTATTTATTTATTTATTTTTTATTGGTGTACTGTATTCATACATCATAGTGGGATACAAACTTTTGTAGACATACATGCACACATCGCCCAGTCAGCCCCCACCCGATCCCCACCCCATTCTCGCCCCATCCCTCCCTCCCATGCTTGGCTTAGTGGTTGACATCTAGTATTTTAGCAATTTATCCAAAATTAAAAATGATAATCTCACATAACAGTCTCATTTGTCTGATACCAAGCTTTTGATGACTTAAAGATAACATTTCAATATTTCTTTTTACTTTATTTCTTACCAGAGAATATTTTTTTTCTATTTTTCTTTGCAATTTATTGAGACTCTATTTCAAAATGAAAAATAAAATAGGCTGGGAGTGTTGCATGGAGGTATAAAAATCCTGGGTTCAATCTCTAGTACTACCAGTAACAACAAAAATCCCAAGAGAGTATGTTCTTTTCTTCTCGGGAAAGTCAACTACAGAAATGTCTATTACCTTAAATGACTAAAAATGTTCACATACCACTTGGCTGGATTGGTCCATTATAATGTCATATTACACAATCTAACTATGTCTTCTTTTCCAAACAAGCACATGGGTCTATATACATACATATATACGTATAAACTAATACATATGTATTTAAATCAGGCAGCATTTGAGAAGGAGGCACTACATATTTTGACCTGAATATCCCTCTCAATAACTAGGTAATTGGCCTTTGCTATAGAGTTGGGTAACATTAAGTAAAACAGAATGATGAGCTACAGCAGGAGCAGAGGTGGCCTTGGTCCCAAAAATTCCAAATGGCCTACAGTGGAACACAGAACCCTGTTAAGAGTGAGCTCTGACATCATCAACTTCAAAATAAATAGCAGAAGTAGGATGGAATGTGGGTGTGGAAAATTCCAGGGGAAGGAGCAGAACAGGAAACAAACAACATCTCCAAACACTGCTATTTACTGTATCACTCACTTAGCAACCCGTCATGCCGGCGCTCTGGATTCTTCTGTGTTGTTACACCAAATTATCTGACTCCTCCACTATCATTTAATTTTTCCTGTGCTGTTTTCTGAGCTAGAACAGCAGATCCTTTGAAGCCCAGGAACCATATTCTATTCTTTATCATCTCAAGTGCTTACCACAGTGCCTTTCTCTGAGGAACTGAATAAATATTTGTTAATTGGCTAATTGATTGAAAAATGTCAGCTCCAAGTTTGCAGGCCTCTCTCTGCGCCTTAAAATTCAAGGCTGAGTTACAGCTTTAATCAAGTGTAAAGTAGCGCACTGAGGTTTCATGTCTGTTTTTGTACATGTCTCTAGCCTGGGCATCCAGAAAAATGCCCAGTATATCACAAACTATCAATAAATATTTGCTGAATCGATGTGACTATTCTCAACGGGCCACAAGCTTGCCTGGGAACTGGACAGAGTGCAAAATTCCCAGCTCCACAGAGTGTGATTTTGTCGGCCTAGACAGAGAGTCTAGACTACATACGTCCAGCCCCGGGTGGTGCTGACACTCACGAACCTCAGACCTAACTTTCACAATGTCTGCCGTATCCACTTGCTAGGAGGACTCTTGGGAAAGTCCTCTGGATCGGACAGCCTACGCCATTTGACCAAAATGCAAGAGAGAAGGGATGGTGAATTTTAAAAACCGAAGAAAAGTAACAAGTGGTACTGTTCACTCCATGATCTAGACTTGATATTCTCTCTTCAGCAAGAGGCACATATGACACGGTCATGCGCGCGTGTGTGTGTGTGTATGTGTGTGTGTGTGTGTGTGTGTGTAAGTGTATTTCTAGGGATTGGACCAGGGGCTTTCTACCTCTGAGATACACCCCATCCCTGTTTTACTTATTTTATTTTGAAACAGGATCTTACTAAGTTGTGGAGGGCCTCACTAAGTTGCTGAAGCTGGCCACAAACCTGTAATCTTCTTGTCCCAGCCTCTTAAGCACTGGGATTATAAGCGGCATGCACCACCATGCCTGGCTGATTTTATTTAGAATATTTCTTATAAAGACTAGAGTCTTCATGGAGCATATTTTATGAGAACTGATAAAATTAATTGTATGTACGTATCATGCTGAAAATTGAACCCAGGGGCATTCTACCTCTGAGCTACACTCTGAGCCCTATTTTAATTTTTTATTTTGAAACAGGGTCTCACTAAATTGCAGAAAAGCTCACTAAGTTGAGACTGGCCATCAACCTGCAATCCTCCTGTCTCAGCCTCTCAAGTATTGAGATTACAAGCACATGCCCTTCTCCACTGCCCCAGTTTGATAACATTAAGTTTTGATAGTCTGTTTACTAAGTTGAAGAAGTAAAATTTAGGACAAGTCAAAATCAAAATAAATAGATTTATCATATTGAGGGAGGGAGGGAGGGAGGGAGGGAGGGAGAGAGAGAGAGAGAGAGAGAGAGAGAGAGAGAGTGTGTGTGTGTGTGTGTGTGTGTGTGTGTGTGTGTGTGTGTGTATACCAATAGAATAGAAACATCATGCCCATGCCAGACCCTTGGCCTCTGGCTTCCACTATTTTCTACCATGTACAAAAAAAAAAAAAAAAAAAAAAAAAAAAAGGTCATGTCAGGGAAGGGAGAAACTGCTAAGAAGCAGTGCATAGGTTTATATAGAGGTTACATATAAATTATTTTAAAACAAGCCGGGCATGGTGGTGCACGCTTGTAATCCCAGCATTTGGGAGGCTGAGACAGAAGGATCATGCAGGTTCGAAGCCAGCCTCAGCTACATAGTGAGGCCCTTTGCAACTCAGTGAGACCCTGTTTCAAAATAAAGAATAAAAAATAGGGCTGGGGGTGTCACTCGGAGGTAGAATGCCCCTGGGTTCCATCCCCAGTACAATAAATAAATAAATAAATAAATAAATAAATACGTAATTTCAAAACAATTATTGAGACATCAGTGGTACTGGAGAAACCTTGGGCACTATTTTAAGTTATCATAGATCTTAAAAAAATGGAGAGGGCATAAAGCAAGGTCCGACCACATTATGCTAGAACCGGTCGGTGCAGGTGTTTTCTCGGGAGCAAACCTGCAGGGAGCTGAGACATCTTCCCCCCTTGTGGTGGGCCTCAGCTTCTCAGAGCATCAGTCAATACCAGCGCGTACCTATGAGGCTAACTTTAAGGGTTCCGTGAAGCTGCAGAAACTGACATGTGAAGACAACTTCAGCACCTAAGATGCCAGGCACGGTGACTGGGTGATACCTGGTCAAGCCAGTGGCCACAGCTATCTCAATTACTTAAAAAGAAATTGTTCCAATTTAAATGATACACACATGTCCCTCCTTTTGATTTTCGTACCAGGTACTGAACCCAGGGACATTCTACCTCTGAGGGACATGCCTAGTCCTTTTCATTCTGAAGCAGAGTCTTGCTAAGTTGCCAAGGATGGCCTTGAACTTGTGATCCTCTGGTTCCAGCCTCTCTCGGGCCCCAGGGCTCCTGGATGCTCAAGCAGGAGGGACTGTGCAAGGGTGGAGGAAGAACAGGTTTTCTTTGTATTCTCGATTCTCTCCCAGTGCCCTGCGCTGCACGTCCTATGGCCAATAGATGCTCTGACCCTCACAAACAAGCACCCATTTCCTTAGCAGACACTTTGTGTGGTACTAGGGACTGAATACAGGGGCATCCTATCACCAACAGATACCCCTAGCCCATTCATGCATTCATTTATTGCAACATTGGGGATGGAACCCAGCGGCATTCTAGCTCCGAGCTCCACCCCTAGCCCTATATTTTTAATTCTTTATTTTGACACAGAGTCTCACTGAGTTGTGAAGGTCCTCACTAAGTGCCTGAGGCTGTCCGTGAACCATGATCCTTCGTTCTCAGCCTCCCTAATGCTGGGATTACAAGCGTGCGCCACCACACCCAGCTTATTTGTTTTTATTTATATTTTGAAACAGTCTCACTGAGTTGCAAAGGGATTAGTTAAGTAGCTGAGGCTGTCCGCAAACCATGATCCTCCTGTCTCAGCTTCCCAAATGCTGGGATTACAAGTGTGCGCCACCACGCACTTACTGAAGGTGCATAAAGGAGCCATTGCCCTCCTCTAGGTGCCCGAGGGCGGTAAGGAAAGACACTGTGTCCCTGCCTGAGTTCACAGATCAGCCCTACAACAAAGACTGACTTGTTGGAAAGAATTTCAAGGCTGGACGGAAGAGCTCAGCACATCTTAGGAGAGTGTGCCCATGATGTTTAACCAACCGAAAGCATTAAGGTTTTGTTTTGTTTTTGGTGATGGTGGCACTAGGGATTGAACCCAGAGAGATTCTACCTCTGAGCTACACTCCCAGACTTTTGTATTTTTTTGTTTTGAAACAGGGTCTCACTGGTTCGTTGACTCACTCAATTGCTGAGGCTAATCTCAAACCTGCAATCCTCCTATCTCAGCCTTCGAAGAACTGGGATTACAAACTTGCACCACTACACAAGGCTAGTGCCAAAGCTTTGACAGGCAAGACCTAGCTAAGTTTAGAGCCCTCCCTGTGGACAGCCAAAGTTCCCACAGCGATGCGCCTTCCGAGTCCACGCTGCTGATCTGCACCCCCATCACTCATGCCCCTGGAGCACTGGGGAAATACGCCATCCTTTTCACTCTGAGGAGGCAGGACTGCGGGGTTCAACACAGCTCTCTGAACAGTGGCTTGAGACTCAGAAGGCCGAATGCTTCTCTCGAGCGGTCCCCTCTCTACCATTAGGTTGGAATGATCGCTTTATGCCACATGCCTGGGATGTGAGATTCATCCAGGCACAAGGATGGGACAATAGTGGTACTCGTTTCTCTTTAAAAGTACGTGAGCGATAACCTTAGTAAAGACATATGCAAATATAGTCAAATACATGCAAATCTTTCTATGCTACTTATTTACAGTCTATGAAAGATGTGTAAAATTCTAACCCCAAATTCAAAGAAAACTTACTTGCAACCAAAGAAGGTGATTGCAGAAACAGGACAAAAATTACTACACAAATACTGAGTTTTTCTGCCTTTGTTTAACACCTGCTGAATAGGGGAGGAGGTATTCTTTAAAGATTCCAAAGACCTCTGCAGGTTCAGTCCTAAGGAATTAATCACCTTCTTCTTCTGAAAGGAAGCTGTATCTTTTATTAACCCTTCAGGGCAAAGGGACTGAGTGAATGAAGACCAGAAAGGCAGGCAAAGGCTACAGGTGTACAGGGCGTGGAATAATTCCAAGCAGGGAGTTCCCTGACCCTCTCAAAACTGTTTTCCTCTACAAAGCAGGGTCAGTTCTCTCACTGGCTTGTAGTGAGGGTGAGATTAGGTGATGGACGTGGGGCTGATCAGGTTTAGTCTACAGCAATTTCTCCTGGCTTTCAAGATACTAGGTTTGCACTTTTTTTCATATATTAGAGTATTTCACATCTTGGACGCATAGTGAACAAAGGGTCCGTTCGGCAGCCCTGTTCTTCTGTTTCCCATGACACCCTTTGGACATGCGATTAGATAACACTGTCATTTTCTCTCCTGGGCAGGCATTTAGCGCGCTTTTCATTCAGGTCTTTTGCCTGTGGAATGATTTTTGTTGCTGTCAGCCTGCATTATGGATATGAGGTCTTGAATGAGATGTAACTTTCTACAACTGAAAATTTGTAACACAAAGACAATTTCATTGGGCCCTGTCATTGTTTCATATCCAGCCCCGTGCATATTCAGTTGATTTCTAGGGCTCTAGTTTCATGGCTCACGTGTGTGGAAGTGTGGAATATTTTCACCTGTTTGGCTGAACTCTTAGGCTGATTCGCCTTCATCGTGGCAGAAGTAGGTCTGTATTCCCTTTCCCGGGTTCGAGTTTGGATTGGGAATTTTCCCCAAAAGCTCCTGTGTTGAAGACTTGGTCTCCAATGCAGTAGTGTCCAACATTGGTGCTCTTTGGAAGTGACTGGATCATAAAAGCTAGAGCCTCGGCAGGGGAGTAACTTACTTGGACCATGAAGGGTACAACCGCATCAGGAGATTAATCAAGCTATTTGTCCATTTGATGGACACTGTGAATGGACTACTGGGGGGAGGCAAAAACGGTAGGCAGGTGGGGCATGGTGAAGGGAGCAGGTACTGGGGGCATACCCATTGGGCTGCCTTGTTTGGGGCCTCCCCTCCCTCTCTCTCTGCTTCCTGTCTGCCATGAGCTGAGCAACCTTGCCCTGCCATGCCATTCCACCCAAATATTCTCCATCACCTCAAGCCTGGGGCTAGATGACCATGAACTAGAACTATGAGCCAACATAAATCTTTCCTTCTCTAGGTTGTTTTTAGTCAAATATTTTGGTCACAGCAACAAACAGCCAGATGGCAACACTGTGATATTGTACTCTCTTATATACTAGGACTTTGCCCTCTTAAAAGCAAAACAGTAACTACTGGGGGGAAAAATGGTACAAATGGAGAAATGAGGTCATTAAAATCTACTGATAAGTTCATTTCGAATATTAGCTCCTCAGAGAGAAGTAAATCTTTGGTAAGAAGTAACAGCAACAATGTTGATGTCTGTTTTCGCTTCCTTGTTTCTGTCTTGACCACACATTTTAGACCTGTTTCATTGGCACTGAAATACTTAAAAAAAAAAAAACAAAACAGACGAAGCAATGAAAAGAACCCAGATGATAAAACTGGGTAGCCTTAGGAGAGCTAGAATGGACACACAGGTCTACACAGATATAAACTTGTACCTTCTTTTCAAAAAGCAGTTTGAATAATCACAAGTCTTCTACTCGGTAAAAACATTTTACCCATGAATGCAAGATTTAAAACTCAACATGTATTCAAAGCATTACTCAAATATTAGTCAAGAAAACACACCTGAGAACACAGGATCATTAATACAAATCTATATTACACACACATACTTATCTTGATACTTTTAATACAAAATAGACAGCAATAATAATACAGTTAAGAGTTTTCTTCACTTGGAGGCAGTGTTGGGTAATGAACCCAGGGGATTTCTACCTCCAACAAACACCCTCAGCCCTATTTTCTTTTCTTTTCTTTTTATTTGTGAACAAGGTCTTGCTAAGTTGTTAAAAGCCTCACTAAGTTGATGAGGCTGGGTTCAGAATCTTCAATCTTCCTGTCTCAGCCTCCTCAGTGCTATGATTACAGGCATGCACCACCATGCCCATGACCAGCTGAGTTTTCTTCATGAATTCGTAGCAACCCAATTATTTCATTAAGAACTATCATCCAGGGGTGCTGACATTTTTATCTAAGCAGCTGCAAAACTAGGTCTGTAGGTCAACCCTTTAATGATCTTTCTTTCAGCACAGAACTTCTCATGCCATGATAAAATCACCAAGGCCAACTTTAAATTACTGAGCTGCAACCAGCTGCAAGCTGTATCCTATGCATGAATGTGTGTTCTTGCCAGTTATCACAATATCCATCTATGGCTGCTACCAGGACATCACTAAAAATATATCATCCTGCTTCCTGGGTCAATACCAATGGAGAATACAGCCTATATGTGAAGAGGCAGCCTTTGGTTGATAAACATATGATTCTATGATGGTTATTATTTAACACCTTTAGACCTCACAAACTACTTAAGAAGATTGGTATCTAAGTCATCTTTCAATATAGAATTAGTAAGTTCAAGGTAATGATGGTCACTAAACTGAATCCTTTCTCAAGAAGAATGAAATTTCCCAGAGTTTAAAATTGGGATGCAAAGTCCTACAAAAAAATGTCATGACAACTCTTCTCTAGTGATGAAATATACAGTGGTCATAAAGAGCCCCAGGGGTCCTCTTGCTCCCTGGTGTGGAGAATCTCCCAGGAAGCAAACATAAGAGAACTAGATTCCTTTATATCTAAGGGCACCGTGGTCTTTGAAACTGGCTCCTTGTTGTTGGCTTCTAAGGTATACCATCAATACCTCCCAGCTCACTTACTGTCCTGCCACGTTTCTGGAAGAAGTTAAATACTCACATTTTCAAGCTGTATTATCACGAAGTGTTTTTTCGTGGGACTTTAGAATGTGATGCGATGTCCTTCTGCCCAACAACGGTTCATCTTGGATGTTTCAAATAATATGTCCTGTACTAAGCCAATGCACTAAAATCCCTTACCAGAGGTTTCTCACATTTCTAATGTTGGATGGACCACCTTTCTCTTTATCGAGATGTGTATAAAAGTTCCATCTCCTAGTTGGGTACCGACTGGCAGTGAAAGAGTAGGGCAGAAGAAGGGCTCTGACATTTAGTGACCTAATAACAGATCAGGATGCAGCTTTATTCACTCATCTAACAATTACCAGTATAGCACATACTATTTTGTAAGAGATCGTGCCTGTGGTGTGCTGCGGAAAATAAAAAAAATAAGAGAGTGTTCTCTCAAAAATGTGTACTCTGGTTAGAAATATGAAAAACATTTACACTTCAAAACACAAGGTCATTCATAATACAAATCTATATTACACTCATACACATTTCATATCTCAATACTTTTAATACAAAGTAGAGAACAATAAATGTTTCAAAAGAAGAGCATGGTGTGGGCCTCAGGGCAGGTAAGCTAAACTTTCACCCTGAGCCAGGAGGAGGGATAAGCTGTACAGACATGGCGGATACCCGTCCCTGCCTTCTCCATGATCTCATCAGATCATGCTGTACCTCTATTATTTAGTAATGAGGAAATACTGAGATGTAACGAAGCTGGCATAAAGTAAATACCTGAATAAGTGAAGGCCTGGAAGTATGAATGACTACAGATGCCTGAGACATAAGCATGATTCCCAGGGTATCTAATTAAACATGAAGATAAATGCAGAGATGATTACAACCCAGTATCAAGGACAAAAATGCTAACTACTAAGAACATGATAATGTATACCAAACCAGAAGGAGTCAGTCAGCATCCACAGACATTACTTTTTTGTTCTATTCTTAGTGAGACATTTTTAATGCATTAGTGTCCAATTTGGACACTATTAATAGTGAATACTATTAATCAGCTGCAAACCAAGGGTTATTAAGAGAGAAATATTTTTAACATATATTAACAAAGTTTGCCTTTATGAAAAAGTGTTGAAAAGATGATCTTTCTATTCGGATATAATTATAAATATATACACACACTTATGTAAATGAATTTGTAGGTATAACCCCATCTTAAAATTTTTTACTTCTAGTTTGTTTACTATTATAAGCCCCTTGGCAAGGATTATATTCACATCTATGTTGGCACACTGGCCCATTTGTATATTTAAAAACATAAGCCAGATATGGTAGCAAAGGCCAGTAATCCTAGTACTTGGGAGGTTGAGACAGGAAGATCCCAGGTTTGAAGCTAGTCTCAGCAACTCAGCAAGACTCTATTTCAAAATAAATTAAATGGAATAGGGCTAGGGGGTGGCTTGGAGTTTGAATTCCCCTGGACTCACTTCCCAGTACAAAGACATACAAACATACGCACATACATACATGCATGCATACACATACATACACACATACATTCATGAGAGAAAACCAAGGGATGTTTAGCAGATAAAGAGGTGACATATGATTCTGAAGAAGATTAAGAATTCTTTGATTTAAAAAAAAATCTGCCAGGCATGGTGGCGCACATTTGCAATCCCAGTACTTAGGAGGCTGAGACGGGAGGCTCAACAGTTTGCTGCCAACCTCAGCAACTTGTGAGGCTCTCAGCAACTTAGTGAGACCCTGTTTCAAAATAAAGAATACAATAGAGCTGGAGGTGTAGCTCAGAGGTAGGATGCCACTGGGTTCGGTCCCCAGTAGTACAAAGAAACAAAACATGAAAGATGGTGGAAAAAAGATGGTGGAAAAAAATTGAAAACCATAATAACCATAATAGAGACTGAGGAACTTCAGAATGGGTATATTGCTGTCTTCTGAGACTAGTCATCATAAATAAGCTGTCTTTAACTGGCCACTAGTTGGCCACTCACAGAGGTATAAAAGCCCAAGCCACCATCATTTTGAGATTTAACATTTCATGTTCAATGAACAGGAAGATCTTTTTCTGAGTAGTGGAAAGAAAATTTGAGGAATTATCCTGAAAATTACAAGCGTATGTTGACAGAAGAATGAGACGGATGGCTTACACTGGTGGACGCCCCACAAACCCAAAGGCTGCGTTTTTAAAAACAGGAAATTTAGAGGAGGGGAATCTCACTTTCTTTGAAAAATGGCAGACATATAAATTAAATTGCCAAAGAAGACGTGAAAACAACAACAACAGTATGAATGAGTTCCAGGAGACAAGCAGACACTTTAATGGGGGCAGCAGGGATTTAAGGCCGTAGTGAGAGTACGGAGTTGGGGTGGCAAAGATGAGGGGTCGACAGGCTCTGTTTCAAAATGATGCCATCAGTGTCAGCATCAACTCTGGACCACTGGGCCACTGTGGGGTAACTTGAGGAAAGCATGTGGTTGGTAAATAGATCATCGGGTTATTAAAAAAGGGAGTGAGTGGAGAGACCTCATCCCTCAAAGGAGAAGTATTTTCAGAATTGAGCTGTAAAGTTGAGTTATCCTCGCTGAGCCATTTGGTTTCTGGTGTGAAACTCTCATTTTTTAACCAAATTGTACTTCCTACACCTGTTCTTTATGTCAATGTATCATACTCTGGGGCCTTTTCCCGATGGTCAAATTACAAACAACAAAGGTCACCAAATAATCCTGGTTCCTGGCTCACAAAAGTTGAGATTTATGTCTGAGCAAATTAACTTTACGGCCAACAAGAGAAATGGCCATTCTTTCCCTCCCTGAGCCCCGGGTGTACGACTGCTCAGGAGTTTGGTGTGTATAGCACTTGCTGGTTTAATGATCTGCTCTTGGCTGGGTCCAGAGGTCCGCACGCGACATTTGTCTAACTTCTTGACCATCTCCACCAATGATAGGGTCAATTTCAGAAGAGAGCCAGTTGGACCTGAAACCATCATACGTAATGGTCCAGCTAAGTGCTTCCCCTCAGAAAGGAAGCTTCTAGATGGAAGCATCACCCAACTCGGGGGAGGGGATCTGCCCTATGCTTAATTGTTGTTCCAAGAAAGACCATCTTGGCCAGTGTTTTTCTCCTTTATCTTGGTCTGCAAGAAACAAACTTGTGATATAAAAAATGAGATATGTGTCACAAAAAAGACACGTGAATCAGAATGAAATAGGTTATCCACAAGCCACAACAAGTCATCATTAAGAGAATTTATGAAGGCATATCAAAAGGATTGTTCATTCTTTTAAGCTTCTTTCGAAATTTCACATGACAGTAAGTTCCATAAGATGAAGGGTCCTGAATGTTGAATACTACCACTTTACACCCAGGCCTGGCACACAAGTCTTTAATAGACACACATACAATAAATAAATACACGAATGGTGATGTCTTATTAAACTTCCTGTTCAGCAGGTGTGCTGACATACCCTGTAATCTCAGTACTCAGGAGGCTGAGACAGGAGGAATTTGGGTTTGAGGTCAACCTTAGCAACTTAGTGAGGCCCTCTACAACTTAGAGCGATATTATTTCAAAATAAAAAAAATAAAATATGGTTGGGAGTGTAACTGGAAAGTAGAATGTTCCTGGGTTCAATCCTCAATAACGCACGCACAAAAATAAAAACAAAACAAAACAAAAAACCCTTGCTATTCACCCAATATAAATGATCACTATCTGGACATTTTCCAACATTGCTGCTAATGTTTCATTTTAAAACGCTCAATCCGTTTCTGTTTTAGATATGAAAACATGAAATGAATGACGTGCATATTTGCATTACAAGTTATTTCCAACTGAGCAACCTGTGCCCTATTTCCATCTTTGTTAGAAATAAAAAGCTAAATGATGTGAAGACACAGGCACAAGAACAGTGGAAATTAATGTCAGCTCACAGGAAAAAGTTATCAAGAATAGTAAAGATAACTTTACCAAGGATGTGTATACATATAAACCTCTAATCTTTCAATATTGAGAGAAATTCTGGAAGAGAGAAAGAGACAGACATGAAAGAGAAGACAGAGAAATAGAAATAGGAAAGGGAAGACAGAGACAGACAGACAGATATGGGTCTTTATGTTCCTGTACATTTATCTTTTAGCTTAGAAGTACTTCAGTGGGTTATAGTTTTGTGGTCTATTATTGGGGAAAGTGGGGCTCTGTGTAGCACAAGAGCAAAAGCAGATTCCGTCCTTTGAAGATCAAGTATTTCCCACTATTTTTTTTTTCCAGCACTGGAGATGGAGCCCAGGGCATTACACCTCTGAGCTACACCCTCAGTCCTATTTTTTAGTCTTTTTATTGTTGAAACAGGGTCTGTGTTGCGGATGGCCTTGCTAAGTAGCCGAGAGGCTGTTCACGAACTGCGATCCTCCCATCTCAGCCTCCCGAAGGCTGAGATTACAAGCATATGCCACCACGCCCGGCTTCTCCTACTCTTAAGGAATTGCCCCAATATGATATGGCGCTCAGCATAGGGACCTTACTGATACCACAGAGTATTGTCAGCAAACAGGGGTCCTTTACTACCTATTAAAACCTTGTCCTGGAACTGGGCTTTCTACACAATACTTGGTTGGCATCAGCGCCATGGCTGCGCTTTCCTGGGTCTATTACTCTTAAATCCTTTTTCATGTCTGATGCAGGAAGAATTTTAGAGTGGCTGAGGAGAGGAATGAACAGTGTCAGAAGTGATAACTACAAAGGGATAATCAGAGAAGGCTTGAGGCTAGACAGAGTGATTCATGGAGGCTGTGGCTTGTGGCCCGAGAAGCTGCCTATTTCAAGTACCTGGATGTCGCCCTTCAGAATGTCCTTGAAAACAAGGACCCTTCAGAAACCACCCATCTTCCCAGTTTTGTAAAATGCTCCCTTTGTCTATGACGTTCGCTTCACAGATCTGTAACTGGAGAGTTAGGAAAGGAGGGACCACTGATACCTGGGAAACTCCAGCCAGCACAGTTACCTGCCCCTGCTTTTTTTCCTGATACTTTAGGGAGAAAACCATGGTTTGAATGTCCCCTTAAAACTCATGTTGCAACTTAATCCCCAATGTGGAGTGTTCAGAGGTGAACCCCCAGGGATGATCAGGTCCTGGGGCCCCTCACCCCAGATTTAATGCCGTGACTATAGGAGTAGGTCAGTGATCTCAGGTGTGGGCTTCTGATAGCAGGACCCAGTTTTCCTCTCTATTTCTCATGCACATGCCTGTCCCTCCACCATGTGAAGATGTAGCATGATGACCCTTACCAGATGCCGGCACCATATCCTTGAGCCTCCCAACCTCCAGAACCTCTCTTGTTTATAAAATACCCAGTCTATAGCATTTTGTTACATCAGCAGAAAACAGACTAAGACAGAAACTGATACTCAAAATTGTAAATTTTGGTTCCAGATGTTACAACATTATATCTAAGGACAGAAGCTCTCTGCCCTGATCTAGGAAGCTTCCCGTGATCCCTGGTCCCCACCTATCTCTGGACCAGGTATTGGCCTCTACAATACCAATTTCAGACTTTAAAATAATTTTCTATGTTTTGCCATGAATTCGAAGTTCCCTAAAAATAACAATTCTTATATTAGCCATTGAGGTTAGCCAGTAAATACCCACTATGTGTATCTTTAAAGATCTGCCTAAGACAGTTTTTTTTAATGATTGCTTGTTTTTAAAAGGCCACTTTCTCTAGTTTTAGCAAATCTGAGAGGGAGGGAAAAGAGGGCTCAAATCCTACATATTATCTATCAAGTTAGGAAGTATCTTGGAATACTACCTACGAAGAGGCTACTTTCTTAAAACATTTTTTAATTAAAGCAAATAGTGGCTTTCTATAGTTACTATTTGAAGGGTACAGCTGGTTAGAGACCAGAAAAAAAGAGTCAAGTAGTTTAACCATTAGGTTTTCTGTGTTGGATGATCTCTGAACATCATGAAGCTTTTATTTGTCTCCATATTATGTAAAACAGATGTCTTAGTTATGAAGCTGATTAGTAAGTGGTTTACATCATTCTAATGGTTGCCATCCTTATTGTGAAGAAAAAAAGGGGGATAGAGAATAAGGCTGCACAGCAAGGCTGTTCTGTATGGTATTGGGACTGACAGGCTGTCACAGTCAGAAAGAATCCAGGGATATAGTTAAGGCCCCGAAGCAGAGATAGATGCATGTTCAAAAAGCATTGCTTCAAATGCAGAATAGCGCGATGTATTTAAGAAATAAATGTTCCATTCAATGGCTTCTTGAAAATGCAATAAAAGTCAAATAGAAAACACAGGTAATTGCCAGAGATGCCTTCATTATTTGAAGTACCTTGGTGCCTGGATCGTAGGTAAGATGGACTCACATTCTGCCATCATTCTGGGTGATACGGTTACTTGGTAAATACAACAAAACAAAGACCCCCCTCATCAATCTGTACTAAGCCCTTTGTTAGGGAGTACATTTGCTTGGTAAAAGGCATTACCATCTCTGCTCTTCCTCATCATGAGAGCATTTCTCCTGGCCTGCCAGGCTCTGTATTCAGAACAGGGCCTCCATAAAGACCGTGTCCATAAGGAGAGCTGCAGGGGTGTGCTTCATTAAGACAGAGATACACAGCAAAACCATTTTGAAAAGTCAGACAAGGAAACACACTGGCCGTTTGGCCCTGTGCAAGGTTTTCTCCATCACATTCATCAGAATTTGACATTCATGCTCCTTTTGGGGATTATTTGAATGTCTGAACTTCTATTTTACCGTAAGTTGCCTAAGCGCATGAACGACTTTTGCTTCTGTCCATCACTGTATCTCCACCATAGCAGTGGTACCCAACTCATAGTAGGGTCTAATTATTTGTTGAGTGGGGAGGAGCAAAAAAACAAAAGAAGGTAGAAGGTGAGGAAGGAACAGTAGCCAAGAAGGAGAGAGGAAGAAAGGAAAGATACCACAAAGTAGGAAATTCTGCCTAACGGCCAGGCCCTAGAATTTGCCTAACTTCTTTCATGCACATAGTCTAGACCTACAAAAATATACTAACTTCTTATACGTTTTATTTATTCACAAGCCCATGGAGAATGACTTAGCCTCAGCAAACACTAAGATAGGTCTTAAATTTTTAGATCAACCATGTAATTGGACCCATCAAGGGAGAAATTGGTTTTCTATGCCTGAAAATTGGCGGGAAGTTTATTACTTCTGAATCTGCAAAAGAGCAGGGTGTTGAGAAGCCCAACCATATAGATTTCTAAATTTCTCAGCCGAGATGTGGGTCTAAGTTGGTGATTTCTATCCCCTCCAGAAACATGCCTTGAGGTCTATGTAATGGAAACCATAGACACCGAGCTCATTGGCAGGCTGCACACCTACCTGCCAGCTCTCAGCACCTCTGCAAACGGACGTGCTTAATGCTGTCGACTTGAGAGGCCATCTGAGGACTGCTGAGCTGCACCTGCAGTAATTCTGCCCTTCAAGGGCGACAAGCTTCAGACAGGAGCACCCAGGAAGTATTTCTGAGAGCTTCTGCGCTGTCTCTAGTGCTGCCGAAGGTCTCCTATGGCCCTTTTCTGTTTCCAAGTAGTAATCTAAGAAATCAAGGGCTCGATACAGCCACAGCAAGGAGGGATCACGAGAGATGCAGGGTGGTGGGGAAGGATAAATTGGGAACATCCCTGCTCTCTGAGGCTTTAAGGAGGGAGGGCAAAGGCCTTTTCAGAGTTTCCCAGTCAGATGCAACTTTTCTGATCTGAAAATATTTTTGAAGAGCAAGAGTGCTCTCTGAGTGGAAGCTGGGACTTCCAGGTGGGTCTTTGGAGATGCTGGCTCCTTATGGGAATTTCAATTTCAAAGATGGCATGGGTTAGGCCTGTCTCTTAATGATAAGATGTAAGCTTGAAGCCTCGTGTTTTGGTAGGTTTTTCTATTCTCCAGAAATGATTTTTAAAAATCTGAAATGAAAGCCAGGTAGAACTTTAGACGCTGGAGCAAAACCCAGGCAAGCTTTGCTTTTGCTCTTTTGGGGGAAGGGAGAGAAACTTAACTTGATAAATGGACACAATATATATATGGTACCGGGGATTGAACTTGGGGAATTATACCTCTGAGCTACACCCCTCACCATTGTGCTAGGTTACAGAGAGTCTTTCTACATTGCTGAAACTGTCCTTGAACCTGCGATCCTCCCGTCTCAGCCTCCGAAGTACTGGGATTACAGGCATGAGCTACCATGACCAACCAAGCAGGGATAATCTTACTTAATAAATCAATTATTCAGAGAATATTTCCTTCTTAGCATTATTAATTATGGTATCCTTTTGTCAGTGTGTAAATTAATCGCTAAATACACATACTTTTGTCAGGAAATGCCTATACCTCCTAGTACACATACTCCTTAAAGATGGTCCTCTGCCTCCATCAGAGGTCATTGACACAAAAGGGATGCTGGATGCTCCAGGAATGCTTGCTGGTGCAAGGGACACTTTTCCATCACCTGCAGAATTAGCCCTGGACCTGCCAGATATAAGGAAAACTACCTGCTGAAAAGTGAATAGAGAAAGAAGGGACGAAACCGACTGTGTTGGAAGTCACACAGTTGCACACAATTATCACAATTCATCAAACTGTGCATGTAAAATGGTGAGTTCTAGTATATGCAAATGGTACCTGAGTAAATAAAAAGAAAGGCACATCTAATAGCCATGTAAGTAACGCAGTAAGAATTGAACCAAGATATACCCATTTATTGAGACTTTTAGTGACCTAGTTCCTCAGATCTTTACAGGATGAGTTTGGAAGTATATTAACACTCTATATTTCCTCTTCTGTGAGAAGCTTATTGGTATCCCTTACCCATTTTTAATTGGGGTTTTAGACTTAAAATAACAATTTATAAAATGATTTTTTAAAATTTTGAAACAGGGTTTAAGTTGCAAAGGGCCTTACTAAGTTGCTGAGGCTGTCTGCGAACCTGTGAAGCGCTCGCCTCACCTCCCAATACTGGGATAACAGATATGTACTACCACACCTGGTAAAAGAGTTTTAAAAGTTTAAAAACACTAACTTTGTTATTAAAAAGGAACTAAAGATTTAGAGTACCACATTGACATTTCTGAACAAGATATTTCTCCTGGACTTGATAGAGTAAGTTATTAGTGGTTAGACTATGCTAGAGGGAACCATAAATTTGATTGGTGTTGTAGTGCAATTTTTCTCTTTAAGATGTCGTTAAGAACATTATGAAAGGGTTGTCCACAGAGAGAGTGCTAGGTGCATGCTCTTCTAAGAAATGAGATCTACTATCCCGAATCACAGGAAATTCCCCAGCTTCTTCTGAGGTGGTGGGTTTACGTCTCCTGTACCTTAAGAAAGACGATTGCAGCCAAGTCAACTCTGACTCGTAGAAAGTGCATCTAATGACCTTCACCAATTCAACTCATTGCTCTATTTTTTATTTTCTTTTTTTGTGGTACTGGGGGTGGAACCCAGGGACAGTCTACCTCCAAGCTATACCCCCAGCCCTATTTTTTATTCTTTATTTTGAAACGGTCTCACTGAGTTGCAAAGAGCCTTACTAAGTAGTGGCTGAGGCTGTCTGCGAACCCAGATCCTCCTGTCTCAGCCTCCCAAATGCTGGGATTACAAGTGTGCGCCACCACACCCAGTATTGCTCTATTTTTAAATCACACTCTGAAATTACTCTGCTCAAGTTTACCCAAAAAACCCATGTTTAAGGGTGAAAGAAAATCATACCTCTGGACCATCACATCTTCATTAATACAGGGAGACAGAAAGTGACAAAAGTTAAGCTATACATCTTTCCTGGTACATCTTCTTGTTGGAAGATCCTTAGCCTTTATCTAGTTTCAGTTTTATTCATGCATCAGTTCAACTGGATGGTGGCCTGGCAAAGTCCCCTAAGTGGACCAATCTGTCTGAGCACCTCCACTCACCTTTCCTGATGGAGACACTGCCTGAGAAGGCAAGGGAGCAGGGATCCTCCATCCTCATTTTCCAGACAATGACAGAGGAGTTAAGTGACTTGTGAAAGGTCACACAACCAGTCACTGGTCAAGACCAAAATAGAACTGGGGTTCGGTGACCTCCGTGTCTCCTGCTCAAACAATTCAAGGACAAGAAAAAGAACTTCTGAGCTGTAAAATAACACTGTGGGCTCTTCATTTTCCCATTCTTGTACCAGATGAACTGAGACATTTATCTAGTTTAACATTTCTCTTGCACATTCAAATGAGAGGCCATTGAACTGGTAGGGAAAATCCTAAGCCAACAATCTAAACGTTAATAACTAGCTTATCTACTAACTAGCTATAACCATAAGGTTAGAAATTTATGAATTTGAAGCTGCTGTTCCTCAGTCTATAAACTGGGGGCATTAAGAGCTACTTAATAAATAAATTATTTTTTTAAACACAAGTAACATATCTTTGAGTTTTGTTACTCAAAACTTTGGGAATGAAAGGTATGGATATGGTTTTAAGGTATGTCACTTAAGATAAAAACAGAAACCTGGCATAAGTGACATCTTAAAAACAGTACCTTGAGCTTTGGATTATGGTCAAAGAGCACAGAGATGACGGATATAGGCATGTAAGCAGCGTTGACTTGTCATGCAGTTGGGCAGTGAACCCCCAGCTTCAGAACTACTTCCACACATCACCTTTGCTATGCAAATCCAGGCTTGACAACGGGCATCTCATTTAATTCACAGACATGCTTATACTTTTGCAAAACTAAAAAAATAAAAAAGCTCTTAATTACTATTTGTAGAGCAGCTCCCACAATTAAATGCTTCTGATTACCCTTTTGTTTTTTAAAAACACAGAAGTAGAGAATAAACATTTCTACACAGCCATTAGAGTAAAACGCCTTTGGAGGCAGAATGCTTTGAATACATTCCGCCTTATAAAAAATGTATAAAAGGATATAACAGAAAGAGGCCGTGAGGTGTGACACGGCCTATCGTGTTGTGCACGCATGAGTTAGCCTTTACAAGACCAGCAGCAGAAGCGGAGATGGAGACTGTTCAACCTCAGCCCTATCCCTTGGAAGTTCAGGACACACTGGTTGGGGTCAGTGACAGAGGCACTCAAAGGTATGCTCTCTGGAGAGTCATACATTTTAGAAACGCTTGGGCAGATGTGTTATTTATCACCTAGAATGGAGAACTTGTGGCTCCGTTTCACTGTGAACAAGGATCACATTCACGTCATGATACAATACCATGTGTGGTTTTGTTTTTATCATGAATACTGAGTAGAAAGACAAACTCTCTAAGCGGTCATACAGCTTCCCATTGAGTTAAATCCAGGTCTCAAGGAGCAGCCTCAAGAGAGGCCACAGGGGTTAATAGGGAGGCTGGAGGGGCAGAAAGAGTGACGTCCTATGCAGGCTCATCATTCGACAATCACTGATATTTTTGTTTTGTGGCTCTGGGGACTGAACCCAGGGGTGTTCTACCTCTGAGGTATACCCCCAGCTCCATTTTATTTTTTATTTTAAAACAAGGTGTCATTAAGTTTTGGAATGCCTTACTGTAAGTTGCTGAGGCTGGCTGAGAACCTGCAATCCTCCTTTCTCAGCCTCTCAATGACTGAGATTACAGCTGTGCACCGCCATGCCTGGCTCTCACTTTTGAAAGATGCCTAACCAATTCCTACAGCATTTCACATTTACAAAACATTTTGATTTTGGTAATATTGATGGGACTGTGCCCATTTAAGTAAAGAGAGTAACTCTGAAGGTGACTGTGTCAAAACCACACAAGTCGTAAATATCACAATCCGAAGCCAGTTCTTCTAAGTCTAACACACCAGGAAGTCAACAAAATCCCTTAGTGGGTTCAATAAAACATTCTATGAGCAGAGAGATATGAAATATAGTGGTAAAATAGGTTGGAGGGACATTTTATCGCTAGTCGTCAACATGATTCACAAATCACTGTTCCGTGTTACTAAGAAACGACTCAGCACAGTGGTTTGAGCGTGCATTCCAAAGCCAGTCCTTACTAGGTCCAATATGGCCATTATTAGCCCTGTGACCTTGGCAGGTCGCTCCACTATCTGTGCCTGAGTTTCCTTACTTTGAAAATGAGAGTTCTAACAGAACCTACATCACATGTCTGCCATGGAGACAAAATGAACTAGTTTCTTTCAAACTTACAGAGAGAGATTGGCTATATATTAAGGGCCGCACAGGTGTTGGTTCCATGAGTAAATCATTCTACCATGATGTTCAGTATCCCTCTCCACTGGACAGAAGAAACCTACTGAAGAATTTTTAATAGACAGACAACCTTCGATGCCTCCTTATGAGTTTCTCCGAATCAATCCTGATCATTTTCCTTGGTACGTGATCAAAAGGAGCACAAGGTCTTTTCCCTCACTAATTTTTAGAAGCAAACGCATCCAACCTACCACCTCTGATTCACCATTAAGTCTTGCTCCACAGCCTGGAGAACGCCTACGGTTTATACCTCACAATTACATGCACTGACACAAAAAGACACTTGATCAGCCAAAGTGCTCATGAGACTCAGATGTAGTGCTTGTGGATTCAGACCCGCAGCCTGCCTATCCATTTTTGGTTAGCCTCAAACTAGCCGGATCTAAATGATCACCAGGGTTCAAACAAAGTCAAAGAATGAAGTGCTGAAAAAGGGATCTACTATGGATGAGATCTGGCCATTTATCAACAGGTAAACATCGATATGGCATGGTCTTCTGAAATTCCAAAGGATGGTCTGTCCATTTCTGCAGTCTGGATTTCTCACAGAAAAGCACTTTATTTTATTCAGCTGATACTATTAACTAAAAAGGATCTTATCTTAGAAATTATTAATACCATTCCACAGGATGATGGCCATTTAAAAATTATTGGCAAGTTTTCCACACTCATTATTTGAAGACCAAGAGATAGGGCCTTGCCGACTGCCAGAGGGAATGAGGTCCCGTGTTTTGCCTTCATGTACCAATTGTCAACGCACAAATGTCAGATATATTTCAAAAGGGAAGGTGGTACAAGATGTGAAAATCAGCCAATTTTTCACTCTGTGATAGGGCAAAGAGACACGCATAAAACCGATTCTCATGAAAATTATACTTTTATTCCCACTGGCAAAGTGGAGCTAGTCCCCAATGGGATTAAGAGCGGTGAAGAGCAACTGGGATCTGCCGGTGTGTTCATCACGGATTTTAGCATCTTGTTTCTCCGGTCTCTTGTTTTTCCCTCTGCAGCTCTGTCAAGTGTCAGCTATGACTCTTTGAGTCGCTTTGAGTAATGGGATCAGCTAATGTTCTGTACATGAAGAAATTCCATATCATTCGCCTCTCTAAAAATACTGCTGACTGCCACCGCAGCCAATCAGCAGTGATGAAAAGCTGAGGAGACAAGTAGGCCTCTAAATTTACTTCGTATCTGACAGCCCTTCAGCAGATATGGGTAATGGATCCCATGACTTGCAAACAGCTTCCCTACATGGAAGCCCTTTCTTCCCCACATAAGGCAGAGCAAGGCTCCGTAATAACCCGCTATGTTTTTCCTCTCCCCTTTAAAACAGTCTAAGAAAACTTTATAAAATGCCTAAAGGATCAGGGTGTGTGCAGGTGTTGGGCTCAATAGAGGGCACAGGACATCTATTTTTAATCCATTAGAAAGTCATTATTGTGAGGGTAAGGTTTAAGACTATGTCTGAATTAGTGTTACCTATCGAAATGAAGAGAAAAAAATTGAGTGTGTGTGTCTGTGTATGTGTGTGTGTGTGTGTGTGTGTGTGTGTGTGTGTGTGTGTGCATCTCAGCGCTCTACCTTACGGGCCAGCGGGTATTAGCTTCATTAATCTGCATATCTCACAATTTGCCCCCAAGTAAATCTCAACATAATTTTATGTGGTCAATTTTATTTTTTGGGTCTGTAATCTGAACCCATCCATACAAAAATAGTTGTGAGGCAAGAATAGTGACACACACCTGCAATCCCAGTACTTGGGAGGCCGAGACACGAGGATTGCAGGTTTGAGGCCAGCCTTAGCAAAAATAAAATAGGGCTGGAGGTGTATCTTGGAGGTAGAATATCTCTGGGTTCAAACTCTGGTACAAGAAAAAAAAAAAGTTACGTTTCTAATTTTGTACCTGAAGCTATATGATACATGTGGAAAACCAGGCTGATACAAGATGGCCAGAATTATATAAAGAAAGCCAGTTATCTACTGAACTGATGGCCTTTTAGAAAGAAAACATAATTTTGACGTGTGTGTTATATGTGTTGGCTGATGAGGACTCAGATTTATATGAATTTTCTGCTGTGTTTAGAAAAGGTATTGGGTCTTTTCAGAGTAGAAATATCTTTGAGAGGGTACATTTGAGTCTCTCAAGTTAAAAGATGAGGCCTTTGCTAAGCATTACAGACTAGACAATCTCTTAATAAGAACCTGTGCTTTTCAGAACCCAACCTCTCTTCACTCACTCAATTTCACATAAAAAGCCGTTGTTTGCACCAAAATTCCAGCCATGGGACTTAACCTTGAGTCGTCTTTGTATTTATGATTCACTGAGAATATAGCCAGGGAAGAGTCCTGGAATGTTTGAAGTATTAAGTGGCTTGTGACAAATCCAAATTTTATTATATCAAAAACAGCAAATTTTCTTTACAATGCTTTATATTTACTATCAGTTTCACTCATCAACTAAACTCTTGTTTTACCCTGGCATTTAAAATGAACATTATTTGTTCATATTAAACATTATTATATGTAAGGATATTGAGAAGTTATTTACGTATTCAAAATATTTTTAAAGGTTGTGTGTGTGTGTGTGTGTGTGTGTGTGGTGCTGGGGGTGGAACCCAGAGGCTTTCTACCTCCGGGCTATACTCCCAGACCTATTTTATATTTTATTTGGAAACAGGGTCTCACTAAGTTGCTGAGAGCCTCACTAAGTAGCTGAGGCTGGCTTCGAACCTGTGTATCCTCCTGTCTCCGCCTCCCAAGTGCTGGGATTAAGGGTCTTTTTTGGTCATTATTCATTTTACTTTTATTGTCTGTCCTTCTCCCCCAATATATTCTGAGCACCAAGCTCTTTCCTGCAAACTACAATTAGAAACACAACTGAAGCCAGGCATGGTAGTGCATGCTTGTAATCCCAGCATTTGGGAGGCTGAGACAGAAGGGTCGCGGTTCGTGGACAGCCTCGACTACTACTTAGTGAGGCCCTTTGTAACTCAGTCAGACCCTGTTTCAAAATAAAGAATAAAAAATAGGCCTGGGGGTGTCACTCAGTGGTAGAATGGCCTTGGGTTCCATCCCCAGTACCGCAAAAAAAAAGGAAGAAGAAAGGAAGGAAGGAAGGAAGGAAGGAAGGAAGGAAGGAAGGAAGGAAGGAGAGAGAGAAAAAACAAACACAACTGAGAAACAAAGAATCTTTACACAAGTGATTCTATCTTTTTTTTTTGGTGGTGGTATTAGGGGTGGAATACAGAGGCTTTCTACCTGTGGGTTATACTCCTAGACTTATTTTATATTTTATTTGGAAAACAGGGTCTCACTAAGTTGCTGAGAGCCTCACTAAGTAGCTGAAGCTGGCTTTGAACCTGTGTGATCCTCCTGTCTCAGCCTCCCAAGCACTGGGATTATAAGTGTGCGCCACCACGCCCAGCGATCACGTTTTTTTTTTTTTAATTATGCAAAAGGAGAAATAGGAATAAACATAATAATCAAAGCAAAGGAGAATTTCCCAGAATTAGACTTATGACTCCTTTTTTTTGCCCAATTACTACTTTAACTGAAGAGTTATAATTCCTTTCACTTATACTTTGAGTCTAGAGGAAACCAGACACAAGATCTCATCCATGAAGTTGAGAACCAGCACATTTTCTGACAGCAGAGACTCCCAGAGTCTATCAGAATCACGGGAAGAAAGAAGAAATCAAGAAGTGATGGTCCAGGAAGACGACACCTGTCAAGTCAAGAACCTTGATTTCATTTCCTCTACCTCTTGGCCAGCTGCACAGAGGGGACAAGCTGCGAGTCCAGCTAGGACTTCAGTCCAGGCAACTTTACACATGCAAGCCTGCTAGGTGCCCAGGCCAAGACAGACTGTCATGTTTAATAAGGGATTCAAGAACTCAGCTTCGGCAGAATACCAGAGGCCTTTCCACACTGCGATCTGAGGAAGATCCGTTTCTGACATAGGATATTTATAAACTCTACTTAAGGATTCCTTGTATGTTTAAAGAGTTAAAGGTGGAAGACCCTCTCTTATGCCATGCCTACCTGCACCACCCTATCTCCAGGATAATTTTAATTAACACAAGTCCAGCAAATGTTACCATCCCCCTTCCTCCACCCTCCAATCCATTTCTAGATTCCCTGAACGGCCAATTAGTGAGAGCAGACGGGAGAATGAATTTTATAATATTCAGGGCCCCCAATTCCCCGTGCACCATCTAGTGGTGATGATAATTGTATTAATAGTAATGATACTGCTGATGATATCCTCAGCGAGTTTAAAACACCTAAAAAGGCCATTTTAACAGCAAAGAAGATGATCTTTTGAAAACAGTTCCCAAGAATCATAAAGCACTTGCATTACCTTGGCAAGAGACACCGGGGCCTCTAGAATAGAACAAAAGGAAAAGCCATCTATGTTTTACAATCAGAAGATATTTATTTACTATGGAATTAAGAGCTGCTTCTCCTTGGCTCAGTAGCTTTCCGAATACTGGTGGTAAACTAATACAGTGTCTTTGAGGTTGGGACACAAGCTTTGGGTATGCGCTATACATGTGAAAGGTAATGTGTTTACTCACTACAGCTCAGTTTCCAAACCACCTTCCAACACAACATCTCTATCCCATTCTTTGTCTACCAATCATTTCTGTTCTCTAAACTGCCCTTGCCTCGTGGATATTTACATTAACACTGATTGCCATTGCTTTTCCTACAAATATATACTGTCTGTAGTTTACTGCCACTTGAATTTCATTTCCTTGAACAAAAATAAAGGCATCTCTTTGGCTAGCCACCGCATGTAATTGTTCATTTTTTATGTGTTGTATATGGTTCTAGGGACTGAACCCAGGGGCACTCTACTACTGAACTGTAAACACAGGCTTTGTTTTTTTTTTTAATTTTGAAACAGGGTCTTGCTAAGTTACTGTGTGCATACTTTGGACCTGCAATCCTCCTACCTCAGCATCCCAAGAACTGGAATTACAGGCATGTGCCAACATGTCTGGCTCAATTATTCCTTTGTTATTAAAAATAGGTTAACAAAAAGCCATGCATACAACCCATTTTGAATTCTTCACTTGCATTACCAGTTGGAAAATTAGTAAACTATTAGTAGTTCAATCAACAGCTTTAATTTCTCTAATTTGTGTGTGTGTGTGTGTGTGTGTGTGTGCGCGCGCGCGCGTGCATGCTTAGAGTTAGGGATACACACAAATATGTGTACAACATAACTATATATATATACTTCACTGGGAATGTCAATTTGGCATTGTCTTTACTTCTTAGTTTCTCATTCATTTTCCCATATCAAATAACCCACAATCTAGCCAGGCATCTTGGCACGTGCCTATAATCCCAATATGTGGGAGGCTAAAACAAGAGGATTGCAGCCTCCACAATAGAGTTAAGACCCAGCAACCTAGCAAGATTCTCAGCAATATAGTGAGGCCCTTTTTCAAAACAACAACAACAAAAAGTTGGGCTAGGGGGTATAGCTTGGAGGTAGAATGTCCCTGGGTTGGATCCCCCGTGAGACACACCCACACATGCGTACGCACACACACCCACACTCTAAATACACCACAATCTTAAATTTTTATGTGTTCCTATGATCTATTGATGATGCTTTCTTTCCGGGCATAGTGGCGCACGCTTGTAATCCCCGCGCTTGGGAGGTGGAGACAGGAGGATCGCGCAGGTTCGAAGCCAGCCTCACTGGCTTAAGAGACCCTGTTTCCAAATAAAAATATAAAAATAGGTCTGGGAGTGTACCCCAGAGGTAGAAGAGTTCCATGCCCAGTACCACACACACAAAAAAAAAAATAGCTCAGAGGAAGGAAGAATGTCCCTGGCCCTGGGTTCCATTCCCAGTACCAAAAAAAAAAAAAAAAAAAAAGGAGTCCAAAATGGAAATAAATAAGCAGGCAGGTAGATTTTAAAAGCCATTGTGGGGGTTGGGGAGATTCCCACACAGCATGATGACTGCCTTACGAAACTCAGGCTTAGCACACAAGTTACAAACACTTGTTGCTTGGTGACAGGGGTGCCCCTCCATAAAACAATTGATTATTTTAAGTCACTCAAATTCCTAAGTTGTAACGTCCATTGATTTATAATGAGAAGTCTCTGTCTAAAATGTATTACTGTTTGAAGTATTGATTTGTTCTCAAATAGCTTACAGAGACCCACGAAGTGTCACTGCACCTAACCTCAACTCCAGACACTTTGCCTACACTGTACACACAGCACAGGAAGAGTCGTTCATGTGATGTCAACCATTTTTTCCTCTATAACCTCTGTGACTCCAGGGCATGCTGCTTGGTGAAAGAGAGAATGCCTTCCTATCAGACAAGCATCTGAAATCCTCCTTAATGCATAACCAAGAACAGTTACCTACTTTAAAAAAGGACAAAGAAAACCTCTTCATAATTGAAAATAGCTTTCCTCTAGAACTCAGCCTTGGTGGGGGATATTTTTTTTCTGAGTTTTTAGCAGATTTTATAAAACACAGATCAAAGAAAAATTAAGCTTATTCTTATGAATCATTTTGACTACATTTGACAAATGTTCATCATTAAGAAAAACATCAAAAAACATCAAAACACTGTTGACTATTTTATGTATGTATGTATGTATGTATGTATGTATGTATGTATGTATTTTTGTGGTGCTACAGATTGAATTCAGGGGAATTCTACCTCTGAGCCATACCCCCAGATTTACATTTTTTAAATTTTGAAACAGGGTCTCACTAAGCTATGGAGGACCTCACTGGATTGGTGAGGCTGGCCACAAACTGGTGATCCTCTTGTTTTAGCTTCCCAAATACTGGGATTACAGGAGTGCGCCACCACGCCTAGCTCTATACCTATTTTATGAAGCTACTTTATTTATAGATTTCACTAGATGACCTACCTAGTGAATAAGTAGGTTAGCAGTTTTGTTAGTCACTTTGAATATTTTTTTGTTATGGAATTTAAAAAAAAAACAAGTAAAAGACCCATAACACATAACAAGACCTAGTAAGTATCTGAGCCCCCAAATTAAAAAATTCTAATAACAAATGTATTATTATTTCATTGAGTCACTTACAAATGACAGCTCCTATTTCAGAAGCTGGAACAGCAGGAAGGGCACAGGCTCAGATGCAGCTCAGAGTGGGCGGGCCGAGGAGACGGTCTTTCTACCTCAAGCCCACTCTCCCCAGATGCCGTGGTACACTTCACATGAGCCCACGGTTTGGGAGATCAGGCCTTGGCACCCTGGGCCTCGAGGTGCTACAAGGCCTTGCTCCTTGTGAGAGGTGGTCAAGCCTCCCAAGCTCTTGGGAGGAGAGGAGATGATGGTAAGGTCAGGCCCACAGTTCCTAGACACCAGCAGAAACCACCCTGGAGGATGCTGTTTTTGGCACGCTTTCCTCTGGTATTCTAGAGGGTAGTGTCCTTTGTTGGACATTGCTGAGAATGCTGACAACCCCAGAGGAGCTATTGGGACACCACTGGCTGCAGTACTGACTCTTTACTGTGCAACCAGCGACAACCAAATGTCACTGGGGAAGTCCGCCTTCCCTGCCTGGGGATGTTACTGTCATTAAAGCACTTCGGTTTCTATTTCAGCTACTTAGTGAGGCCCTCCGCAACTTAGTGAGACCCTGTTTCAAAAATAAAGAAAAAAAGTAGGGCTGGGGGCAGAGATTGGAGGTGGAATGCCCCTGGGTTCCATTGCCAGTACCGCCAAAAAAACAAAAGTAACTAGAACTCCACCCAACTGTGAAAGGTAGGTAAGAACAGCGTGTGAGTCTGAAAACCACCCTGCCCCAACCCTGGCAAGGAGAGGCTGCCAGGGGTTGTTGATTCAGAGAGCCCACAGCGGCCCTGGAAGAAGGTCCTGGTCACCATCTCAAGTCTGCCCAGATCAGACACCTCTGATCCTCTGTATTTCAGACTCTTCATGTGAAAGTGAAAACACCAGGCAGATGATGTTTGAAGGCCCTTTAAGCCTCCATCCAGGTACATGAAGCTCTAGCGATTTCTGGTATTGCTGTTTTGGGAAGAAATTTGCTTAGGATGTCCAAGTATTTGCTCTTCTAGAAATCAGGATCCTAAAACAGATCCCTGAGGTGGCAACTTGTTATATGATCAAGGCAACAACACAAATTAGTGGGAAATAGATGGACTATTAGGAGATGGTACTGTAAAATCCAGTTTACAGAGGTCTTGGCTCCATGTCTCACCACCGTAAAACAATGCCCCCTGCTGCAAATGCCTTGAGTTCCAGATGAGAAGTACAGATTCAGCTGGGTAAGGAGGTACAAGCTTGTAAGCCCAGCACGTAGGGGACTGAGAAAGGATCACAGGTTTGTGACCAGTCTAGGCAACTCAGTAAAACCTTCCACAAATTAGACCTGTTTCAAAAGTAAAAGAAAACAAATAAAATAGGGTTGGAGATATAGCTCAGAGGTAGAATGCCTGGGTTCAATCCCTAGTAACACACACACACACACACACACACACACACACACACACACACACACAGTAATCCCTATTTGGAATGGTTGGGACCAAAGTATTGCAGATTTTGGCATATTTGCATGGTTTTCTTGTTATCAGTTGAGCATCTTTAGTCCAAAAACGTTGAAATCTAAAATGCTCTGGAATCTAAAACTTTTCAAGCACCAGTGCTCAAAAAGTTGAGTATTTCAGATTTTTGGATTAAGAATGTACCACCTATATAATTACAGTTAACAGAAGCAACTGCTAGAAATAGCCTTGAAAAAGGATTTCTTAAAAATTGGTCTGTTTTTAAGTCAGAAAGGAATACACTAATGATGGTCCTATAACAAAAGACACAACAGATGGAACTGACAGGAGATATGGACCATACTTAAAAATGAGCAAGGGATTTATATCTAAACTATACAAGACAGCAATAAGAAAAAAATTTTAAAAACCAATAGAAAAAAGCATAGGAGATATAAACAGGTAAGTCAGAAAAGGAAAACAACCCAAAGGGTAAGACATAAAGAAAAGCTCTGTTCACCACGAATTAGAGAAATGCAGCCGGGCGTGGTGGCACACACTTGGAATCCCAACATTTGGGAGGCTGAGACAGGAGGATCACGGTTCGCGGACAGCCTCAGCTACTTAGTGAGGCCCTTTGCAACTCAGTGAGACCCTGTTTCAAAATAAAGAAGAAAAACTTGGGTTGTGGGTATAGCTTGGAGGCAGAATGCCCCTGGGTTTTATCTCCAGTACCGAAAAAAAAAAAGAATCAGATAAATGCAAATTAAAATGACATGCTGGGCATAATGGCACACACCTGTAATCCCAGTACTCGAGAGGCTGAGACAGTAGGATCGTGGGTTCGAGGACAGCCTCAGTCTTAGTATGAAGACTCTTGGCAACTTAGTGAGACCCTGTTTCAAAGTAAAAAATAAAAGAGGGCTGGAACTATACCTCAAAAGTAAAGTGCCCCCGGGTTAAGTCCCCAGTGCCACCAAAAAACAAAACAACGACAGCAAAAATATGACATTACAGCCATTAGATTAGAAACCAGAAGTCAAATAATAAATACCCTGGTGGAAATGTAAAACCAGAAACTCATTCATAGCTCTTGGGAATCTGAGTGGGTCCAGTCATTCCTAAGAGTAATCTCTTATGCATGCTGGAATTAAATGTGTTCCCATCTCACAGCCCAGGGAACACAAAAGAGAAACTTCCAGAAAACCCTGCCTGGACAGAATGCTCACAGCAGTGCTGTTGGGAATCTCCAGGAATGGGAATGATTCAAAACGCAAGGCTCCACTGGCTCAGACCAGAGGAGAGCTGTCAGCAAGGAGGAAGACCACACCCAGCAACCGAGGGGCTCTGCAAACAGCGCCACACAAAACAAGGCCAGGCCCAGAATCTCCCACCCCACCTAAGTGGATTAAGAGAAATAAGGCAGGGGGTGAAAGAGGAGAGCAGAGTTGAAAAGGGAAGGAAGTTGGCCGCTGCCTCCTCCTACTCCTCCTTTTCTTCTTTCTTTCTTTCCTTCCTTCCTTCTCTTTCTTTCTTCCTTCATTTCTTCCCTTTCTTTCTTCCTTCCTTCCTTCCTTTCTTTCTTTTCCTAGGGATTGAACCCAGGGGCATTCTACCTCTGTGATACACTTTCAGCTTTTCAAGTACTGGTATTACAGCCATGTGCCACTAGGCTCGGCTTCCTTGCTTCTTTTGAAAAATAAGTATATAAGCCAGATCTTCAGTTAAGAAGCCCAAGAACTGGAATAAAAGACTTTAAAGGGGAAATGAGGTATTTAAACATCTAGAAATATATATTTGGTTAAAATATAGCATGGAATTCAAGCCCTAAGTGTTTATCAAGTACTTGGGAGTATAGTAGGTGTAAAATCAAATGAAAACTACTCACATTGTGGGTAATGTTGCAATTCCTACAGTCTTCTGAGAGACAAAATTATCAAATTCAGAGGATTATGTGCTAAAATGTAAAGGTAGCTGTTGCTAAATGAGAGAAGAGTCTTAGCTCAGAAGTGTGCACATGTACACACACATACATATATACATAATTTTATTTTTTTGCTTAGTCCTAATTAACTATCCTTATCCTATAAGCAACATGATGACCTGGAATATGTCCATTTTTGTTAAGCAGGATTAAATGAAAAGGTTGCTTTCAAGAACAAAGGACACGAGTTGGGTTCAAACTCAGCTTAGACAATGTTTACAAAAATTGACCTAAAGGACAATATATAGGTTGCACATTAATCTGGATCCCTGGTTCTCTTGTAAAACAAGAAAATATGGACCCACACACCAATTTCTCATGATAACAATGTCCAAATTAATGCTAAGTAGCAAATGCTAAAAGAAAAAGGATGGTGCTGGGTCCCTTCCCCTCTCCCTCTCTTTCTCTTCTCCCTTCTCGCCTACACACACACACACACACACACACACACACACACACACTCCCCCCCCCCTGTCTCTCTCTCTCTCTCTCTCTCTCTCTGTTACTGGGGCAAGAAAGCAAAAATCACTGTATATTTTTAAATTGAAAAGGTTGGAATGTAATAAGCCCTATACTTTCTCTCTTCTGAAATGTGAGAAATTCAGGTTATTTATGGTTAGTCATTCTTTTTTTACTCAGCAAAGCGTCGGAAATAGCCAGGCAAAGAAACAAGGCTAAGCCAGAAGTAGCGGTGGATGCCTCTAATCCTGGTACTCGGGAGACTACGACAGGGGGATCACAGGTTCAAAGCCAGCCTCGGTAACTTGGCGAGGGTCTCAGTCCAAATAGGAAATAAAATTGGGCTGGGTGTGTGACTTGGAGGTAGACCTTTGAGGTCAATCCCCAGGACAAAATAGAAAAGAGAGAGAGGGAGACAGAGAGAATGGGAGAGAGGGAGGGAGGGAGGGAGGGAATGAGGGAGGGAGGGGCAGACAGATAGACAGACAGACACATCATGTACCCAAAGACATAGGGAAGAACTGACAATTGAGCTGAGTCCTAAATGATGACCAAGTGCTGAAATATGGGAGCAGAGTATGGGGTCGGCTCCTTTCAAAGGCTGACAGGTGTCTTTGGATGGTTGGGGAGAAGTTACCAAACAAGAGGTTGGCAAAGGCAGGTGGGAGCCACACTGCAAGGTGCCCAAGGACATGCTCAGAAGCTGAAACTTCATCCATTAGGCCAAGGAAAGGCACTGGAGAATTTTAAATAAGGAGTAACACGATAATCAGTTGGGTTCTAGAAAGATCTGTGGCTTGAGCCTAGAGGCACGCGGTGTCTACAGGTGCTATTGCAGCTGTCCAACCAAGACATGATTTGTCCAGGCAGGACCAAGCAAGAGAAGGATGCTGAAATTCAAAACTGCAGTGAGAAGAGAAAAAGAAAAAAAACAGAGAAGACAGAGTTTTACAAGCTAGGGGGGTAAAGAAAAGAAAGGAATTAAGCATGATTTTGATGTATACTTGGGTGTTTAAAAGTCTTCTAAGAAAAAAAATTGGGGGTGGGAGATTTTAAGTTCCATTTTACACTGAACTTGGTTTTCCAGGAAAAAATTCGCAATTAAAAAAAAAAAACTTAACCGCAATTCAAGGGAAAAAAAGTGTGTGGGGGGGGATGGTGACACTTGAGACAAGACACAAAGACTTGGAAGTTAATGCCAGATGGATACCTAAAGACACAACTGTGGCTGAACTCGGTAGTGGGAGAACTCAAGAGTTTCAGAGATGAATAGCATGGACTCCCCCTCCCCGCAAATTACCAAGACAATGGTCTTTGGATGCCTAAAGAGATGCCCATTTTTATAGGCATTAGAGTGTGTGTGTGTGTGTGTGTGTGTGTGTGTGTGTGTGTGTGTGGTGCTGGGGATTAAACCCAGAGGTATTCTATCTCTGAACTACACTCCAAGCCCTTTTATTTTTAATCAGGGTCTTGCTAGGTTGCCGAGCGTCTCTCTATGTTGCTGAGGCTGGTCTCCAACCTGTAATCCTGTTGTCTCAGCCTCCCAAGCATTGGGATTCAGACATGAGCCACCACACCCAGCTGAGTTGTGGAGGGCCTTGCTAAGTTTCTGAGGCTGGCCACAAAGCTGTGCTACTCCTGTCTCAGCCTCCCAGGTACCGGGATTATAAGCGTGCACCACCATGCTCAGTTCCTAGGCATGCGATTTGATATCGGAAGACTTGGAAAGAAAGAGTGTAACTTGCTGAAGGAATTAACAGCACAGTCCTTTGTTCTATCTCCAGTTATAGCAGAAATTCTTTATACAGGAAAAAAAAGTGCTACATTATCAACTGAGAATTGCTTATTTAAATTTGTTTCTAACTGCATACAAAAAAAGAACCAGTAAGTGCTTTTTTTTTTAACGATTATTTTTAAAATAGCAAACCGGGGAAAGTATCTTAAAACCTACTGAAATTCTATTTTTGTCATAAATTGGAAGGTAGATTTAAGATGTTTATGAATTATTTCTGTTTATGTAATGGATTCACTGGATTACAGTCTGGTCTAATAGTGAGTGTCATACTAAAACTATGAAACTTCAACGTGGTAAGTAAAACTGAAAGGGAACATTCGATTATATGAATCAACCACGATAGTCCTATTGAGGGCTCTGACTTTGTAATTAGGTCAATAAAGGGCCTGATGATTCTACGCACAAGAAAAACCACTTTTAGAAATACATTTAAAAAATCTGTACAATAAGTTTATTATGGGAATTTGATGTTTTTTTTCTCCTAGGAATCTGCTTTAAACTAGGATACCTCAGCAATAATGATATTTTCCTGTCATTATCCAAAAATTGTCAACAAAAATGAAGATCATTATAATCCCATATAAGATAGAAAAAATGGAGCCGTAAAATAGACACATTTCCCCCAGGATGATATTAAAGCAAAATTATTCCAGGCAAGGGAGAAATGATGGTTGGAATGCAGAGCTGGGAAGTTTCAGTTTCTCTGTTGTATCAGAGTGGCAAAAAATATACCAGTCAGCCAACTAGGAAGTGTGAATCCTTGCTGGGTAGAGAGCATAGCTAATTTTGTACAGCAAAATTTTGACTCTGCCAGTGTTAAACTGTGTCTGAACTGGTAGAGTCACACATGTTTCTCTTCTGGTTATCAGCATCTTTGACCTTCAAATGCTCTCCTGCCTTGGTTTCTATGACACTGACACTGTCTTGGTAGTTTCTGCTTCTTGGGCACTTCCTTTCTATCTCCTGTACAGATTCATTATCTTCTTCCCAGCTGATGAATCATTAAGTAATCTCACTTCCACAATTTATGTATTTGCCCCTCTATATGCAAAGTCACAACTTAGGTTTTCTACCCAGACACTTCCTATCACGTCCAAATCTGTACATCTTATTTGCTATTTGACATTTCTGATGTAGGATAGAAGGAATAAGTAGGTAGAAAGGAGACAGACAGGAAGGGAAAGTAAAAATACAACTTTGATATAAGAACCTGGAGCTGAAGTGCTTCTGCCTCTAGTCCACAAACCAGTTCTCTTCCCAGGCCTGACTCTCCCATAAATTCTTGGGAAACCTGTAGATCCTAGAGTTAACAATATTTCTGAGAAAACCTATAATTTAGGATATCCCAGCTTATCCGTCAATCAACTAATGAGGACCCCAATCAACCCAAGATCATCCACCCTAAGGCTGACCAGACCACAGACCATCAGGAAGCGCCTCGGGACTACTGGACTGAGCTCATCCACCCTAGGGTTGACCAGACCACCTGCCTACCATAAACTGCCTTGGGACTACCGGACTGAGCTCATCCTCCCATACCTTCTCTAGCCCACCCCTCATGAAAGTCCCCTATAAGAAGAGATCCCTGAACTCTCTAAAATGCCTGCCTCATCTTGAGGGGCCCGCATTCTCTCTTGAATGTGTATTTCCTCCCCTTTTCCCCAATAAACCTCTGTCTATGTCTCTAACTGGCACGTGCTGAAATTCTTTTTTGTCACGTTAGCCCAGGACCCTGCAGACCCCGAGTTCCTGAGCTGAGGGCTCACCCCAACATCTTTGGCACCCCAATATCTTCATTTGGATGTTTCAAATGTATGGCAACTCACCTCAGGTATGTAAAACCCAACACTCCTGATCAGTTCCGTTTTCATTTCCTAAAGAATATTACCCACTTATATTTATTAGGAACTCCTATCTGGCCCATCCCTGTCACTTAGAGTAGAATGTGCTATTACCTGCAGATGGAAATGCAGACAGAGGCTTTTCTATACTTATTATCATTCCAGCTGATGTTTTATAGCATCAACTTGTTGGTGCTGGGTGAGTATACGTTACAAAAAAGTTGTGCCTTTAGAAAGTAAAAAGAGTGTGTTTCTAATAACTGAAATAACTAACGTATAACAAAAATGAGTTCTACCATTAAGATAATATCTTTATGAGATTCTTTAATTTATATAGCAGTATAAATTATAGAATCTAGCAGTAACTAGAAATAAGATATTTCACAAAGAAAAGCCAAATATATAGGAATAACAACAAAGAAATGTATAATGTTGAGAATAATCTGATTTCAAGTAACAGAGAATACAAAAATTTCACTAAAATTCATTTAATTAAATTTCTGTTAATTTTATTACAAGTAACCAAAAGGAGAAACGGAAGGAAATGTAGAATTCTATGCCCATCCACTAGTCCTTTTTTATTTTGCTTCTGAAATATATATCATCTCGGTAAGAAACCTAGTAAAGAGTCAATGAACAGGAAAAAAAAAATCAACCCCAAGATAATTTTAAATGAGAAATAAAATCTGGAGGGAAGCCATGCCAGAATTTATTGAAAAACAGATTTTTCTCCTTCAAAAATGTTATTAAAAAATACGAATGTTTTTGTGACTTATTGCCAACTATATTTTATAAGCACTCTGCTACTCAGATGTACAATGTGATGGATGGGGGTGATTAATCATTTTTACTGAAGAGCAGAGCAGCCCGTCCGATACACTGGTATTTAAGAAAAGGTAAAGGTATTCTAAAAGTGCATTCACTTCCTCATAAAGTCACACTCCATGTATCCCTTGGTTTTTCCAATGGTTCCTTCCAACTGACTCATGTATTTTGTAGGTCCTTAAAGATGGGAGGGCTTGTGGATAAAGGATTGCCTCATTCCCCAGGAGGACAACCCTAATTCTCTGGCTGAACTTTCATCTGAAGTCATCTCTGTGTTTCCTATAGTATGACCCTGTTTGCATTTGTCTGTTATCTGCATTTTAAACCAAACAGTTTTTAAAATTCTCTTGGACTGTACTCAAACTGAGGGGATGAAACAGGCGTGGTGAAGCTGCTCCTCCCCCTGGCTCCCCGCCCAGGGAGCATTATCACCTTGTGCAGAGCCAAGCCTCCATCAAATCCAAAGGCATTAACCACACAAAGGACAAGAAGGTCCCCATTTACAGAAAAGGCAGGTATACTACTTTAGGGAGGGCCTGCCTGGGTTTTGCAGAGGAAACTGTATGCTCATTCGATGCCATTTTTACTTTCAGATATTATTTGTCTTACACAGAAAAAAAAAAAAAAGTCCCATGGTAACAGTCCTTCCCAGAGGGAGAACTGATGACTTCAGGGTTTGCTATCTCCTTTTTTGTCTTCTTCTTTATCCATTTTCTCCTCCCTTCTTTCCTAAGTACTTCTCTCTTTTAAGTCCTTTTCCAAAAAAGCCCTAGCGTGCTAGAAATGGAGTTGGTACCAAGAAGAAGAGGACACTGGCCACTGCTTGCCACAGCTTATAAACCAGAGTCCACTGATCTCACGTCAACCAGGAAGAAGAGGACACTGGCCCTCCATGCAAAGAAGGAGGATGGCTGCTGAGGGCTCGTCATGCTATTCACAGCAAAGAACATTCTGTGACTCTTATCCCAGCCCTTCAGAGTTGTCCTTTGTTTGGCCTACTGAATCCAAAATGTGGGCCCAGAAAACATACTTCATTCTACAAAAGGACAAAATTCTAAACCTTCATTAAGTCCCTCTAAGTAATCATCCTCAATTTGCTTTTCTGGCTTGCACTTGGGGACACCTGTGGTTGAGTGATAAAGGCTGGTGGCCGCCAGTGAGTACTCAATGCGTGTCAGACATTAATCCGTGAAATATAAGCACTGAAGTGTAACACCCGGCATGACATGACGTAGTGAGATTCACGTGCCGCAGGGTGTGTGCTCCACCCCAGGAGAAGAGACCAACCACAACCCAAACATAGAAAGTCTATGATTAGAGGTGGCGATGCTGGCAAAGTATCTCAGTTGACCAGAGAGACTGCCACTTGGAGTTGTCCCTTAGCAGGCTAAAATGGAAATGGAAAAATCAATAGAAATGGAAAAATTCATAGGAATCAAATCCCCAGCAGGATCCTAAACTAGGCCTGGAAGCAAAGGATGCTCTATAGATGGGCACTTACACCAAGACTTGGCCTTTGGAACTGAAGTGTAACAACCCAGATGTTGGGTCAGTAAAGATGACCTGATGCTTGGTAGTAAACTGAGATATTAGTCTCCTTCAAATCCCCTGGTCTCAAGTTCAGGAGTTAGTAGAACCTTGCTGCCTTGCATTCTACTATCAGCCCTATTTTATTGTCTTTATTTTGAAATAGGGTCTAAGTTGCTGAGGGCCTAAGTGGTGAGGTTAGCTGTGAACCTGTGATTCTCCTGTCTCAGATTTCCAAGTACTGGGATTACAGGCATGTGCCTCCATGTCCAGCTCAGGTCATGTGTTTTGGACAGTGATTAAAAATAGTAATTTATGGGGCTGGGGATGTAGCTCAGTAGAGCACTTACCTAGCATGTGTACAATATGTGAGTGTGTGTGGGTGTATATCATGTATCTATACATGTAAATAAATAATTTTATTTATTTATTTTTATTATTTTTTTGGAGGTACGAGGGATAGAACCCAGGAGCATTATATCTCTGAGCTACACCCTCAGCCATAATTGTTGGTCTTTTTAGTCTTTTTTTTTTTTTTTTTTTTTTTTGCGGTACTGGGGATGGAACTCAGAGACAGTGTACCTCCAAGTTACAACCCAGCCCTGTATTTTAGTCCATTTATGTATTTATTTATTGGTGGTGCTGGGGTTCCTGGAAGCCCTTCTATTTCTGGGCTACACTCCCAAGCCTATTTTATACTTTTTTATTTTTGGAAACAAGGTCTCTTAAACCAGCACGGCTGGCTTCAAACCTGCACAATCCTCCTGTCTCTGCCTCCCAAGCGCGGGGATTACAAGCATGTGTGCTACCACGCCCGGCTAGTCCTTTAATTTTTGAAACAGGATCTCACTGAGTGGCGAAGGGCCTCGCTAAGTAGCTGAGACTGTGAACCGCCATCCTCAGGCTTCTGCCTCCCGAATGCTGGGATTACAAGCGTGCACCACGACACCCAGCCTGTAAATATATATTTTATATATAATATATGTCTATATTTGATTTTTACTTAAATTACTTCCTACATTGTTTTTAACATGCTAGACTGGCCTGCACTTGAAATTATGAGGAACCATACTAAACAAAAGGAAGGAGAAAGAGGATTTGGTTAGTAATAAGATTATTTCAGATCTCTTCAGATTAAGGCCAAGTATAACATTCTCATTATCTTCCAGTTCATTTAAATTAGAGTTACAGTGATTTAAAAGTCACTCTCAGACCATCATTGCAGGCTAAGGAAGAGGGGGAAAAAAAGAGTGAGCAGATTCACAGAGCCAAAGAGGGGTTACCTGTTGCTTCCGAACCCAAGACCAAAAGATACTTAGAGCTGCTTAGGATCTATGCTTGGGGTGTGTGTGTGTGTGTGTGTGTGTGTGTGTGTGTGTGTGTGTGTGTTGTTTTTTGTCATTTTGGTCAAAGTATTTGAAAGGGGGCCATTGGAGAAAAGCTTTGCCAACGCCCAGGGTGGCCAGACACCCAAACACGAGCTGCTTTCAATTAGCTCTCTGAGACAGACTTGAAAGATGGCAGCATTTTCCCTCCTTGATTGTTAACTGCTTTTATTTTCCATTTTATTTAAGATACTTAATTTGCTTTTAGTGATTTAGTAATTAGATAGCGTGATTAAGCCAGCATCTTTTCCTTGGCGATGCGGTTTTCCTTAAGCAGAAATGAGCTTAAGTCAACATTACAGTTGCCACTAAGTGTAAGGATTTGTGAAGGGGAAACCAACTACACTCCCTTCTCTTCTGCTTTAAGTAATGCAAATGAGAGGTAAGACAAAGGGAGGAGTAATTAGCAGGAGAGAGGCAACAAGATAGATATTTTATATGCAGAATCCATTCATAACAACACACTTCTCAAGAGAGCTGTTCTAATAGATTACCTTGCTGAAACGCATTATTTAAGCTTTAGTTGTTTAGAGTTAGAAGTAAATGCATCTCTTCTGTATCTGGTGCATAATGCCTTTCGAAGAAGAAATGTAGGTCAATGGGAGGCTACCTCTTTGTCTTTGCAAAATCAGATCTGATATCAGGAGCGAAACAGGAGGAGGTGAAAGGAAACATTAATCCCCAAGGATAAGAGGTAGATGCTCAAACATAGTTTCATGCCAATGTAGAATACATATGGCAAATGTTAAAACAAATTATAAATACAAAGAATTTTTTTTTTAAAGTTTTACTCTAGACATCAGCAAAAAAACGAATGCAACTGGTTTCACAAGGGGATTTCAGAGATGGTTTTATCATCTTCCTCCTGATGCTAAGTGCCGGTCTCATATTTTGTAAGGATTTCTCCAAGTGCCTCCTGTCATTGTGATGAATGCTAACGCCCTGCTTCTTCTACTAAGGAGTACCGCATGCCTGCCTCTGTCACTCCTGTTCTGGTCTCCAAACAAAAATTCTACCCCGACCTTTTTTCAAGTTGAAAAGCAGTAAGGCTTTTTCCCTAGCTGAGAGGCTGTCTCCAAGTGACAACTCTTTGTCATGGTTCAAATGTGAGCAAAAGATGTGGGCGTTTACATGCCTCTGTGCAATGCCAGCCGCCCTACCCTCTGCGGGTTGTGGGTTACAATATACCCTGGCTGCGTCTTGGTTCAGGTCAACTGGGCAGCTAGAGAAGATAAGGCCAACACCAGGGAGCTGAGCTCGGGCAACAGGCAACCGCAGGCAGGGACTCTGTGGCCGCGCTTGGTGATTTCAATTCAAAGACAAGTGGAACTGTGCCACGCCCAACCAGACAGCACACTGCTTCCACACCCAAGCAGGATGTTCCTTTAAAAAGTCAGGAACTCTGCTTACTAGGTCTGGGTACTGGGGGGTGGGGGTGGGGTGGGGGTGGATGGGTATGTGCAAATACACATGCAATGCTTCTTTTTAATTTTTATTTATTTTTATTTTTTACTTTTGGTGGTACTGGGGCTCCTGGAAACCTGCGGATCCTCCTGTCTCTGCCTCCCAAGCGCGGGATTACAAGCATGTGCCACCACGCCCGGCTGCAATGCTACCTTTACAAAAGAGAATCTCAAGGTATTTTGTTAACAAGCACAGGAAGAAAGTTCATTTTATAAAGCTGCACAAGGTATCACAGGGGCGTGTGCTAAGGGCTGGTGCTCATGCTGGTGTCTAACTAGAAATAAACACAGAAAATGGACATAAATATAATTAAAAGGGATGAATGACTGATAGGAATAATAAATAACTTCCAAGATCAAGAGCAAATTGAATCCAGTTATTACTCTACCAAAAATACCAAAATGTAATTATACTGTTTTCACACATCATTATTTGCCATTTGGGGAAATTAAAATGGACACAATAATTAATGTATGAAATGATATTCAATTAAAACAAGTGCAGTGTATCCTTCAAGGTTTGCATGAGAATTCTTAGCCAGGACCCCTCCCCCAGGAGCCTACACAAAGAAGTCTCACACGTGTGCACCTGATGAGGAAGCTGCCCTTGCAGCCAGGTGGCAGCACGCGCCTACAATCCCAGTACTTGGGAGGGTGAGGCCAAAGGTTTGCAGGTTGGAGACCGGACTCAGCAACTTAGTGAAGGCCTCTGGGTTCAATTCCCAGCAAAGTCATATAAATAAATAAAGAAAGAAATAGCCAGATGTGGTGGCGCACGCTTGTAATCCCCACGCTTGGGAGGCAGAGACAGGAGGATCGCGCAGGTTCGAAGCCAGCCGCGCTGACTTAAGAGACCCTGTTTCCAAATAAAAATATAAAATAGGTCTTGGGGTGAGCCTAGAGGGAGAAGGGTTTCCAGGAACCCCAGTACCACCAATAAATAAATAAATAAATAAATAAATAAATAAATAAATAAATAAATAAATAAATAAATATTAAAAGTTTCCAGGGATGTAGTCCTCCTCATGAAGATTCAGAATAGAACCACTTTGACATGGTCACATTACGGGGCAGCCTTTTCCAAAAGGCAGTGCATAAAATGCTCCTATTTATTTATTTATTTATTGTGGGTCTGGGGACGGAACCCAGAGGCATTTGACCTCTGAGCTTACACCCCCGCCCAATTTTTTATTCTTTATTTTGAAACGGTCTCACTGAGTTGCAGAGGGCCTCACTAAGTAGCTGAGGCTGGCCGCGGACCGCGATCCTCCAGTCTCACCCTCCCCCAAATGCTGGGGTCTCACCCTCCCAAATGCCTGGCAAGAATTCTCCCTATTTTGATAACTCTGAAAATAAATCAGCTGCAGCATTTAACATATAGACATAGCTTTTCCTTTCCTTTTGCTTTTTTCCCCTTTCCCAAGAAAATGTTTTCAGGAAAATACTGGTTGCTATGGAAGCTTCGTTGAGGATCACTTCAGTAGGAGAAGGTTGGAAAACAGCCACTTCAGGCACCTGATCTACAAAACCTTCCCAAGTTCCCAAGAAGAATGAGGAAGGAGGAAGGGACAAGGTAATTTCAATAATGTATCTCTCTGCCCATAAATGGACTGCAGATCTTAGGAACCAGCTTCTCTATAACCACAGTCAATGCTGACTGACTTTTCCTCCAAAGCTACTTTTCCAAATGGCAGCATTTTAGAAAAATAACACAGATCCTCATATTCCTAAAATAACATGCAGGTCTTGTCACTCTTATGTTCTTAGTGTAAAGTTAATGCTCTGCAATTCAATTCAGCCAGGCAACGAGGTTCTCCAGCAAGTTAATTTGCCATGAAGACACATTTCATAAAAATCAGTATGAATATACCGCGGCCCACAGAAAGCAGTTTTCCAAACTGGCCTGGAAAAAGCAGAATGGCTTCCAATACAATTTGGACATCCAGTGTCTAAGAACTCATGTGGACTGTCAAATGGCTGATCCAATCTCATCTGTAATACCATTAGCAGAAATGAGCTGTAAGCAATTTTAAGTGGCTACTAACAGCCCGTGACAATGCTAAAGAATACGGACTGAACCTTAGAAGGGTTCATTTGGTCTGGTAGAGACGCAATCGAAGGCTGTCATAATCATATCACAGGCTGACTTTACTGGTCAGCCAGCCTGGGGTCCTAGCTATAAAACACAGATCAAGGAACGAATCACAAGATGCGATCGCACTGTTAATTGGGGCCATGTGAACTGCTGGCCAAAATGACTGAAAAGGGGGCAGAGCCACACAAGTACAGAAGCCCTTCCCTGGTAAACTCAAAACTGCTGAGATGTTTGTGTATGGAGATTATTATCAGTATCAAGTTTGTTTAAAAGCCTGTTTGAGGCTAGGCGTGTAGTTCAGTGGTAGGACATATGTTTAGCACCTGTAAGACCCTGGGTTCAATCCCTAGCACCAGAAAAAAATTGCTCAACATATAGGAACAGTTTGGCTTTAATGCCCAATTTGATGGCTTTATGGTAGTGATTTGCTAAAACGACTGGTCTGATTTGGTAACAATTTTTCTTACTCTCCCTCCTCCTACTCCCTCCTCCTATAGACTCCTAGATTGCATGGTATGTATTTAATTTCAATCAAGGAATATAATTGTTATCATGTGATTTCAATGACACCCTTTTTGAGGACAGAGGCACACTAAGGCCGAGCTAACACAATGTTGGGTGTCAGGACTCACAAGAGGAAACCCCCAACTCTAAGAATCATCTGTTGCAATGTGCCTATTTATTCCCAAACACCAAATTGTTGCCCTTAATAAGTAAGCACTCTCTGCAGAGGGGAAAAAGCCAGATGTCCCACAAAGTGACTGACAGCAGTATTAACTCCTCCTGTCAAGGATATCAATATGCCATCTGATGCAAAGAAGCCAGGGGAGCCTCCACTGTCCCGCTAATTCCCTGACAGAACAGGAAATTAAGACCATGGATGCCACTCCTGAGGCAGTGGGATGGATGGGATCGTTCTGGGTGGGATCCAAAATGCCCAGGAAAGTGTCTCTTCATACCAGAGTGCAAAAGACAGGCCAGGCAGAGTCAGAGGCGGCTACAAAATAAGACATCTGGGTGGCACGTGTGGGTGGATGAATGTCCGCTCAGCTGTGAGGTTAAATATTCATTTATTGGTCCAAGATGTTGAGTCGTTCTAAACCTGCTGCTCTCCAACACAGCACCTTGGCATTTGAACAAGAGACGTAGGAGGCGGAAGGCCCCTCTCAAATTTTTCTCACCCTTTTCCCCGGACATTGATCATGAATCCAGGAATACATTCTCTGGCCCTTTTCTTAAGGGGGTCAGGAGACCTCATGTGAGGGATGCCCACTCTCTACCCAGAGGAAAAGTCCTTGTCTCTGAAGACGTGAGGCTACGCAGAAGATGAGCAAACAGGCCTAAGTCTCTGAGTTTGTTACAATTAGATCACACGCCTGTGTCCCCCAATTATACGTCCACATGACTGTCAACAAAAATGCAGTTTTCTGTTTCTTGGGCTCCTCGTTTCTTATTTTTTTTTTTCCTTTTCTTGTGTGTGTGGGTCTGGGGATGGAACCGAGGCATCTGACCTCCGAGCTCCAACCCCCTGCCCAATTTTTTATTCTTTATTTTGGAAACAGGGTCTCAATGAGTTGCAGAGGGCCTCACTGAGTAGCTGAGGCTGTCCGCAAACAGCGATCCTCCAGTCTCTGCCTCCCAAATGCCGGGATTACCTGAGTGTGCCACCACGCCTGGCTCGGCTCATCATTTCTTATGAAGATTCCATGTCATGTCAAACTTTATTAATATAGTAAGTAAACATCTTTGCTTTTCTCTTGTCAACCTATCTTTTGTTATAGGGAACCTCACCACAGACCTTGTGATGTGTAAGAAACCTTCTCCTCACCACAGCCTGAAAGGACACCAAGGCCTTTATAAAGGACAAAGGGTATCAACGGACAGCCTCTAGCAGCACCCAAGGTTGACCACACTGCTATTCTAATGGAGGGAGATGAGAGCTGTATTAAATTTCTTTAAACAATTTTACATAGTGAGGGGGGAAATCTTAAAAATTGTGTTGTTAAGAATAATTATCTGAAACTTACAAATAACAGAAGGTGGGCAGGAGCACAGCATGTCCTTCCGCTGTCTTTGGGGTCTGCGTACCAGGCCTCCCCAAGGACAATTTACGTCTGTAGGAGGATGTACTCGTGTGATTTTCCTCTTTAGTATTTGATTAGAAGTTACAGGTTAATTTCTAGATTTACATGCGGTTAAGACAATTACCCCCAAAGGTTGGGATTTTATCGCTCTCTAAGACATGAATCAGTTTTAATATAATAATCAAGAAATTGCACTCTACTATTCTTTTCTAAATGTCTATAAATACTGTATCTTTAGAGGCTCCTGCTACCATCTTATTAGTTTCTCATTAATGAGTTAAAATAAGTTGTCGACAATTGTTAAATGTTTAAATTGTTATATGTTTTTAACTCTGTGTGTGTGTGTGTGTGTGTGTGTGTGTGTGTTACCGGGGACTGAACCCAGGGGCATTCTACCTCTGAGCTACACTGTTAGACCTTTTTATTCATTTATTTTTTGTTGTTTGTTTTTAAGCAGAGGCTTGCTATGTGGCTGAGACTGGCCTCGAACCTGCAATCCTCCTGTCTCAGCCTCCAAATTACCAGGATTACAGGCGTATGCCTCCATGCCTAGCCATGCTTTTAAGTTTGGAAATTCGGACAAGGGCAAGCTCATTTTTAGCTACTTGGTGGGATCCTATCACTTTCCTCCCCATTTTTCTATAGGTCAAATTTTCTCCAAAATGAGTTTGGATAGTACTAGGCCAGTGGGGGAAAATTTGGGGTGTTCTTCCACCTTGGATTTAACCTTTCCTTACAATGTTCCCCATCAGCAGAAAACGTGCTCGCTTGACTGAGGAAGCCTGAATTTTCATTTCTGCACAAGTAGAGTGGACTCGGCTTCCACACAGCGAGGAGAGCCCAGGTTGAGAAGCGGAGCACATTCACTTTTTCCTGAGAGGCGGTGTCATGTGTCTTCGGTCTCATTTCCTTTAGGTCTTGGACGGGTGGCTCAGTATTTTCTCCAGCCTGAAACAGGCCGATTAACTTCTATAAAAGAGGCCACGTTTCTCACAGAAGCCTTCGTTCCTCTGCTGAACAGTTCTCCAGGAAAAGCAGCCTTACCTCCTATCCTGCGAGACCAGAGAATTCGCTTAATGTCTTCCGGGGAGCTGACTGTAGAGCGGCTTGTTGAAATGATGACACCCGAATTTGGCTGGGGGTGGAAGGTCGGTGGTGTCCTAGACTAATGCTATTTTAAGAAGACAGCAAACTTTCACACTTGTAGGTTACTGCTTTGTGTCTTTTCCTTGAAGTCACACTCTTATTCCAAAGGATGGGGCCAGTGGAGCATGGTGGTACACGCATGCAATCCCAGTACCTGGGAGGCCGAGACAGAGATCCAAGACCAGCCTCGATAACTTAGCAAGACTCCCAGAAACCTAGTGAGACCCTGTTTCTAAACAATGAAAAGAGGCCGGGCGTGGTGGCGCACGCTTGTAATCCCCGTGCTTGGGAGGCAGAGACAGGAGGATTGCGCAGGTTGGAAGCCAGCCTCAGCTACTTAGTGAGGCTCTCAGCAACTTAGTGAGACCCGGTTTCCAAATAAAATATAAAATAGGTCTGGGAGTATAGCCCGGAGGTGGAAGACCCCTGGGTTCTACCCCCAGTACCACCAAAATTATAAATAAATAAATAAACAATGAAAAGAGCTGGGGGTGTAGCTAGAGGTAGAATGCCCCTCAGTTCAGTGCCCCGCACCAAAACACACACACACACACACACACACACACACACACACACACCGATGGGATCACCATCACACACATGGCCCATCACTGACAGAAATGTGTGGTTATGTGGTGCATGAGTGTATAACCCTGTAATTTCAATACCTACATTTCTAGATTAAATCATTCCATATTCTCTCAAGTGAACGTGTTCAAATTGAGTAGTTTAACTTAGAAAATATGCAAAAAGAGGTATACTCCAAATCAGACACATTTAATCTATGTTCCTCAAAGTTCAAAAAGAATAAGCCTCTCTACCTGGGAGGAAATGCTGTTTATTCTTTTAAACATAAACATATATTTTTTAAAAAAACCTCTTTAACTTGCTTAGTCTTTAAAATATTCCCTTTTGCCCTACTTCACCAAAGTGTTCAATAATGCCACTTTATTTTATGGGAGGGAATTGAATCCAGGGGCATTCGAATTCTGAGTTATACCCTCAGAGTAATTCTAATTTTTATTTGGAAACAGGGTCTTGCTACGTGGCTGAGGCTGGCTTCCAACCCGGCATCCTCCTGTCTCAGCCTCGCAAGCACTGGGATTACAGGTGTGTGCCACCATGCTCAGCCACAGGCCAGCTGCTTATTGCTTCTACCTTGTCCCTGTCAACCTTCTCCTTAAGCATTAGCTCTCTGGCTGCTGCCTCCAGCACTCACTGAACCTGTCTTCCAAAACATCAAATACAGCACTCCTTCCTTAAAGATGACCTGCATCAGCTTCTGTAGAGACGTATGCTCTCGTGAGACCATAGCTCCCTTGCTTGGGCTCATCCTCGAGTTCTCGATGCAGATTCCAGAAGGAGCTCTTCTTAGCTGAGGTTGCCATCTCTTCTCTCTACATACTCCAGTCCTTAAAAATAGTCACCTCCTAGACTGGAGTGTAATTCTTCTATTTTTCAAATTACTATGTCCTTTTCACTCCCAAAGTCCTATAGGTACTGCAAAATGGCCAGTGCAAAACCGAATTAGTCATCCTCCACATTTGGTAGACTAAGCTTTCCAGCAATAGCCTTGGCACTAATCCCCATCTGACATTGGGACTCTGCTACTCCCTCACTGGGAGTGTGAGTGTAATTCTCTCCAGCCTTCTTTGTGGCACCGGGGAATCGAACCCAGGACATTCTGCCTCTGAGCTACACCCGCAGCCCTATTTTATTATTTTCTTTCGAAATAGGGTCTCATTAAGTAGCTGAGGCTGGTTGTGAGCCTGTGATCCTCCTGTCTCATCTTCCCAAGTCCTGGGGTGCGCTACCATGCCCAGCTCTGGCCTTCAATCTGGGATGGCTTTTATGACCCTTTGCAACCAACAGAAAGTGGTGCGAGTGGCACTGTTGGAATTTAAGGCTAGAAAAGACCATACGGCTTTCACACAGTTCTTCTGGAACTCTCTATGCAGAAGGGTGCTGTATCTCAAAGCCCAGCAGCCTTGCTGTTAAGAGGCCCCAGCACGTGAAGAGGCACATATGTGCTTTAGCCTCCAGCTCCCAAAGAGCCCGGCTTTCTAGTAATCTTCATCCTCCATAGCACATATGCAGTAGAAGAAGCTTCCAGATGACTGCAGTGCTCAGCCAGCGGAATCACCACCAGCCACTTGAACCTTTCCAGATGAGACTACCAGACGCTGTAGAGCAAACACCAGCCATCACGGCTGCGTCCTGTCCAAGTTTCTGACCCACAGAAGTCTACAGTGGTGGCTGTTTGATGCTACTAAGTTTGGGGCGATCAGTTAAACAGACAGAGATAACTGCTATATCCAACAAAACCACCAACTCTTCCTGGATCCCTCCCAAGACATTTGTCTTCTCAGATCTGTCTCAGTTACTTTAATAGTCAAGGTGAATAGCAGTCTGCACATGGCTTGGGCTCCAGGATCTTCCTCCTGAATCCCATATATTACTGAATTTTTTCTTTCCTTTTCTTTTCATTTCTTTCCTCCCTCCCTCCTTTCTTTCTTTCTTTCTTTCTTTCTTTCTTTCTTTCTTTCTTTCTTTCTTTCTTTCTTTCTTTCTTTCTTTCTTCTTGGTGGTATCAGGGATTGAACTTGGATTCTACCTCCGAGGTATACCCTCCAGCCCTATTTTATTTTTTGAAGCAGGGTCTTGCTAGGTTTCTGAGTCTCTCTACATTACTGAGGCTATCTGCAATCTGTGATTCTCCTGTCTCAGCTTCCCAAGTACTGGGATTACAGGTGTGCACCACCATGCAAGTTTGAATTATTATATTTTAATTTTTTTGTGGTACTGGGGATGGAAGTCAGGGGCATTCTACCTCTGAGCTACACCCCCAGCCCTATTTTAATTTGAAACAGCATCTCACTGAGTTGCAGAAGGCCTCACTAAGTAGCTGAGGCTGGCCGCCAACCGCAATCCTCCTATCTCAGCCTCCCAAATGCTGGGATTACAAGAATGCGCCACCATGCAGAGTGTATATTTTTTAAACAATAGGGTTAACCATATCATTCCCCTGCAACAAACCCTTTAATAGATCTCCTGGGTCTATGGTCAGAGGTCCAAAATCCTTTAGTGCAATATGCAAAATGCTCCATAATTTGCTCTAAATTTACATTTTCTGCCTTGTCTCCATTTCACCCCACTAATGCTTCAAGCCAACGGGGCTAGTCACCATCCTCTAAGGATACCCCAGTTTTTTCCACGCATGTCTTCATTCTACCTCATGCATCTTTTCTTCTCAGAGCCATGGCTCTAAATGCATGCCACCTTTAATGCACAGATCTGCTCACTGCAATGTTCTCAAAACACCGACCACCTTTGATCGCAGAGGGGCATCTGTGTTTGTATCTCATCTCCTTCACTGGACTTCAAGATTCACTAAAGGCTCAGAACACAGCTTGGGCATCTTTCCACCCCTGGTATGACACTGCCTTGCATAGATTTTATCAGCAGAAAAATAAGCATCTGGAAATCCTTCCACTTTCACACTTAACAAATGGAAAGCACATACAAGTAGGGGGCTGAGGCAGGAGGATTTTAAGTCCCAGGATAGAGGCAGAAACGTAGAAAGGCTCTCAGCAACGTACCGAGACCCTATTTCCAGACAAAGAAACCTGAACAGGGTCTGTGGGTGTAGCTCAGAGGTAGAATGCCTCTTCACCTAATCCCACCTCTCTAGTCTTCTTTCTAAGTTCTGGAGCAGCAGAATTACTTTGCAATTTAAGTTTCTGTGCCAGGGAAAGAGGTCTGGCACAACGGAGCAGTGTGGTCAGTTCAAATGACATGACTTATGAGCCCGGACTTCCGTGGGTATGAGCTGTTGTGATAGGCCACTTATTCCTGCTGAATGGGAAATATGGAGTCAGGTCCCATCAGAAATGTGAAGCATCTCACTCCAGGCCCGCGCTGGCATGCTGAGACGGAAGTGATGTATAGGTGTGGCTTCATGTTTGTGTGATTAAGCCATTTCCCATGTGAATCGTCCAGCCTTCAGAAAAGCATTCATTTACAAGGGGATGCCAGTTGCTAATTTCCCTCATTTGAGAAAATTTAGCAAGAATTCTCCTGAGCGGTCAGTAGACGCATTGTTTTTTGCTTCCTGATAAAGACCTGTGAGTTTCTAGGTATACAAAAGTTTAGCAATACCAATTAAAAACAAAAACAAAATCACTGCACTGTTACCCCAGCATTTGGCAGGCTGTGACCTGAGGATTGTGGTTAGCTGCCATCCTCAGCTACTTAGCGAGGCCCTTTGCAACCCAGTGAGACCCTGTTTCAAAAAAATAAAAATAAAAAAGACTTCAAAAATAGGGCTGGGGGTGTAGCTGAGAGGTAGAATGCCCCTGGGTTCCATTCCCAGTACTGCAAAACAAACAAAAAACCACTATCATCTACATGCAATCCAAATAGACAGGAAACATCTATAAACCTCTTTACTCTTTTTTTTTTTCCTTCAGTATTTTGTATTGAAAGAGCAGGCTTGGGGTAATCAAAACTCATAGATGGAAGGGGACCCTCGACACCACGGCGCTTTCTCTGTTTTTCTTGGATATTATTTTTCTTTTTTTCTTTGGCACTGAGTATTGAACTCAGGAGCATTCTACCTCTGAGCTATGCCCTCAGCTTTTTCTATTTTTTTTTTTGTTTGTTTGTTTGTTTTGAAACCGAGTCTTGATTGGTTGCTAAGAGTCTTGCTAAACCACTGAGATTGTCCTAGAACCTGTGGCCCTCGTGCTCAACTTCTTGGCTATCCACAATATTCTGTTGTGCCTCAGCCCACCCCACAATGGCATGGCTCATGTCAGCCTGTCAATGTTGCCAATGAAACCTACTTAGTCCCCCCTTAAAACGCAGTCTTCAAGGACCAGTTTCTCCTTCAGAGGTTGAAACCCCATCTCCTCCTCCCCTTTTGAGAGGGCGGAAAACACCTTTCCCTGGAATGTGTAGAATTATATTTTAAATGAAATTTTATTTTGGTTTAACCATGCAGGAATCTGTCACCCATCCGTTATCTTTATGTGTGTGATTAGGAATAATAGCTGATTTGTGAAGTTATCTATTACTGGGAAATAATCAAGATTAATGAGCCCTGTGGCACTTGCTGAATGCCTCTGGAGATTAATAGCTTAGGCTGTGCACTTCTCCTGTTGTGCTGTCAGGAGTTTTTTTTGTTTTGTTTTTTTGTTTTGTTTTTTACAAATGCAAATGGGGACATGGATTAATTGTAGAACAGGAAAAAAGTTCTTTCAGTGTTATCAAATATTTGGGACGGTTCTATCTCATTTCTCTCAATGATACTATTTTATTATATGTGATGGTATAGGAGACTGAGCCCCGTCCCCTTTTAGACACAGGTTGGCAGTATACAGCTCTCAGCCTCTTTAACACGGGGAGCAGATACAAATGGTGCTGTTAGCTTAAGAATCCTGTCCGAAAGTAAAAATATAGCCTCAATGGAGAGAAAAAATATCGTTGCTATCTCTAAAAATGCCAAGGGAGTTTAAATCACTTGTTCAACCAGGGACTGCCCTATAACCACAGGGCTGTGACAGAGAGCAGTGCAAGCGTACCTTTGTTCTGAATGTCTCGATTCATTCAGGACAGTTCTTCACCCTATGATTTTCTGCAAATGAAACAGAGATCTAGCATTCAGCTGGGACTTTTGTAGTGCATAGTACAGATTATTGTTATTATTATTTTATTAACTGTGCCATTAATATATATTTATGAAAACTGCTTATGACACGTGGAAAATATTCCCAGTGACTAGATCCCATTTTGGGGAAGTAGATGTCAAAGACCCTCTGTCACAGCATCTGCTTTTTTTATCCTCTCTTTTTTTTTTTTTTTTTTTTTGTGGGTCTGGGGATGGAACCCAGGGGCATTCGACCTCTGAGCTACACCCCCTTCCTAGTTTTTATTCTTTATTTTGAAACCGGGTCTCACTGAGTTGCAAAGGGCCTCACTGAGTAGCTGAGGCTGTCCGCAAACCGCGATCCTCCGGTCTCAGCCTCCCAAATGCTGGGATTACAAGCGTGCGCCATCACGCCCCGCTCCAGCACCTGCTTTTGGATGACAAGTCTGCCACACCCCCAGACACAGCTTCAGCAATGTACGTAAAATACGCACCTCAACAATCCACCTGTACACCAAAGGACCACAGCACTGATAACGCAAGAGTGTTGGGATGGATTAACCAAATTAACACGTAGAAAACTGTTTGTTAAGGAGAACTTCATAAATGTTAGCATTCACTGTTGTGATTTTCTAAGAACTTGTCAGTTGAAATGTACTTGACAATTTCATGAACCCTTATTTCATGGTGTTCTAATACACGAGTTCCAATCTTTAAATTTCAACTATTTTTTCAATGGTCAGGATTATAGTGTAAAAAAAAAAATGAACCCCAAATCACAAGTTAAAAAAATGTGCCTGCCAGAATCCGCTCACTCACAAAGCAATGGTACCATGTTGGTAAAAGCACTTTATTTCTTTGGGTCTAGTTTTCCTGTCTATAATGAATTGGAAGACAGTCTTTAATGTCTTTAATGATAATATCACATAAACCTTCAGATTATATTTGTTCTTTTTGTTAATTTGGGGGAGGAACTATGAATAAATATAAAATCAATGTAATATATTTGAAATTTTATAAGAATGCGAGAAAAACCCAACAAAGGTAAATATGAATACTTAAGAGATCACTATTATCATCTATCATCAGGCCACAGGGTATTTATTTGTAGAAGTTTTCAGAAGCCAAAATGCTTGCAAACTACAGGAATTGCAAAACATCCCAATAGGATTTTTTTTTAATGTGCTCGAGTTTGCATTTCCATAATGATATTAAGAGGATCGTTGGGTTTATTTAAAAGCATATATACTGATGACCTTAGCATTCGATGCTAATGATCTTTTTGTTAAAGAGGTCTGTACTCTCTAGACTACAATTTCCACATTCTCGTCGGACTTAGAAAATAGTATTACCGTCCTTGTTGCTTCTCCACCCCCACCCCCTTTCCTGGGGACTTGTTACTAATTATCAGCCAGAGTCTAAGATTTCTATACCAAGAGCAAAATAGCTAGCTTTTAGGCAATATTTTTATTGTCCATTTAAGAGGCAGAAATGGCTCCTTTGAAATTACATCACTTGTGAATTCTAGCACATGAGTCCACCATTTCTCTCTCCCTACTCTACTTCAGACTCTGCCTGATAACAGAGTACCCATCTTTTTGCTCAGGCCCAAGTCAAATTCCAAGCTGCTGTCATCTCCAGCCTTCCGAATGGCATTCATTCCTCGCTTCTTGGTGTCCCCAAAGCCCTTTTATCCTTCTAACGCAGCCTTCTACACACATCACACTAATGAGGCGCTGCTGCCTTACTCAGCTCCAAGAGAACCTAAGTCTACAGATCTACCTCTCATCCAAATCTGCTCAAAAATATAATCACTCACATGCCCATGTATTCCTGAAGAATTATAGGACTGCTTGTGCAAAACTACATCTTAATTAGTGTTCGTCCCTACCACCGTAGCCGGCTCATACCATCAACTATGTCGTGGCTCAGGCAAATGGTGCAATTAAATAATTTTACTTTCTAGAGTTCAACCAACTTGAGACCAAGAATGGACCCAGAAAGCAGGTTCTTCTGCATTCAGCTCTCTGGCTCCAGGGCATGGTGAGTACTATTAAACCAGTCCATATTTTGGTTGTTAGAATAGTAACAGGAAACAGGGAGTGACCATGGGATCACTCCCTGGCAGCCTGTTTCAAAACCCTCTGCATGCATTCTTTGGTTTAATCTGCCCCTTTACTAAGCGAAGAAGGCAGAATCTGAGTTAAACCAGGTGTGGTGGTCTACACCTGTAATCCCAGTACTTGGGAGGCTGAGACAGGAGGATCGCAGATTCAAGACCAGCCACAGCAAATAGTGAGACTTTTGTCAATCGAGCCAGACCCTCTTTCAAAGTAAAAATAAAACAGGGAGCCGAGTGTGGTGGTACACACTTGTAATCCCAGCATTTGGGAGGCAGAGACTGAAGTATTGGATTTACGAACAGCCTCAGCTACTTAGGCCCTTCAACAACTCAGTGAGACCTTGTTTCAAAAATAAAGAATAAGCCGGACCTGGTGGCGCATGCTTGTAATCCCCGTGCTTGGAAGGCTGAGACAGGAAGATCGCGCAGGTTCAAAGCCAGCCTCAGCTACTCAGTGAGGCTCTTAACAATTTAGTGAGAAGCTGTTTCCAAATAAAATATAAAATAGGTCTGGGAGTATAGCCTGGAGGTAGAAAGCCCTGGGTTCGGTTCTACCCCCAGTACCACACACACACACACACACACACACACAAATAAATAAGTTAGGGCTGCGGGTGTTGCTCAAAGGTAGAATGCCCCTAGGTTCCAATCCCAGTACCACAAATAAAATAAAACAAAACAAGCCGGGCGTGGTGGTGCATGCTTGTAATCCCCACCCTTGGGAGGCTGAGACAGGAGGATCCCGCAGGTTCTTAGCAGGTTCTTAGCCAGCCTGAGCTACTTAGTGAGGCTCTCAGCAACTTAGTGAGACCCTGTTTCCAAATAAAATACAAAAAAAGAGAATAGGTCTGGGAGTGTAGCCTGGAGGTAGAAGGGTTCCATGGCCAGTACCACACAAAAAAATAAAATAAAAATAAAACTCTGGGTTAGATCCCCAGGAGCCACACACAAACACACACACACACACACACACACACACACACACACACACACACACACGTTTTCCCAAATAAAGGGTGGAACCGAGATTTCAGGTCAAGCTGTCAGGACTCAGAGTCCATGCTCTTAAGCACCGGCTTCTGCTAAATGGGCTGGAGGAGAGATCTGTTTCTCATCCACTGTAGGAAAAGGAGAATGTGGAACACAGAAAGAAAGAAAATGGGTAAGTGCAAAGGGCTGAGCTGAGGCTTGAGAGAGAGGAGAAGTGACAGACACCACCTTAGTAAAAAGCTTTCATGGAAAACTCGAGTGATTTTCCATCACTCATGGGCTGGTTATTTGACACCTTGTCATTCATGTCCAAGACAGAAAGAAATACAGACCACAGACATCACGCTGCCCTTAAACAGTCTTCACTGCTAGTCCCCCTCTCTGATATTTAAATTCAAGGCCACTGACTTCGAAAGGTGCCTTTCTATAAGACATCCACAGAGCAGAGTCAAGAAGCCAAAATGCCTATTTGTTTCCTATTATGAGGCATTTGCCATGTGGCACAGACCTCAATAATGGGCAGCTGTCAAAACGATAGCCGTTCTTTCATCAGTAGTTTTTACTTTCCCAGCAGAGGTGTCAGCTGTCAACAGATTCCAGTGGTAGGAACTGAGGGTCATTAGGACCCCTGACCCTACTGCCAGTCAGGAGAGAATAAAAACCACAGCCAAAGGAAATGCTACGTACTGGGCTGAAGATCCATCCCCATTGCTGACTCTTTCATGAGCGTATAAATATGTTTCCTGTATAAATGGAATGCTTCATCTGGTATTTATTTATTCAGGATGAAAATGCTAATAAACAATGAAAAAGTCACCCCATTCTAAATTATTTTAAAAAAACAAGCTATTTCATAACAGCTATTACACACAAAGGAGATATTCAACCCCTACTATCTGAAGGACCACAGAGTCTGACATATTTGCTCAGAGGTTCGCCTCTTTCTCTACCTGCAGGGATCTTCAAGCCAGTAAAGTTACTTCACCAAGGATGAGACAATAAACCATGGATCGCCCGTGCGTTTGTTGAAGAAACTTGGTTTCTAGCTTAAACTTGGAAATGTGAAACACTGGCTTCGGAGATTTGTAATGAAAAAAAATCAACATTTTTTTTTTTTTAATGGGAAGAGCTCTAAGAGCTCATCTAAAACCCCTTGTATTTTTCAGATGCAACAAGTGAGAGCCAGAGAAGAGTGCTTTACTTACTCAGCTACTCAGCAAAGTGAAATCTGGAGCCCTAGTTTTCAGTCTCCTACGCCACCAAGTTTCCAGCGTGGAGGTGAACCTGGTGCACTGCCTCACCCTCGTCATTCAGCACTGCCCTTCCTTCCAGGGCTGGGAATTGAACGCAAGGCCTCATGCGTGCTAGCCAAGTGCTCTACCACTGAGCAAGAACCCCAGCCCTATCTCAAAAATTTTTCTGAGCTATCTGGAAATACAGATAAAATAGAGGAAACACAGTTTGAAAAAGGGTACCACTACCTGGGCCAGGTCATGGCACTCACCTTTTAAGACAGTTCTTGCATTGGCTGATACTGGGCAGATTTTTATAAGTTTAGTGCCCTCTGTTGGAAGGTGCTGGAAGCGGGATGTCATCTTTAGATGTATTTTTCTGGCATAAGGACAATTTTGTACTCTGAGAATGCAGAGATGGGTTACAGTAGGCATGATCCGGATATGTTACTTTTCTTGTTTTTCCTGCACAAAGAATCCTGGTCCAATCAGAAGTGGGGTCTCCACAGCCTTGGTTCAATCCATTGGAATATTGACTGTGTTATGATAAACTGACCAAAGATATCAGAAAATTAAAAATCCTCTCCAGGAAAAAAAAAAAAAAAAGCTAGGCCAAGATTGTTTAAAATGTATGAAAGAAACTGAGTGTGGTGGTACATGTTTAATCCCAGTATTTGGGAGGCTGAGACAGGAGGATCGCAGGTTCACAGCTAGCCTCAGCAACTTAGCGAGGCTGTCTACAACTTAGTGAGACTCTGATTCAAAATGAAAAATAAAATAGGGCTGGGGGTGTAGCTCAGTAGTACAGTGCCCCTGGGTTCAATTCACAATACCACAAAAAGATAAAAAATAAATAATATGTATGGAAAACAGCAATATTAGGGGAAAATTAGAGTCCAGCTAAATTTTATCAATAAAAGACCACCGTGCCCTGAAAATCTTTCTTTGTTTGTTTACTTATTTACGTCTTCATCTTGTGGTGGAGGAAAATGAACCCAGGGCTCATCCATGCTAGGCAATCACTCAGCCACTAAACTACAACAGGAGCCTTTCCTCCTTAAAAACAAACAAACAAACAAACAAACAACAACAACAAAAAAAAACACTAAGGATGTGCAGTTGATACATACTAGAAATCCTTTAGAGAAACTTATTTACCAGAGCAGATAAGATAATGTGTCAAGTACATTTAAAGAATAAAACAATCAAAACCTCCACGTCCATGTTTTCATCTCTCTCTACACGAATTCCCCATGAGCATCTTTACAGAGGTTCCCATGCATCAGCTTCATGAATTTTCCTGTTTTTCCCCCATCTCGACACTCCCAGGTTCTGGCTGGTACTTGAATTCACGGTGCTCACAAAAAACGCAGGCCCTGAAGTAGGGTTTCATCGCTCTGCCTGCAAATTCAATTGGGAATGTCCGCTTCTTTTTCTAGCATTCTTTAACCAGTTTCTCAAACTTGTCTTGTGTGTGACTTTGACATAAGCCCACATAGTGACTTTGAATGCTAGTTAAAATGGCATTTTTTAAGAGGTTCTCTTTCTTTCTCTCTTTCTTTCCTCTCCTTTTCTTTTCTTTTTCGGGTACTGAGGATGGAACCCAGGAGTGTTGTAGTTCTGAGCGACACCCCCAGCCCAATTTTTTAGTCTTTTTATTTTTGAAACAGGGTCTCGATGAATTGCGGAGGGCCTTGCTAAGCAGCTGAGGCTGTCCATGAACCGTGATCCACCTGTCTCTGTCTCTGAATTCCTGGGATTGCAAGTACGCACCACCATGACAGGCTGGTTCTGTTTCCATTATGATATTGAGGTTCAGTTACTACTCTGCAGCTGGTCTTTTTGCCAACCTAGTAAACAGGAACAGTTAGCTTCTGTATAAGTTACTTTCTTCAAAGCCTCTTTCTTTCTTTCTTTCTTTCTTTCTTTCTTTCTTTCTTTCTTTCTTTCTTTCTTTCTTTCTTTCTTTCTTTTGTGCAGTACTGGGGATGAAACCCAGGAGCATTCTACCTCTGAGCTACACACCCTCAGACCTATTTTTTATTGTTCTTTTCTTTATGTGTGTGTGTGTGTCTGGTACTCGGGATGGAACCCAGGGGCTTTCTATCCCTGGGCTACACTCCCAGACCTATTTTATATTTTATTTGGAAACAGGGTCTCACTAAGATGCTGAGAGCCTAAGTAGCTGAGGCTGGCTTCTAACCTGTGTGATCCTCCTGTCTCTGCCTCCCAAGTGCTGTGATTACAAGCGTGCGCCACCACGCTTGGACTTATTCTTTATTTTGAAACAGGGTCTCAGTGAGATGCAAGGGACCTCGCTAGGTAGCTGAGGCTGTCCACAAACCATGATCCTCCTGTCTCAGCCTCCCAAATGCTGGGATTACAAGCGTGTGCCACCACGCCCAGCTCCTCAGCAGCTTGCTTTCTAGATGGTGCTATGACACAAGAACGTGCTCTGTTATGAAAATTCCTACCTGCTTAAAAAGCAAACAAATAAACAGTAAATTAGCAAGTCTTAAACCAAACATGATGGCACACTTACAACCCCAATACTTGGGAGGCTGAGACAGGAGGACTGCAGACCCAGCAGATCAGCAACTTAGCCAGGGCCCTCACTCAGAACCTTAGGCCCTATTCCAAACAAAAAATAAAACAGGGTTGGGGGCATAGATTAGAGGTAGAATGCCCTTGAGTTCAATCTCTATTAACACACACACACACAAAAAACAGCAATTCTTACCAAATAACTTATTACAAGCCAGGCACTGTAGTGTACGCCTGTAATCCCAGCATTTAGGAGGCTGAGACAGGAGGATTGCAGTTTGAAGAAAGCCTCAGCTACTACTTAGCCAGGCCCTTTGCAACTCAGTGAAACCCTGTTTCAAAATAAAGAATTAAAAATAGGGCTGGGGTGTAGCTCGGAGGTAGAATGCCCCTGGGTTCAATCCCCACTACCAAAAGAAAAAAAAATTATTACAAGGTTGGTATTATCCCCCTCCTCAAATAAATACATTTTCAATTTAAAGAATAATTTCATTTTGAACAGTCTTATTTATGTGAAATGGATGCTTAAGCAGTATTTCAGAAATTCAACAAACATCTGTCTTTCAGTGAAATAAAGACTAGTTCATCTCACCCAGCCCACTTGAAGGCTGAAAGGGGTATCCTGAAATACTTGAGCTTGGAAACCGGCTGCCAGCTTAACTTAATTCTAATGACAGCAGACACGGATCAGCTCACGCTTCATACAATTTTCTTTTCATTACGTGGATATTAGGACTTCGGTTCAAATTAAAAACTGTCCCAGCGAAGGCTGTCCTTGGCCTCCTCTACTTCCAGAATAGCAGCTTACCGTATGAATATTAAATGAAGCACCTTGGTGAGGTGCCCTCTGCAACACACAATAAAAATTATATTCTCAAAGAATGAGTGTTTGACAGAGATGAAGATAGTGGTTAATACGCAGGGAAACTCTCCCATCTAATCTTGGCTTTACCTAAAATATACCAAGTCAGTAATTTACATTTCTAGACGCTCAGGTGGTCAGGGAATACATCTTCTGAGTAATCTTGAGTACACCAGAAAGCCTTTTCTTGTCTCATGGAGGAAAATAAAAACAGCCACAGTCCACAAAATGCAGATACCTATTTAGTCACTCATCCCATAAACATCTACTGAGCAAGTAAGATGGGTGGGAACTGGACGCCACAGGGCTTATCTGTTGCCAGTCGTGGTGGCACATGCTTGTAATCCTGCTACTTGGAATGTTGAGACAAGAGGATCACAGGTTTGAGAACAGCCTGAATAATATTGCACGAGGCTCTCAGCAATCTAGTGAGAACTTGTTTATTTTTTTTGTAAATATGGAGATTTTGCTGAGATAATACCATTGGTTTAGTTCCCTGGATGGATGCATGGATGCATGGATGAATGGATGGGAAACTATTAATGGTATTAAAAGAAGCAAAAGGGATCTAACATTAACAGGTACCTACTTGGATCTTGTACACATAACCCCACTTAGTTTTCACAATGAACCACATTTAGATGAAGAAACTAGGTTAGTGAAAAGTCAACTGAGTTGCTCAAGGTGATCATTAGTAGCAAAATAAACATTTGAATTAGATAGACGCTGCTAAGCGTCCTACCTCACTAGTTTTCAGAAATAAGGCTAAAAAAATTTACAAACTGGAGAGCAATTCGTGGTGGTTCCTTCTGATTTATTTACTACTTACCACAAAGAATAAAACAAGTTGTTTACCAACTAACAGATCCCAAATGAACTTTTTAAAATGACTAAATGGTATTGCTGTTTGCCTTGTACTGTGACACTGATACTGCCAGGCAACAGCAAAAGCTAATTTCTCTTTTTTGAACTTTTTCTTGTTGACCACTTCTCTATTTTGAACTTTCAAGTTCCACTAATCTCAAAATGAACCTCTACATCTCCCCCACATTTTTGCTGAGTATAGGGCTATACTTCAACCTGAAAACTGTGCATGGGCTAAAACCAAAGCCTACAAGAAGGAACAGAAAGCAACTCTGGAATCAGAAATTATTTAGGTGACAGGAATTCATTTCAGATGGGTGCTAAAGCTTGACATTTTTTGGTGATACCACGCCCCAGCCACCATGCACAAGTTGCAAGAATGATTTTGTTTTTACTTCTAGGCTGATAAATATAAAGATTACCCTTAAAATACCGAGAAGACAAGAAGGTAAAATAGAGGAGGAAAACAACTCACATACTCAGTACATGCATGGCAAACCTCAAATGTATACAAGTAATAAAGCAATCCCTTCCAAGGGGATGGGGAGGGAGCCAGGAGGAAGCTCACCCAGGGCTGGGCCCATGGGTGTCCTCATCATTCCCAGCTGAGACTGCAATTCACCAGCAAAAGTACGTGAAAAATAAAATAAAAATAATGCACCAATAAAGGTATATGAAAATCAAATCAAAACATCAACAGTTCCAGCTAAAAAGGTACACATAAAATTTAAATAAGGGTTCAAAGGATAATGTGAACTGCGCAGGTGATTTAATCATTTTCGTAAAACAAATCTCTTTTGGTTCAAGTGTTTGCTGACCTTAATTCTTTAATCATCCCACCTTTACACTAATGATGGAGTTGCACAATTCTCCAACGAAAGAAATGGACAGACCCAAGAGCATCCTTGCTTCTGGATAGTAAGTACTGAGAATCTAAAGGTTTATTGAACCCAGAGGCATTCTACCTCTGAGCTAAACCTCCCAGCCCTAGTTTATTTTTTTTTAATTTTGAAACAGGGTCTCACTAAGTTGCAGAGGGCCTCACAAGGTCATTGAAGCTGGCTGAGAATCCATGATCATCCTGTCTCAACCTCCCAAGTACCGTGATTACAGGTGTGTCTCAATGTGTCTGGCAGCATAGTTTTTTTTTTTTTTTACCCAAAGGTCAAGAATCCATGATAGTATAGAATGTACATCTTGACTCACTGTGAAGAGACAGAACCACCACACTTCCTTATCTGACATAATTATCCATGTACGCACCAATAATTTAATGGATATATATAATATACATATACAGATAACGTAGTGACACATCTCTACCTGGGCTTTCTGATAGTTTGTGGGAGGGGTGGGAGGAGTGGGAGTGCAGATATATTTTGGAAGATGGAGGATTCGGAGATGAAGGATGTAGATCTATAAAACCAGCAACTCTGGAAGTGGTTCAACAAGCAAGAACAGGGAAAAACATCAAGAGAATGTCTCTTTCACGGCTTGGGAATGACTGCGTTGGTTGCTGTGGACACCTTTATTATAGATAGAACCCATTCAGCTCTGGAAAAGCAGAGAGTTCATTCTAATTATTTCCTCTGAGCAGGAAATAAGTTCCTCAAAGATGAAAGATGTAGCACCCAAGAGAGAAACAAGAAAACCCACTTCCCACTATATACATTCCGCAGCAAACCTCCTTCAAAACACTATCAGGAAACACCATTATACAGAAACTGGAAGAAATTTTTAAGAAATATATATATTTCTTAAATATATATTTAAGATATAATATTTAATATAATATATTTAATATAATATATATTAAATATATATATAAATATATATTTAAGATATATTTAAGATATAATATATGTATATATTATATATATTTAAAAAGCTCTGCAATATCTGTATCTATTAGACTATGGAACTGTCCTCAAAGGAAAGACATTCAAAACTTAAGTGGGTTAAATACAGAGTACAGTAGAGGGAATAACCTTGACATAGCAGGAAGCCATCTGGTCCAAGCTACAGACCTGCGCAGGTCATTTTCCAATTCTCACAGAGTCTGGTCCGTTTGGTACACTTTTCTCAAGGATTACTTGGGCTTTAGTTGCAAACTCCTCATATGCTTTTATAGGTATTTGTGTTTATCTCTGTCCTGATGCTGCGGTTTGAGAATCAGACCACAGTCTTCACCCTACACAGTTTTCCTCTACTCGCATTAACAGTTTCTAGAGCTGTGGGACCAGAGTCCATAAAAGGGAAGTTAATTTTATGTTTATGTGTGCCGTATAGTTATGATTATGGGTGAGTTGTTCATAAGTCATCTGTCAAGAGGCTCAGCCACGTACTTCAATACATCTTACTAACAGGGCACCGGAATGTTTAACACCCTCTACAATAAATAGCTAACTTTGAACCTAATTACTTTCTACTTCCAACTTCAAATTTTACTGATAAAACTAAAAGGTATTTTTATATGGCCCAGAGGACATGCACCATCTTCCAGGAAACAGAAGAATGCATATTTAAGATCGCCTATTTGGAAGATATAAAAGTTTCTAATGCCAAAAGGTTGATCTAATTACTTTTGCTATTTTGCTCACATTCATTGTGTCAAATACCTAAGTATAAAAAGCTTTACCTTAAACACTGGACTAATCAGAAAGGACCCACTGGGGGGGGGGGGGAGGAGAGAGGAGAGAGAGAAAAGAGAGAGAGGAGAGAGGAGAGAGGAGAGACAGAGATGTGTTTGTGTGTGTAGTATTTCCTTACTTCAGCTGGATGTGGCTTTGAGAAGGACGAAAACAGTAGCAGTAGTATTCACTGCAAAGATCTCAATCATAGAAACCAAATGCATGACTGTGTAGGCCTTGTCGGGCATGTTCTGTATTGGAGCACGTTTCTCCCACTCGTACCCTCCTGGCTCCTACAACTATTCTGTACATGGCAAATCTGATATTTATCCTGATAACCCTAGGCACTGTGTAACTATAATCACCAAGGAGGCGTTAACTTGTCTTGGAGCTAATGGTTTTTAAAACTGCGAAGGGCTGGGGAAATCGCCATTTTATAGGTGAGGAGATTGAGGCCCAGAAAAATAAAGTGGCTTGCCGAAGGGGCAGTAATTGATGGAGAAGGAATTGAAAGCCAGATCTTATCTCAAGTCCAATGCTTCTTTCAGTCTTTCTACAATTGGTCTTTTCCTAAAGCTACATGCTATCAGTAGCCAGATTAGATCTGGAAGGCAGGTTTTCCTATCGTCTGTCCCTTACAGGCCTAAAATTCTCCTACTGAGTACCGATGTTTTGATTTGTAGACCTCAAACCAGGTGACTTAAACTGTCCTCAGGCTTATGAAGCTGAACACAGAGCTGAGTCTATGGATCCAGGGAATGATTCTTTTATTAGCATCTTTTACTCAATGAATCCACATCCGTTTAGTACATACTGGACATGATAAAAATAGCCAAAATTATCAACACCAATCTCAATATTGTGCACAGGAAAGGGGGAAAGAGCGTGGTGAGGTGGGAGCTGAGAGGAAGCTCACCTAGTGCTCTGTGCATCTATGTGTCTTTTGCTCTGAACTTCTTCATGCACCACTGAAAATAAATAAATAAATGGTAAAGGAATACACAATTTCAGCTAACACCAGTAGGTTTTTTTGTTTTGTTTTGTTTTGTTTTGTATACTGGGAGTTGAACTGCTGAGTTATTCTACTTCTGACCATACCACCAGCCCCATTTTTTTTTTTTTATTCCAAAAAGAAGGTCTCACTAAGTTGCTGAGGCTGACCTGAAACCTGCAATCCTCCTATCTCAGCCTCCCATGGACTGGGATTACAGATGTATGCCACCACACATAGAATGCCTGTGTTTTTTTGTTTATTTTTAAAGAAAATCCTAGGGGCTATGTGTTAAATATCGCTAACTCAAATGCCTTATTATCAATCAGTACTTAAATTAATTCTCAGTTATGCAGCTTTTTTTTTATAAGGCTCTCACCTAAAAATGATTTGAGCACTTACAAGTAGTCCTAATCTGGGGTTGTCCCCAGATAGTAAAGCAAGCAGTGCACAATTAAAGCCCGCAGGCCACATTTATCCAACTCTGGCTGTAAAATATATCAAGCCTACGCCCTGGCAATGCTAATGTACCCCCAGAACATCTGCCTTTTCTTGTTATTCTTCCAACAAAATATCCTGTCCCTTTTTCCTAGTTGCTAAATTTGTGCTTCTACCAATTAGGATTCTAAGAAAAAGGCCCTCTGTACCATCTTTCTTATCCACCAATATTCTTCCTCAATCATTTCTAAAGTCTGCTTTTTTTTGTCCTATTTTTGGGTTACTGAGGATTGAATACAGGGGCATTCTACCTCTGAGCTATACCCTCAGCACTATTTTTTATTCTTTATTTTGAACCAGGGTCTCTATAAAGTCTGATTTATTTAAAGCTTGGTGTCTATCTACCAGGTCAATGTTGTTCCAGCTTCTTCTGTGTGACAATAAATATTCCACTCTTTTTATTTACACTTCTGTTTTTTCATTTCTACCAACATTCTAACTGGACTTCTTAAAAGAGAGAGAGAGGCAGACAGCAGACAGGCAGACAGAGACAGGTGTGGTGGCGCACGCTGGTAACCCCAGTGCTTGGGAAGCTGAGACAGGAGGATCACAGGTTCACAGACAGCCTCAGCTACTTAGTGAGGCTCTCAGCAACTTAGTGAGACCCTGTTTCAAAATAAAGAATAAAAAATAGGCCTGGGGGTGTAGGTTGGGGTTCAATCCCCAGTATCGTAGAAAGAAAAGAAAGGAAAGGAAATAAATAAAAGGGGAGATAACCTGATTTTCCTTCTTAATTCAAAAGATTATTTAGAACAAACTAATGAGCACAGCCTGGTATCACATGCCTATAATCCTAGTACTTGGGAGGCTGATCCAGGGCAATCATAGGTTCAAAACCAACCTCAGCAATTTGGTGAGACTCTTAGCAACCTAGAACAAATCTGTTTCAAAACAAACAAAAAAAATAAAAACTATTGGGGTAAATTTTGGAGGTAGAATGCTTCTGAGATCAGCCCCCCAGTAACACATTCACACACACACACACACACACACACAGAGAGAGAGAGAAAAAAAGCCAAACAGAAAAAACTAATATTCCTAACCAGTGTTTTCTTATTCTAAGTCTGCTGATACATCATTTTTTAAAAATAGGTTTTTTAAAAACAGAAGAAATTGGAAAGTTTTTAAAAATTTTTTGTTTATTCTGAAATATGAATATTAGCAATAAAGACTTTGCTTAAGTGAGATTTTGCCCTAACAGCTGTGATTTTATCTTTTCTTGAAAGTTCCCAACCACTTCCTGGGATCTTCCTGCCTGGGTCTTTCCTGAGCATCACTCCCTCTTCATCCCTAGCAGCCTTACAGCTGCTCATCCCCTTCATCTTTATGGACAATGAACGCTTTTCCTCTGCATCCCTACAAATGCCAAGCCTTCAGTGGATTCTAAACCCAAGAGAACCAAAGGAGAGAGAATGTATATTCACTGTTCAGAATCTGGACATTAGAATCAATATTGATGTTCATACCATTAATCTACTTTCCTAACATAGAAGCCTTCTTTTGGGTTTCTTTTCTTTTCTTTTTTCTTTTCTTTTCTTTTCTTTTTGTTGCACTAGGGATTAAACCCAGAAGAAAACCCTACTTTTAATCAACATCCCCCGTTTTATTTTTTAATTTTGAAAAAGGATCTCACTAAATTGCTGAGGCTAGTCTTGAACCTGGGATCCTCTTATCTCCACCTCCCAAATCCTGGCATTACAGATGCAGGCCATCATGTCCATCTGAAAACTAATTTCTTCAGTTAAAAACTTACTATTCTTGCCAGCAACTTAGTAAGACCCTGTTTACAAAGAAAAAAATATGTGAAATAGAGCTGAGATGTAGGGGTATCGCTCAGAGGTAGAATGTCCCCAGGTTCAATTTGAAGAAAGAAGGAAGGAAGGAAGAGAGAGAGGGAGAGGGAGAGAGGGAAAAATGTATAGTCTTTTAGGCAGAGGTTCAGCTGGAACTGTGTCCGTTTGATCACTGAGATACACACACACGATTTATACACTTTGTCTCATTCAGGATGGCCACTGCTCCCTCCCCTGCATTTGATGTCTTTTTGTACCACATCCTTTGGCCTCTGCTTACAAAAGTGCTGCCAATAACACCGGTCCACACAGTGACCATAGGGACTAAAGGGTGTCTTGTTAGCATGTTTCAAAGAAGAGCAGGTCATTTATTTCACACTGAAGATTAACTGGGGAAACCAAAGAACAGCAATCAGGCCTGGGTTAGAAGTCATCCTTTAATTCCATGTTGCGTCTAAGGATACTTAAAACATGGAGGTGCTCATTTCTTTTTTTAATTTTGTATATATTTATTGGTGCATAATTATCCATCATACTGAGGTAAAGTGATAGGAACAGACATGCACTCAGGGCTTGGAGGGGAGGTATTCAATTCAATGGTGAGATTTTACTTTAGAATACACTGACATACTTTCCAAGAATAGAGAACTAGGCTAGAAGCCAAAGCCACTAACTATTTTCTAATGTTTGGGTTTTTTTTTGTCTTTTCTTTTTTTTTAAAAAAACATATATTTATAATATTTTAGCCCCCTTATGGGATAATAGTTGAACTTCTGGTATCAGATGATTAAGAAAATTTCAAAAGGATATAGAGCTACTTTGAATTCACTAATATGCTTTAAAGTTATTTGATATTTTATTGATCAAAATATCAACAAAAGAGACTGGACAAAAGTCATAACACTCACACACAGAATTATTTCTCTCTGGGGAGGGAGCCAGGAATGAGCTCACCAAGTGCTGCGGGTATATATGTCAAGTACATATGTCATACCGGGCGTGGTGGTGCACACTTCTAATCCCCACACTTGGGAGGCTGAGACAGGAGGATCGCACAGGTTCGAACCCAGCCTCAGCTACTTAGTGAGGCTCTCAGCAACTTAGCGAGACCCTGTTTCCAAATAATATATAAAATAGGTCTGGAAATATAGCCCGGGGGTAGAAAGCCTCAGGGTTCCACCCCCATTACCATATATATGTATATGTATATATATGCATATATTATGCACATTATATATACACACACATTATATATACATATATACATATATTATATATACATATATCATTATATATACATATATAATGATATATATTATTATTACCACTACTAAGTACATTCATTCTGACATGAGACTATAATGCACCAGCAAAAGTATTAAAACAAAAACAGCAAAAATCACTTCTCTAAAAACATTTTTCAAATCCCAAGCTCCTAAATTGTATGGCTTTTACAAAAACATTTTTTTCACTTATTTAATATTTGATGACATTAAGACAATATTTTCCTTATTGTTTTAAAGTAGACAAAACAATGAACATAAGGAAATTACAAACTCAATCTCCATCTTGCTTCACGACTACATAAAGCATAGAAATACTCTTGTTGGGTTTCCATGTGGACATCCCATAACCACACCTTACCTTACCGCATCCAGTAAGATCACGGCTCCTTCCTACGATTTGTGGTAACACCAGTACTGTGAGAGGTTCTGGGCCATCTTGATGTGATGATATTCTTTAATCAGTTAAGCACAGCTGAGTGCAATCTAAAGTCCATCCCACTTGAAAACCAAATACAATAAAGTGGATGGCACAGAGCCTGATATGTAGTAGGTGCCATCAAATTTGGCTCTTTTTGTAACTATCATAAGTTGATAACTCATTAAACTTGGCTGTATGTGCGTGGCATGCTGGAAAACCGCTGGTACAGGTGCACGTGCTAGAGATCACTGAAATGCCTCCGCCCTGGAGGGTGCGGCCATTCCTCCTTTAAAACGCATGAACCAACATTCCATAAAAAGTTATCTGAAAAGACGAAATCATACGTGTTGTAAATTCACGTTGTGGCTTTGGTTGGGTGGTGGAGAGCGGGCGTCATCTGCAGGTGGCACTGCCCACGGTGGGCGGGCGAGCCTCTCTACTCCAAGGCAGAGGGGTCGAACTCCATCGAAACAAAATACAAAACCTTCCTAGAAGAAAATGCTACAGTAATTTGAGAGCACATTGCCGAAGCTGCAAGGAGAGTTCCCTCTCCAGTGAGAACATGTCTGGTGTACTGAGCCGCACTGCTGGTGAGCTCTATACCAGGTGCCAGCTAGAGAGACTCTTAACTCTTTTATAATTAAACTACTAGAACTATGATTTGCTATATTAATACCTCAGTATAACACTATTAATATTGACTATATTTATCATATAATTTTAAAATGCACAACTATAACTTACAGTAGTGGCATACCTTGTATAGTACCTGTGGTAAGAGTATTGTAACTTATATATGATTGGATTGGACATGGTGCCAGATGCCTGTAATCCAGTACTTGGGAAGCTGAGACAGGAGGGTCAAAGGTTCAAGACCAACCTCAGCAACTTAGCAAGCCTCTAAGCGATCTAGTGAGGCTCTTTTTCAAAAAAAAAAAAAAAAATATATATATATATAGGACTGGGGGTGTAGCTCAAAGGTAGAATTCTCCTGGGGTCAATCCTCAGTCTGTCTCTGTCTCTGTCTGTCTGTCTCTCTCCCTCACACACATACATACACACACAGAGGAAACATAACTAACATAATTAGCATAGTACTCGTGTTTTAAAATAATGGCATAAAATGGTTTTTTTTACATCTTAAAATGTATTTTATTATATTTCAAGGACATTTATTTCCTACTTTCAGTTAATGTCCCTGGTTTATAATGGGGCATAAATGAGAAACAGGATTCATATAAAAGAAGATTACAAAAAGGGTCTGTTAAAATTAGAGTGATACCTGCTTACCCAAGTTTGCTTTTGTTTTGGTTTTGTTTTTTTGTGGCACTGGTGATGAAACCCAGGGGCATTCTACCTCCAAGCTACCTCCTAGGTATCTTTAGCCCTGCTTTTTATTCTTTATTTTGAAACTAGGTCTCGCGAAGTTGCAAAGGGCCTCACTAAGTAGCTGCGGCTGGCTGTGGATACCCCCCGCCCAGCCTTCCAAATACTGGAGTTACAAGCTTGTGCTGCCATACCCAGCTGCTGAGGTACTTTAAACTTAGTAATTATCACCTGCAAACTCTGGTAGACAGCCACTCCTGTACCTTAGTCCTTGTTTTGTTTTGGGTACTGGGGACTGAACCCAGGTTCTTTCTGCCTCTAGAAACTTTTTATTTTTTTTTTGAAACTGGTTCTCACTAGTTTGCTGAGTGTGTTGCTAAGTTGCTGGGGCTGGCCTTGAACCTGTCATCCTCCTGTCTCAACCTCCCAAGTCCTGGGAAAACAGGCATATACCACCAGGCCCAGTTTACATGCCTTTACTTTAAACTTCAGAGGGAGGGACAGCCCAGGGTCTCGTGTGCTCCTGTGTGAGCTGAGGGGGAGGAGGCAGCCCAGAGTCCGGTGTGCTTCCGTGTGAGCTGAGAAGGGACAGTATGTGATTGCTGTGACCCGCAGAGGTGGGATGGTCAAACCCCAGCCTCACAACACAGACACAGACATGGCACGTTCACACTGGTCTGGGGCTTTGTGCAGGGAAATGTCTGTGTCCTTCTAACTGCTCCCAAAGAGCCGCTTAAAATAAAACTGAACATCATAACTTAATTCTAATATGAGCCACGCCCCAGCCCTGCATTATTTGGTGAAACATGTATAATTGGAACCTGTCTTTTTCAGTTTTCGGTTCTACCATGAGGAAAAAAATAAAAAATTCTGAATTCTCAAGCGTGTTTAAATAGAGAGTTATTAAAATTTAGATAAAAAAGATGGTGTCTCCAGATTTCTTCTATGTCTTCTTGAAAGATGGTGCAAAACTTTGGGTGAGGCAGTAAAATACTCAAAACCAGAGAGTCGTATTGTCAAGGCACTCCACTGCATCCCTCTGATGCAATGCTTTATTACTCTGTCCTTTCTTCCTACCTTTGTAATAAAATTTGCTTAGGCTTGTAAAAAAAAAAAACCTCAAAATCATCAAGCGAGGGCTACATATTTCATGACTGCATCGTTCTTCTGAGGATGCCCATCACCCTTTGCTTTTCTCGCTCTCTCAGTCTTTAAAAACATATCGGAGCCGGGCGTGGTGGTGCACCTTTGTAATCCCCGGGCTTGGGAGGCGGAGACAGGAGGATCATCATGCAGGTTCGAAGCCAGCCATGTGCGCTGGCTTAGGAGACCCTGTTTCCAAATTAAAAAAAAAAATGTAAAAAAGGTCTGGGAGTGCAGCTCGGAGGTAGAAGGGCTTCCAGGAACCCCAGTACCATCAAATAAATAAATAAATAAATAAATAAATAAATAAATAAATAAATAAATAAATAAATAAATCCATATTTTTGCCAGGTGTGGTGGCGCACGCTTGTAATCCCAGCATTCGGGAGGCTGAGACAGGAGGATCCCTTTTTTTGGCCAGCCTCAGTTACTTAGGGAGGCCCTTTGCAACTCAGTGAGACTTGGTTTCAAAATAAAGAATAAAAAATAGGGCTGAGGATGCAGAGGTAGAATGCCCCGGGGTTCCATCCTCAGTACTGCAAAAAAAGGGGGAAAAAAACATATTGGGAATAACTGATAAGCAAAGATAAACTAATTGCTCAGATAACGAAACAGGACAATGCTTCAAGGCACAGGACAGTTAAGATTGCCTAAAATCTTCCTGAAATGTTCCAATAGAGCTCAGCTTCCTCAAAGAATCCAATGGATCCATTTGGTAAGAATGAGTTGTTTTCTGCCGTGTGATAAATACATTTTCCTTTTTTTCCTGGAAGACTCTAAGAAAGATAGAATTTATCAAACACCAATCCTTAAAAAATAATGGTCTCAGCTGGGTGTTGTGGTACACCCTCATACTCCCAGTGATTGGGAGACTGAGACAGAAGGATGCCAAGTTTGCCACCAGCCTCACAAGATAGTGAGACCCTGTTTCAGAATAAAATATAATATAGGGATGGGAGTATAGCTCAGAGGTAGAATGGCCCCTGGGTTCCATCCTCAGTACCACAAAAACAAAAAAATAATAACATAACAACAGTTGTCTCAATGAAGAAATTCCAAAACTAAAATAAAGTACAAATGACCCTGACCATCTATTGAGGGTTAAATATACCTACCCACCATTAAGGGTATCAGTATCGTTGCCAGTTTATTTCACAAAGGTTTTCTGCCTCTTCCTAACTAGGTCAAACTGGCATATTATACAGTTTCATAACATTGTTATTTTAAACTTTCATACTACTAAACACAGTTGTACTTTGACATTATGTCTGTTTTCTCCTGAAAGTCAGTATTAGGAAGGCAGACACTGTGATTGTGAGTTCTCAACATCTGTAATCAAGCATGGCACACAGTAGGTTCTCAAGGAGAAGCTTAGGGAAGTCAGTTAAAATTCAGTTTTGTCTCTATCTCTGTGTTATGTAGAAAGCCTATCATATCAGGCAGTAATTGCCCATGACTGTTTCATAATTTTTCCTATGAGGTCATTATATGGGCTATGGGTGTAGTTCAGGGGTAGAGTTCTGGCCTAACATGTTCAAAGCCCTGGCATTCATCCTCAATCCTGACTCCTTCCCCACAAAAAGAAGAGATTGTGTTTTTATCCCCCACACCCTACTGCATGAACTTTGACAACAGTGAGGAAAGTATTTGCTACAAATCTACTGGGCTGGATGGTTTACATTCAGTGTTCTGTATTAATTCTCAAAGTTTTACAAAGTGAAGACCTATTACTATTCTCATTTTACGGATGGGAAACTGGGACTCTGAAGGTTAAGTAAGTGGCCCAAGGTCACAGAACCAATACATAGGAAAACAGATTCCAATTCATGCCTGGTCTGTGTTCTTTCTTTTCCAACCACCGAAAAGCACCAGGGAAGGGTGTTCTATTTCTTTCACAGCTATCCAGGACACAGGGTTTCTTGCTTGGGCAACAGTGAGTACTAAGTGGTATTGTCTGAAGATCTATGGTTGAATTAAAATCAGTATCTAGGCTTGGTTTATCTGTGTGGCTTTTTTGTCCTGAAAGCTTGTACTCTTCTTGCATTGTATATGGAATCTTTTTTTTTTTTTTTGTGTGTGTGTGTGTGTGTGTGTGTGGTACTGGGGGTGGAACCCAGGGGCTTTCTACCTCCGGGCTACACTCCCAGACCTAATTTTATATTTTATTAGAAACAGGGTCTCACTAAGTAGCTGAGGCTGGCTTCGAACCTGTGCGATCCTCCTTATTTAAAAGTGGAAGAGATGCCACGCAGGCACTGAGGAGCATTTTTATTTTTCCTGGAAAACAGAAAGCTACCTCCAATGCATTAATGAATGTGCTAGCGGTATACACATTAGCAAGCAAATTTTAGCTTACCAGATTCAGTAAGAAAGTTTCCCAAGTGGAAATTTTTTCTTTTACCAACACTTTAAAAATATATTTCTACTGGCTAGCAGAATGTCTGCTTCCATAAAATATAATGACGACAACTTGCAAGAAGCTCGGTGTTTAAACATCTGTCAAATATGTACACATTTCTGTACCTTCTAAGAGATGACAAAGGCCTCCCCCATTAGGGCTTATTTTTCTTCACCTGTTTCTTCTAAAAACTTTAGATCCTCCTTTCAAAATGCAACAGAAAATTCATGAGGTGACATCGTTAATAGCCACAAAGGGTAGAGTGACATGAAAGGACTAAGAACTCGAGGCTGGAGGGAATTGAGAGAGAAGTAACACTCGCGAATCCGAGTCCCTCCTCATAATTCCTACCCGCAGGCGAGGGTATCTATCACGCCACATAACGGTACTGCAGACCTGAGCAAAGTGCTTCCCTGATTCTGGTTCTTCTACCCAGCAACATCTGCACCAGTGGGGAGGGAGGAGATCCAGCATTAGTCACAGTACACACACATACACACACACACACACACACACACACACCCTTAGTTTTCTCTCAACTCCCAATTCCTGGCACATAAAAAACTATGTTATAACTAGGTTATTATAATTTTTTTTGGTGGTATGTGGCACTGGAGATTAAACCCAGGGACATCCTACCTCTTATCACCAGCCCTATTTGATTTTGAAACTGGGTCTCACTAAGTTGCTGAGAACCTCACTAAGATGCTGAGGCTGGCTTTGAACCTCTGATTCTCCAGTCTCAGTGACCCAAGTACTGGGATTACAGATGTGCACCACCACACCTGGGTGGGAGATTATAATCTAATAAAGTCTCACTGATAACTTCAACATAAATAGCAATGACCTCCCCTAGCCCCCAAACCCCTGACACACACACACATCCAGGCTGACATGGCATAGTGTTTCAGCCAGGCATGGGAAGTTTAGTGGGGCTGAGCCTGATGAGTAAATGGAGTCGGTACATAAAAGGGTCTGGGATCAACTCGGTGTGGGGAGGGCGTGAGTATTTTACTACTGTGGTTAAGAATTAAGAGCTCAGCTGGGCGTGGCGGCCCGCTTCTATAATCCTAGTTACTTAGGAGGCTGAGACAGGAGGATCACAGTTTCAAGGACAATCTCAGCAACCAACCTCAGCAAGGTACTGAGACTCTCAACAACATAGTGAGACCCCGTTACAAAAGAATAAATAAAAATAAAGATAAAAAGAGTGCTGGGGGTATAGCTTGAAGGTAGAATTCCCCTGGTTTAAATCTCTAGTACCACAAAAAAATAAAAGAAATAAAAGAAGAGCTTACTGCCTGCCTCCGGAACACTGACTGTGGTACTTGTGCAAAGTCCTGGCATCAGTCATTTGCGCTGACTCCCAGTTTCCTCACAAATAAAATGAAGATATTAGTATTGGAACCTTTTGTAGAGGCACAAGGCTCATCCATGTAACGTGACTGACAGCTGCACTGGTGTTACGATTTGGAGAATGATAGAAATGAAGGAAGGAGAAGTGCGGGGTTCTAGCAAAGATATAAAAATTAAGAAAAAAAATTAAACATCTGATAACTGCCAAGATCCAAAAAGAAACCAGATTCATCATCCTTCTGCTAAAGGTCGTCCAGGTCCCTGGGAGTCAAGGGAAATCTTTGCAAGGCCTGTGTGGTCCAAGCTCCCTCCTTCAACTGTATGGTCCTATCTTCTACCCCCACTGCCCCTCTGCTTCCACCACAGGGATCGTTGGGCTCCTCTCCAACATGGTGGGCACACTCCAGCTTCTGAGAGCATGTCCAACGGAGTGCCTCTGCCTGGCCCGCCAGCCCTGCATCACCACAGCCCATCTTTCTCATCTCCTTCCTCCCCAGACCCCTTATTTTCTTCTGCATAAAGCCCATCCTGAGCCAGGCATGGCGGTGCACGCTTGTAATCCCAGCATTCAGGAGGCTGAGACAGGAGGATTTCAGTTCGTGGCCAGCTTCAGCTACTTAGTGAGGCCCTTTGCAATTCAGTGAGACCCTGTTCCAAAATAAAGAATAAAAAAATAAGGCTGGGGGTGTAGCTCAGAGGTGGAATGCCCCTGGTTTCCATCCCCAGTACCACAAAAAATAGATGAATGAATAAATAATAAATCAATAATAAAAATCGAGCCCATTCTACCATATTTATTTTTATATCATTAATTGATTATTGCTCACTTTCAAAGCACATTCTGCTACTTTACGAACTTTAGAAGAAACTTTATAACAAGTCTACTCTGATTTTTTTCCTTTATTTTATTTCTATGTAAACTACCAACTCTATGTAGAGAGCTATTTTTATTTTTTGGCTACATTTTTCCTTTGTATTGATTTTGCACATATTGGTGCATTAGGGTCATGTCAACAAGTAATTCTTTGAGAGAGGGATATACATGCACATGGCATCATGTTTAAAACCACAAGGCTCCCCAACAGGTCCCAATCCCCTGCAGGACCTACAGCCCAGCCCAGGACACCTTCAATATTTAGCATCTATCATTTATTTCCCCCGCTAGATGTACACACCACAGGGGAAGGGGTTTTTCTTGTTCATTGATAATCATGAACATTTGTTGAATACGGATCAAATCCAGACTCAGTATTTTTGTCTTCAGTTTTTCTTTACTGGTTCAAAGAGGAAAACCACACCCTTGCGCTTTTCCCACTACTTAAACTACAAAAACCACAACTGAAGTCCCTGATGATTCAAGGATCCAGGAAACCTCTAACCAACCCATTAGCTTGTTCACTGGAGAGTAAACTAACTTGTGCATTGGATTTATTTCTACCTATCTCATTCCAAAAAGAATCTGAGGCCATTCCAGCGGTAAGGAAATTCCCTTCAGCAATATAAGGATTTATCGTCAGATCTACTGGAAAAAACCAGAGGAAAACTGTATGATACAATATGACAATTTCACATTTTCTTTTCTTTCTTTTTTGTGTGTAGTTTTTGGTATTGAAGTCAGGGGTAATTTACCTCTAATCTACACTCCTGATCCTACTTTATTTTTATTTTGAAACAGGGTCTGAGTTGCTGAAGCTGGCTGCAAATCTGAGCTCTTCCTGTTTCAGGCTCCCAAATACTGGGATTACAGGCATGTGCCACTAGGCCCAGTTACTTTCACATTTTCAGAAAACAATTACAAATAAGGCAAACACTTGCATACATAATATAGTATATAGGTTTCTAGGATGCTCTGGTAATGACATTGGTCTCCAAGCCTGTGGATGCCCCCAAACTCTAAGATGTACTGATCATCTCTCTAAAGAGGAAACCCTTTTTAACAGATATGAGTTCCCTAAGTTTTAAATGAAAAAAAAATCAACCTTAAATGTTTCTAAACTGTCAAATTCCTTTGATAGCAAGGTATTTTACATTAATAAAGATACGCATTGAGCTGGGTATAGTGACACATCCCTGCAATCCCAGTACATGGGAAGCTGAGACAGGAGGATCACAGGTTCAAAACCGGCCTCTGTCTATCAATTTTGGTAGAATGGCTATTTTGATAATATTTATCCTGCCTACTCAAGAACATGAAGATCTTTCCATTTTCTAAGATCTTCCATTGACATTATAGATATATATGCAATTACCAAGGTCAATCTCAATATGGAGGGACTGTGGGGAGGGAGCCGGGGGCAGCTCATCATGATGCCTACATGATGTAGGCATCATGTATGTGCCTACACTCTGAACTACAATGTGATATGAGACCATAATGCACCATTAAAAGTACTAAAAAATAGCCAGGTGTGGTGGCGCTCGCTTGTAATCCCCGCGCTTGGGAGGCAGAGACAGGAGGATCGCGCAGGTTCGAAGCCAGCCGCGTGCGCTGGCTTAAGAGACCCTGTTTTCAAATAAAAATATAAAAATGGGTCTGGGAGTGTAGCCTGGAGGTAGAAGTGTTTCCAGGAACCTCAGTACCACAAAATAAAGTACTAAAAAATAGAATAGCCTCAGCAATTTAATGAGTCTCTCAGCCACATAAAAAGACCCAGATTCAAAATAAAATAGGACTGGGGGTATAGCTTGGTGGTAGAATGCTCCTGAGTTCAACCCTCAGTCACACACACACACATACACATGCACACACGCACGCACACACGCACACAGACACAGTCATTAAAATATTACCGGGGATAGTCTAGATGAGGAATTACACATCTTAGGAAATACTCCTGAAACTGAGACCAGGCTGGTAGCTTCGCAGTATTTTTCTGCTTGGTCTAATTTTAGATGATTGCCTGACCTCCGGAGAGTTTCTGCTGTGCCAGGCTTCCCCGGCTCAAGCAACAGATTTCTCTCTCTGACTTCAGGTCACATTAGCTCATGAATGAACTGCTATTTAGGTCAGTAAAGAGGCTCGAGCCTAATTGAACGTGCAGTTCATTTCTGGTGTTCATGCTCTAGATACTAAGATTTGGGATAATTATTGGGGAGTAGAGAAGCAATTGGTATTGGAAGCAGAAGGGAATATGACAATTTTGCTCCATTTGAAACAGAACAAGTCAAAATACCTGAGTAATTTCAAACTTTTTTTTTTTTTTTTTTGGGTACTGGGGATGGAACCCAGCCCCTGGCTATTAGCTACACTCCAAGCCCTACTTTATGTTTTATTTTTAAACAGGGTCTCACTAAGTTGCTATGGGCCTCAGTAAGTTTTCGAGGATGGCCTCAAACCTGTGAGCCTCCTATCTCAGCTTCCCAAATACTGGGATGACAGGCATGTGCTACCACGCCTGGCTTCAAATCTTTTTTATTTTTGGGGGTGATACTTCTAAACTGTATTACCAAATATGGGACCAAAGTGGGGCCATGACAGGCTTCATCCATACAGCAAACACGCTAGGCCTGAGTTTCAGTTTCCCAGGTATGCAACTAACAGTTAAGTGTCAGTTTTGGCACCTGGGTCAGGATGAAAAACTCCCAACCAACCCCAGGAGGCACGAACCAAATGGGAGGCACCAAGGATCCTGTCCATTGCTTGTGATAACAGCAGCAAAGATTCCTTTTGGTCTAAAGATAACTCCTTTGTAAATCACAGCCCAAGTGACTGAAATGTATAAAACTGCCTTGCAACAAAGATTCGGGGTCCTTGTCAAGACTTCCCTGCTTTGGAGGGACTTGGACCCTAGCTCGAGCTAGTTCCCCAATAAACCCCTTTCTGTTTTCCTGCATTATGGTGTGTGGTGGTGGTCTCTCTCGCCCTGGGGTCCAGGACTTTGAGTATAACAACTACTTTTCAATTGATATTATTGCTATCTACCAGGTTTTCCATTACTAAACTTTTTGTTTTTTTCAAATAAGAAGTCCTGTTTGATTTTGAGGCTTGGAAGTCAGGGAAAACAGAAAAGGTACTGTTTGTTTCTTTATAATGGGCAAACAAAAAGAATTTCTTGGCGAAATGCCCTGCTGAACGTTGCTGGGACTGATCTGCTGGAAACAGCGAATTAATCAAAAGACAGAATGTGGCTGAAGAGTAACAAAATTCAAAAGTCATAAAAAGTTTCACGCACTAGGAAATGATTTAAAAAGCCCAATCTGGGTCCCAAGATTCCTCTGAATCTGCCAAAGGAGACGAGATGATCCCATCAGTGATGTATTCAGACTCCGAGAAGGCTCGAAGAACCTTTTGCCAAAACTCAGAAAAGTAAACTTCAGGAAAGTTCGCCCGAGTATTTCTCGGGCAGGAGCTGGGAATGAGGCCTGACAGATGGCGGACGCTTAGATGTGTTGAACAAGCACGTGAATCTGTACAGCCTCCTCTAGGTCAACGGGGTGAATCAAAGTCCACTGAGTGAACACAGTTTTTCAGGAGCTGAGAAGCATTTGAATACGGATCTAGGACTCAAAAGGCACATCTGCATTCCTCTCCTTCCTGCCTAAGGAAAAACCAGACATGTTCAGCCGCCATCTTCAGGCGCTCGGACTTACCTGGCCAGAGAGGGGTGCGGCCATTAGTGTTTTTAAAGAATTAAGACTCAAGGGATTTTCATGTGTAGATGAAAAGTACAGCCACCGATCTACCAATACAACACTGAATTCTTAAATCTAAGCATTTATGTACAACGATGTCTTATCCGTACCAACAAGGAAAAGAAGCATTCTTTTTTCTTTTAAAGAGGTCTGCCTCATTCACATAACACTTCAAAAAGTCCGATATTCAAACTTAAAATCTGTAGTTGTATTTATTTTTTCAGTACTGGGGATTGAATGCAAGAGCATTCTACCTCCAGGCTACGCTCTCAGCCCTATTTTTTATTCTTTATTTTGAAAAGAGGTCTAAGTTGCAGAAGGCCTCACTAAGTAGCTGAGGCTGGCTGTGAACCTGCGATCTTCCTGTCTCAGCCTCCCAAGTACTGGGATTACAAGTGTGCGCCGCCACGCCCGGCTTGTGGGTATATTCTATAAACATTTTCTTTAATATTAAGTGAAGAAATAAAGCTTATGCCTATGATTGTTTAACTTAAAATGTGATCCAAAATTACTTTGAAATACAAAAGTTCCATGCACTATACCTAACTCAGTGACACATTTAAATTAAAACTAATAAATAAAATTTTACAAATTTAAAATAGACATTTACGTGTTTCTGTGCCTAGATCTTATATTAAAGCACGGGTGTTGGAGTAGTTGCCTGACTATCTTAAATCAGTATCCCGCACTTAATGGTTTCAAATCGCTTCACAGATTTTTTTGAGTGGGGAATAAATATTCAATAGGCAACAAGCAAGGGGCATTCTACCTCTGAACTTCACCTCTAAACCCTTTTTCGTTTTGAAACACAGTCTTCCTAGGTTTCTGATAGTCTTCCCACATTGCTGAGGCTGTCCTCCAATCTGTGATCCTCCTGCTTCGGCCTCCTAAGTACTGGGATTACATGTGTGCACCACCACATCCAGCTGGCAACGGCTTCTTTATGCGTAGCATACAGTTTTCTAAATATTCTATCCAAAAGCCTACCAGAGAAGGATGGTACTGTAATTTTAATCCTGAGAGTGGCAACAAAGCCAGTTAGAGGCCACGGCGAGGAGGCTGTAACCTGCAGGGTCATCCACAACACTGTGAAACTCCACCGTGGAAAAGACATTCCGTATTCAAATTATACTTCTCCTCTAAGTAGTGATTTCATGATACACGATCAGATCTGCCTATGCCTTTTGGAGAAAAAGGATCACTCAGGGCGGACCAATCCCAGCAGATTTTTGAATGCATGAAAACTCAGTCTCTAAAGGCCAGATTCACCTGAAATTTTTGATATTCAAAGCCCTCTGAACATCAGGTAGAAGAGACGGACGCTGATGCTTGCCCTTCTGAGAGCACGGGGCTGTTGACTGACTTAATGAGACAAGCTGGATACTGAGTCTCCAAGTACCCAGGTCCTTCCCGCTCGCAAAGCCGTCCCCAGCACCAGCTAGGGGACTTAATTCTTTCTGGTCTTTCTTCCTCTTCCATTTGGAGCCTCTGATCGCAAAGATTAGCATTGTTGATAAGCTCCTATAGGAAAAGAATCCAAGAAAGAGAACTGTGGCCCATTCAAAGGTCTCTGCCTCTCTTCCCTGGTGGACTTCAGCATCTGAAGGCTGAAACAGGTACAGAATCAGATAAACAGCAGTCATTTAAATTCAGAGACTCCAGGCATTCAGAGACAGTGTCAGGAGGTGGGAATTCTGTTTGAGATTGAAGATATTCAAAGAAACAGGTCTGGGAGTCCTTAAAGGGAAAGCAGTACTCTAACATACCTACGAAGCTTCAGGCCAGGCCGCCCAAACCCCACAGGTAGTTACTGCCAGCAGGGTGCAGCAGTCCACGCTTACAATTCCAGTACTTGGGAGGCTGAGACTGAAGAATCACAAATTTGAGGACGGCCTCAAGAACTTAGTGAGACCTTCTGCCATTTAGTGAGACCCTGTTTCAAAATTTAAAAAAATTTAAAATAGGGCTAGGGGTATAGCTCAGAGGTAGAACACCAATCTGCAGTACCACAATAATAAAATAAAAGTCACTGTCTTGTCCATTGTCCAACCTCAGAGCTGTTATCTTGGGAGTGTTCGGCCACAAATTCACTGCAGCCGAGGCAACTCTTTCTTTCTGGCTTAAAAAGAAAGTCATCCTGAGATGTGGCTCAAGAATCCTGGTTGCAGAGAAGCAAAAGCGGACACACGAGCAACATCTTCATTATCCCACCGAGTTTCTCCGTCAAACAGGCCTGGCCTGAAGGACCTGCTATGTAAACAAAATATTTCCCTTCGTTATGAATAAACAGCTCATTTTTCCTCAGTCCCTGTTCAGTCCATTTTCCTAAAAATGTGTTTTCTACCTTAGTATAATAAAGGTACAAACTTCCCCTCACTTTTTTGAGGCAGGCCAAATTATTATTATTATTATTATTATTATTATTATTATTTATTAATTAATTAATTTGGTACCAGGGATTGAACTCATGGGCACTCTATCTCTGAGCTACACCCCCAGCCCTTTTTATTTTATTTTTGTTTTGAAACAGTGTCTCACTAAGTTGTTGGAGGCCTCACTAAGTTATGGGGGCTGGCCTTGAACCTGTGATCCTCCAATCTCAGCCTCCCAAGTACTGGGATTACAGGCATGGGCCACCACACCAGCTTGATCTGAAGGAGTCTTTTAACCTTGACTAGAGCTAATTGCCTCACATACACAATAAAGGCAGTCAGCAATACCTTACCCAATTTTCTCACGTGGCTTGTTGAAAAATAATCCTTTGTATTTTAATGCGACCTGTTAAGGCAGATCACTGAAGCCAACCCAAGCCGACTGGGAAGCAAAAATAGTGTAACTCTTTAAAATGAGTCTTCTTCATCATAAAAACATGCACCAGAGCGGTTTCAGCTGAATACAGTCTACCTCCAGGAAGATAATTTGCAGAGAATATAGTACTTAAAATGTTATTACACGGCTGAACTCAGGCTAAACTGGTCTGGTATTTTATTTATATTCTTTTACATTGCAATTGAAACACTGAAACACATCCCGGACATACTAAGTTCTCTGGTGGCTTCAGAAGAGAGGGTTTTAACACTAGATTATGACTTATTTTTTCCTTCCGATAGTACATTCCCATTTGGTTGGGAATAAAGTATTTTCATTTTGCTTAGCCTCCTATTTCTTTCCAGGCAATCTAAAACTTAGACAGGACAAAAAAAATTGAGGAGAGGGAAGGATTCCATTTAATTTAACGTGTGTTGATAAGAAGAAAAAAAGTAGAATTTCTCTTGTAAGATGTATTTGCTCTTTGCTGCAGACTACTTGCGAATGTCAGAATATTGTTGAATACAGTATCTTGTTTTCTTTCTTTCTTTTCTTTTGGAGATGAAACCCAGGGGCATTCTATCTCTGATCAACACCCCCAACCCTATTTTTTATCCTTTAATTTTTGAAGCAGGGTCTCACTGAGTTGCAAAGAGCCTTACTAAGTTGCTAAGGCTGGCCACGAATTGGGGTCCTCTAGCCTCAACCTCCCAAATGCTGGGATTACAAGTGTACGCCATCACGGCCAGCTGAGGACGTAGTATCTTAATGTGCATTTTTCCGATCATAGGAGTGCAAGGGGTTTGAAGAGAATGACTGTTCAAATATTCTGTGGCTATAAGCCAGGCGTGGTGGCGCATGCTTGTAATCCCAGCATTCGGGAGGCTGAGACCTGGGGATCGCGGTTCTTGGACAGCCTCAGCTACTTAGTGAGGCCCTCAGTGAGACCCGGTTTCAAAATACAGAATAAAAAATAGGGCAGGGGATGTAGCTCGGAGGTCGAATGCACCTGGGTTCCATCCCCAGACCTGAAAAAAAAAAAATTCTGTGGCTCCTATATACCCCGAGTCATGACTTGACAATCACTGTAGGAATACGGCACCCTTAGGCTTCAAAAGGGCACAGGGATGACTGTCGTGGCTCTGAGCGTAGAATCAGCGGTTGTATCTATCAAGGCCACACATTCTCCTTGGACTAGCACTTATTCAAATGGCATCCTCACCCACAGGCTGCGTCTGGGCTTCTTTGTGAAAGTAGTTGTTTATCAAGCCGTTGACTCCTTCTCCTTTATTTCCTGTTCGCCCTGTAGATCCGCATTTGGCAAAGTGAAACTCTCCCCAAGTGACCACCTGGCAGGACTGCCATGCATTTCTGAGACCACCGTCCCCTCCTGCCAGGGTCAAGTTCACAGAGCCACGGCACCAGATGGATTTGCAACTCCAATGCCAGGGTGCTGCTCCGCCACCTCCCCCGTCCCCTCCCAGAGGCCCCAGTGGCCACTCTCATGCTTGGGCACACTCGATGTGACCCACACTGGCTCATTAGCTACTAGGGCATTTCACAAAAGTCAGGCCCGTGACCTCTTGTTATTTTGGGGGCTGTATCTGCTGCCTCTGGAGATGGATTTTTCACCAGGGCAGACTGTTTTTCTGTTGCACAGATGGTACCAGAGCCTCCAGGCGTGGCTGGCCACCAATCATCCCAGCACAGCCTCCCAGGGGCCCGCGGGCAGAATCCACGTGGGAGCAGGTGACGGACGCCTCCAGGGCACTGCTAGTTCTCCACTCCTCTGCATATAAAAGTATTCTATATAAAATGGTTGATTTCATAAGCCAAATAGTTTCCTTTTTTTCCTGTTATTCCTATTTTTCCTCCTCTTGTGTGTGGCTGGAGCTTGGGCGTGGTGGCCACTCCTGCAGGACACGCCCATCACTGTATAAAATCTCCCTAGTCTTGGTCTTAGGACTTGTTTTTTTTTTTTTTTTTTTTGCTTAGGATTTATAGAGTTATTTCTACCGTCTATGCAATTTCAGACTTTGATTAGAATGTACCGATCAATCAAAGTTACTTGTTTCTAACACAGGTTCTTAAAAGTCTTCACCTCTTTGAAAATCAGGGGTCTACGGTATTAATGAAAGTGAATCCTCCGACTCTGATTCCGCTTAGTTGTTTTGTGAGGCTCTTATCAAGAAATAAGTCAGCTCTCCTTGTAAACATTTCAGTCTTACTCTTAAAATGTATAATCCTTGACGCCCTTCCTATACGGTTCAAAATACTTTCCTTCCTGCAAAGGGTTCTTTAAAGACTCAGTTAAATCCACCTCTCTCTCGTTTCGCAGCACTGGTACGTTTTTACGGGATTGATGCTTATAACCGCATCCCTTTCTCTATCTTGTGCAGAGACTGCCACAGCGCTGAGAAGCTTGAGCAAGTATAATAAATCATTACTACCTGATTGATTACAGGGCACAGAGCACGCTATTAGCTACCTATCCCTAGCTATGCATTTTTAAAAAGGTAGAAGTGACATAAAAAACATCTAGCCATTTCCTAATAGAACAAAAACATCTCATTTACAGAATAACCCTACAGACACTATGGAGTGTGGGAAGGTATATTCTCTATGCAGATAAATCATTTGCATAGCCATAAAGTGCATTTTAAAGAGTCTTATCGGATGCTGTGTCGCAGGGTACCGCGGTGCGTGCACACTGTTACCCTGACAAGAGTCTCGGGTTCCTATTAGGGGATTTGTCTACGCGCCGGTTCAGTAGCCTCCTTTTTCAATGGACAAACGTGCTGAAACCAATTCTGCCTAAAACAAACAAAAACTCTTTCTAAATGCATTTCTTGGATTTAGGCCATTGTCACAAAATCACTACTCTTCTGTGTGGCTCCCCTGGCTGCTTTTAAAGCTTTGTTTTCCAATACAAAAACAGATTTGAGCATTGCTTGTACTGAGTGCCCGTAGAGGGGATTTAAATAATACAGCAGTGGGGCTGAAAAGGAGCCTTTAGAAATGGCCAGATAGGGGATACTCCAGATGGGAGACGGGGAAGGAAGGGAGCATTCACAGGCAAGGGCTTTTAAGATGCTGGCAAGGGCAGCTGCACTTAAGTCTTCAAAATCTACTGTTCGTTGTGCATGTCTCAAGAGTTTGGGAGGGCAATTGGGAGCAAAATTAGGTCAATGTTCAGCAAAAAAAAAAATTATATATATATATATATATATATATATATATATATATATATATACACATCCCATTTCAGAGAATAGCAGATTTAGGACAATTCTTAAGAAATATCCAGTCGAGCACACCTACCTCATTTACTCACTCACATGTACACAATTCATGAGGGTACATGGATGGCCCAAAAAATATATATTTTTTTTACATAAGAGGATGGACTTATGTAAGCCTGAGTGAACTATCTCTCTCTAAAAATATGCTATATAAAATTATTGTATTTTAGCAGCCAATAATGTCCATTATTTTTGTCTCTGTTATTCGGATTCAGAAACTTAGAAGAAATGAGAATTCTTTTTTTTTTCTAATTCTTTTTATTTTGGGGTGGTACTGGGGTTCCTGGAAACCCTTCTACCTCCGGGCTACACTCCCAGACACCTATCTTTTATATTTTTATTTGGAAGCAGGGTCTCTTAAGCCAGTGAGGCTCCTTTCAAACCTGCGCGATCCTCCTGTCTCCGCCTCCCAAGCGCGGGGATTAGGAGCGTGCGCCACCACGCCCAGCAAGAAACAGGAATTCTATCCTGTTCGTAAAGGATGCTCTTATTTCTGCAGTACTAAATATAGCAGAATAATGATGGCTATAAGTTGAACTTTTAAAGGCACCCTACAAGTGGACCATCTACCTTCTCATTTGGGGTGAGCGTGTGTATCTATCTTTTACCTATAGTCATGCTGACTAGAAAAAAAGAAAAGCTCATATTTTCCTCATCAACATTTTCAGTCTTTCCTGGGCAACAGGATATGGGTGTAAATGATAAACATTATGTTTATATTATGATGCTTATGGGCGTGTTAATTCAATCAATTTTCAGAATCTACAATAGCTCAGATATTTGTATGCCACGGCCTATCCCAGAAAGGAAGCTTTTGAAATTCCCTGAATAGCCTCGATTCTCCTTCCTGTCCTTCATTTGACCTTCATGGTCCACAGGTCAGTTGGCATCAGTCCACTGACCAGAGGTCCAGCAGAGTTTCCTCCAGTCCTTGTGCAATGAGGTCTATAAAGATAATGCAGCCGGGCGTGTGGCGCACGCTTGTAATCCCCGCGCTTGGGAGGCGGAGACACGAGAATCGCGCAGGTTTGAAGCCAGCCGCGCTGGCCTAAGAGACCCTGTTTCAGAAATATGAAATAGGTCTGGGAGTGTATCCCGGAGGTAGAAGGGCTTCCAGGAACCCCAGTACCACCAAAAAAAAAAAAAAAAAAAAAAAAGATAATGCAGATTCTTTTTTTTTTTTTTTTTCGGTACTTGGGATGGAACCCAGGAGCATTAGACCTCCGAGCTATATTCTCAGCCCTATTTTTTATTCTTTATTTTGAAACCGGGTCTCACTGAGTTGCAGAGGGCCTCACTAAGTAGCTGAAGCTGTCTGTGAGCCGTAATCCTCCTGTCTCAGCCTCCCGAATGCTGGGATTACAAGCGTGCGCCGCCACGCCCGGCTTGGAGATTCTTTGTAAAGTGACTTTTTTTTTTTTTTTAAAGGACAGTCTTATGGATACACATTGAGATGGTCTTTTCCTTTTAAAAATCATGATGAAGCCGGGCGTGGCGGCGCACGCTTGTAATCCCCGCACTTGGGAGGCGGAGACAGGAGGATCGCGCAGGTTCGAAGCCAGCCGCGCGCTGGCTGAGGAGACCCTGTTTCCAAAATGAAAATGTAAAAATAGGTCTGGGAGTGTAGCCCCGAGGTTGAAGGGCTTCCAGGAACCCCAGTACCACCAAAAAAAAAAAAAAAAAAATCATGATGAAAGTCAGTGTCACATATTATTAAATGTCTTTCCTTGTCAAAATAAAATTGAAGCACCTTATACATGCCCCTCTGAGTCTAGGAACCTTTCCCCTGAATACCAACTACCCTCTTTCTGATGACTCAGTAGTAACTACGGGAATGACAAAATAAGGAGAGATGAAAAAAATCAAGGCTTTGGTGAAAGAAGGATATAAATGGACTACAAGACACGGCTGTGCATCTAGTAACCACCACTGCACACGTATCACCAGATTTAGAGTCATAACCATAGAGAGCATTCATTACGCACTTTCTGTATGTCAGGCCCAATACCTATGGCCTCATGGCCTCATGCCACTCTCTCTCTCTCTTTTTTTTTGTGTGTGGTATTGGGGTTCCTGGAAACCCTTCTACCTCCAGGCTATACTACCAGACCTATTATATATATATATTTTTTGAAACGGTTTTTTAAGCCAGCGAGACTGGCCTCGAACCTGCACAATCCTCCTGTCTCCGCCTCCCAAGCGCGGGGATTACAAGCGTGCCCACCACGCCCGGCCTCTCACTCTTTACAATGTGAGGAGGCAGACTAAAGAATTTTTTGCTTTCTAAAGACATAAGCGATTATATATCAAAATTAATTGTGGCCACATTTGGGGTATTTCTTATTCTTTTCCAAAACCAGCAAATGTAGTTTCAGTGTTTATAGTAACATTAATAAAGGCTATGTATTAATTATATATTAATAAAACCAAATATATAGTGAAGACACACCAACAAAGAGAAGCAAGAGTAGGTCTATAAATACATAAATTATTTCAATATTTTTTTTTAAAATGTGTTTCTTGGAACAAAAGTAACAAAGATGTGTTGATGTGAGCCCCCCCCCAACCACCACCACACACAGTTCTTTTAGCCTAAAAATGGGAGAGTAAAAAGAAAATGACAGGCCGGGCATGGTGGCACACACTTGTGATTCCAGTACTTGGGAAGCTGAGACAGGAGGATCGCACAAGTTCAAAGCGAGCCTCAGCTACTGAGTGAGGCCCTCAGCACCTTAGTGAGACCCTGTTTCCAAATAAAAATATGAAATAGGTCTAGCAGTGTAGCCTGGAGGTAGAAGGCCCCTGAGTTCCATCCCCAGTAACACACACACACACACACACGCACGCACGCACGCACGCACGCACACACATATTTCTTCTTAATCCATCTCTAACACATAGTTGAGGTTGATGCTAAGTGTGTTTGAACATATTTTTTTTCCCTTTAGATACGTCTCTCTGGTTGAGGGATGGACATATGAAGTGGAGAATGTGTGTTCTAGAAAATAGTAAAAGAGCTCAGGGCATTTCATCTACTTCACTGAAGAGATCGGCTATGGAGGGAAAACTAATTAACAGTTGATCCAAGGAACAAAAGAACGCTGTTGTGTGACATTTTGTTGAGAAAGTGACTGTAATAATAATAAAAGAGAAGGTCAGAGGATGTGTCACAGAATTACAGTGTTTATGGTTCGTGATTTAAAGACACAGACGAATTACGGTTTTTGAAGGTCTCTTCTACCTTGTGAGGAGAATTCAACTTACTTTGTTATGACCTTGGTTTTCTATAAAATACAATTCTTTGAAATAATGAACTCAATACTACAAGGTTATATTGAAAAAAGACAATAATTAAAAATAAAGCACAGCCCTACAAAAAAAGGCAAGTTAAATAGCAGAACACGGAATTTCACTCTCGGGACAATACCGAGCTCTGAAGGATTAGTGTGGAACAGTTGTACAAGAAATACAAGGAAAGCTGCTCGATTCTGAAGGAAGCAGCCCCTACCTCCAAGGGCTTACCTCTGCTACCTCCAAGGGCTTACTTCTCCTACCTCCAAGGGCTTACCTCTCCTACCTCCAAGGGCTTACCTCTCCTACCTCCAAGGGCTTACTTCTCCTACCTCCAAGGGCTTACTTCTCCTACCTCCAAGGGCTTACCTCTCCTACCTCCAAGGGCTTACTTCTCCTACCTCCAAGGGCTTACCTCTCCTACCTCCAAGGGCTTACTTCTCCTACCTCCAAGGGCTTACCTCTGCTACCTCCAAGGGCTTACCTCTCCTACCTCCAAGGGCTTACCTCTCCTACCTCCAAGGGCTTACCTCTCCTACCTCCAAGGGCTTACTTCTCCTACCTCCAAGGGCTTACCTCTCCTACCTCCAAGGGCTTACCTCTGCTACCTCCAAGGGCTTACCTCTGCTACCTCCAAGGGCTTACCTCTCCTACCTCCAAGGGCTTACCTCTCCTACCTCCAAGGGCTTACTTCTCCTACCTCCAAGGGCTTACCTCTCCTACCTCCAAGGGCTTACTTCTCCTACCTCCAAGGGCTTACCTCTGCTACCTCCAAGGGCTTACCTCTCCTACCTCCAAGGGCTTACCTCTCCTACCTCCAAGGGCTTACCTCTCCTACCTCCAAGGGCTTACTTCTCCTACCTCCAAGGGCTTACCTCTCCTACCTCCAAGGGCTTACCTCTGCTACCTCCAAGGGCTTACCTCTGCTACCTCCAAGGGCTTACCTCTCCTACCTCCAAGGGCTTACTTCTCCTACCTCCAAGGGCTTATTTCTCCTACCTCCAAGGGCTTACTTCTCCTACCTCCAAGGGCTTACTTCTCCTACCTCCAAGGGCTTACCTCTCCATCCTCTGAATCCGCTGCTTTTTTCCCCCACTAACTATAGTTTCCACCTGTATTTTCCACTCAATATCAGAGCCATCTACTTCACAGGCTCAAACAAACCACTGAGTAAAAGAAGGAGCTTTTGTTGTAAAGAAACACATCTTATGTGGCTACTCTCAGAGAAATGTAGAAGGATCCAGAGGGGTCCCAACTAAATTCAAGACCAGTAAAGGGCAGAAAGACAATTCTATTTTACCTATCTGAAGTTAGGTTTGCTTCTTGTTTTTAAATACAGAGCTAATAGGTTCCAGATGGGGTAGAAGTCCCCAGGATGACCACAGGACAGCACCTGAAGTCCTCACCACTTCAATTATTAAGGAAATCTGGTATTTTTCCACTCTGGTGATTTCTTTCTTTCTTTCTTTCTTTCTTTCTTTCTTTCTTTCTTTCTTCTGACTTCTTTCCTTTTTCTTTCTTTCTCTTTGTTTGTTTCATGGACTGGGAATGCAACCCAGGGCTTTCTACCTCCGGGCTATACTCCCAGACCTATTTCTTTTCTATATTTTTATTTGGAAACAGGGTCTCACTAAATTGCTGAGAGCCTCACTAAGTAGCTGAGGCTGGCTTCGAACCTGTGTGATCCTCCTGTCTCAGCCTCCCAAATACTGGGATTACAAGCATGCACCACCATGCCTGGCCACTCTGGTGATTTCTGAGACTGTACAACCTAGGGTTTGCTAACGGGAAAAACAATCTTGGGTGTTTGGACTAAGCAGAGCTGGGTCACAATAATTAAAAGCTAGATTATCTGAGTAAAATTTCATAATAGCTTCGAAAAAAGACACCAGTATCTACTGGTTAGGTCTTCTTAGACTTTTCCCTGGAGATCTACAGATCCTATTTAGCAAAACACGGTATTAACAGACATTAGAACACACACACACACACACACACACACACACACACGGAACATGAGAACAAAATCATCAAAGTCTAAGAGATAAAGTCATTAAATCATATGGTTAATCCTATGTAGTGGGCAATATAGAGCTGTTTATTTATTTATTTATTTTTTGGTGGGGGCTAGTAATTGAACCCAGGGACATTCTACCTAGTTATACTACCAACTCTATTTTATTGTTTACTTTGCAACAGGGTCTAAGTTGAGGAGGGTGTAAGAAGCTGAGGCTGGCTGTGAACCTGCGATCCTCCTGTCTCAGTCTCCTAAGTACTGGGATTACAAGTGTGTGCCACCACACCCAGCTTATTTGTGTGATTATTTAATATCTGTCTCTCTCAAGTGTGAATTTCATGAAAGCAGTCATCATATATGTTCTGAAACTCTAGCACACAGTGTGGTGCCTTTGTTACTTAGTAGGGTGTTTAACATATACTGAATGAACGAGTGCAGTATCTGACCAGAGAGGTGCCAGGTTGAGTTTTATAAACACACTGTTTAGTTTGGTTATTATAATAGCATTATTTAAGCCAGCTGCACTAGAAAAGCAAACAGAGGCGAGATGAAGGATCCTGTTAGACTTAACTATCTTCCATAAATAATACACAAGTTCATAATCAAAGAACTGTACACGGTTTACTTGTGTGTAATATTCAAAATGTAAAGTCAGCACTTTGTGTGAAATGCAATTAAAAAAAGAGGTTTTCAAGATCGCATCCATATAACTGAATGGCTCTAATATAATTTTACCTTTAAGAAAGTCTAAAAAGCAAAACTTTCCAGGAAAGGTTGTCTTTTCAAGAAAACCTAGAAACCGAAGACTATCATGCTTCCGCTCAGAGTCCTTATCTCTTCCTGATCCCACCCCTCCCACGCTGAAGAACTGTCCCTATGCTTTAAAGACAAGGACACGTTTTCTGAGCAACCTCCACGCGGATCTCCACATGAGTGGCTGTGCTCCTGTGCGATCTCACCAACACTGCGGAAGAGCGCCCACTTCTCCACTTCCTCAGCCCGGCATTCACTGTCTGTATTCTTGCTGACTGCCGTTCTCCTTCGGGTTATAGCTGGACTCTCAGGGCAGGTTTGATCTGCATCTCCCTGATTGCTAATGACGTGGAGCAGGTTTTCATATATTTATTGGCCTTTTGTGTTTCTTCTCTTGTGAAGCGTCTATCAGAGTAGAGAGGGGGCGGGGCCGGGGGCAGCTCAGCAAATGCGGTGTGCAAGTGTGTCCCTACCACCCTGAACGACATTACCATGTGAGACTAGAACGCACCAATGAAAATATATTAAAAAAAGAAAACACTAGCTCATGCACGCATACGTTACGCTTGCATGCGCCTTGATCTGACTGCTAAAAATAGAACTAGTCTTAGACTAAAGGTGAGCTCTCTACGGGGTTGGGGTTTTCTTCATTTTCCCTTCCCTCATAATGGGAGACTCACGCAGGAGTCAAGATGAAGCAGGGAAGCAGGCATGTGATGGACAGGGGATTGTTGAACAAGGGCGGTAGACGAGACAGAGTAATCTGCAGAGTGCCACACACCAGCTAGACAGGAGTAAAGATCCACTGGCTATTACAAGAGGCATGGTTCCCCCAGATGGACCTCAAGACCACAGAGCTGGTCATGCCAGGGGAGGGCCTGGCGATGGACACAAAGAGGCGGTGGCACAATGATCCGGAGGATAAGAGTAGTGATGCTGGGAGCCAGGTGTGGTGGTGCACGCCTGTAATCCCAGTACTCGGGAGGCTGAGACAGGAAGATCACAGGTTCGTGGCTAGCCTCAGCAACTTAGCGAGGCCCTTTGCCTCTTAGGGAGCCCCAGTTTCAAAATTTAAAAATAAATAAAATAGTGCTGGGCGGTGTGCAGCTCGGAGGACCAATGAGCTGGTGGACATAGGCTCTGTTGAACAATAATGCTCAACCCAATACAGATTTAAAAATGGCAGAAGAACGTACATAAAGTGTTTGCACACAGCTGTGAGTAAATGAGAAGCGATCTTCCCAGCAATAGCTGACACAGTCCAGAAGAACCAGATCAGAACGCAGGTTCCAAGCCCAAGAAAGGCCAGGTTCTGATCCTAGAAACGTGTACCACAGGCTCCAGTTTCTGCCTCTCTGTAGTAATGATCATCTCGTGCATGGCCCAGAAGCATCTAAAAGCCAAGCCCTACATAACACCAGGGACAACGTGGTTCAGCGATTCTTGACTGCTCCGTTTTCTTTTACCATTCAAAGGACATCAACGTGAGCAGGATGTTTTTAAACCCGTTATACCGGATTTCTCTGAAGACTTCAGGGACAAAGAGTCCGGGACACAAACAGCGTTCTGTTCCGAGAGAGCCACATCTGCTATGGCTCATTAACCCCTCCCACTGCCCTGAGCTGGAAGCCGGTTTGTCAAGAAAGCCCAGAGGGGGCAAGAAAGCAGGAGCAGCCCAGCCGAGCTGCAAATCCCCAGGTGATACTCAAGTATTGCCTGTCTCCGCAGGGCCACAGGTGGCAAGTGTGATCGGCAGGCGCTTATCACACTCCTGAGAAAGCACACCGACCCTGGAGATGCACACGAACGTTATCAGTGCCATCTTGATGGTGTTCTCCTGAGGATCTGCACGGAACATCCTATTCTCCTCCCCCCTGTGAAGATACATTCTGTAAGCGCTGTTACATCTAGAATCTGCCTCTCCACCATGCTAAGAGGGCACACACAGCCCATTCAAAGAAGAAAACAAGCCAGGCGTGGTGGTGCGCGCCTGTAATCCCAGTACTGAGAAGCTGAGACAGGAGGATCCCAGGTTCGAAGCCGGCCTGAGCACCATAGTGAGGCTCTCAGCAACCTAAACAGACCCTGTTTCCAAACAAAATAAAAAAGAAGAAGAGCTGGGGTGGGGGGAGCCAGGAGTGGTGGCTCATGCCTGTAATCCCAGTACTTGAGAAGCTGAAATAGGAGGATCACAGGCTCAAGGACAGCTTCAGCAAGCAGTGACACTCTAATCAGCCTTGTGAGACCCCCTTTCAAAATAAATATTGAAAAAATAGGGCTTGGAGTATAGCTTGGAGGAAGAATGCCCTGGCTCAGTTGCTGTCCGGGTGTCTTGTCTGTCTGTCTCTGTCTGTCTGTCTGTCTGTCTGTCTCTGTCTCTCTCTCTCTCACTCACTCACACACACACACACACACACACACACACAAAGAAAAAAATGAATATATTAAGGACATAGGCAAGATATCATTGAGTAACTATTTTTATGCATTTTTCTATTTAAATTCCCAGCCTAAGTGTATACAAGAAACATAGGTAGGTGCAGCAAAAGACAGATGTAAAAACAAAATGATAAAGTACATCATTTTCAGGAAAAGAATAAGTCAGAAAAGCAGAGGACAGAGATAAAAAAATGTTGGGAAAAAAAGAGATGCCAAACCCCAAAGAAAGGCCAGAGATTGAATGGTTCAGTCTAGAGAAAATCAGAGATCCAGGTCCACTCTGTTGTCACAGAGCATGGCTATAACCTCTCCTCTGTTGGACACAGACAGGGATTATGGACCAGGAAAAGTCCTGTTGACATTAGAATGCAGGAGCCCAGTGATAAGAGAATCCAGCACACCAGACACACTGTAATCTTGAAAATAACGAAAATCCTGCTAAAAGTCAAGTTGCTGAGAATCTCAGTCCAGACTTCCATCTGCAATCCAACATTTGGGAAAAAGTGTGTGTATGTGTGTGTGGGGGGGTGCTATAAAAATATTTGGAAGATTGGAGCTTGATTTTATTTTTCTGCAAAGGAAAAGACTTTTTTTTTTAAGAGAACAGTTTGTTCAAGGTTACATAAGAACAAGCAGAAAACAAGAAGAGGCTCCCTTCTCGCCAATTTTTCATGGTAATAAGTTACACCCAAGATCCCGCTCGAGTTTGTACATATTTTGCAGCCTCTCTAGCTTCTGATACATGAAGGCAGCTCACAGGGACAAACACAGGGCTGTGAAACACCTAATTTCTGTTTTCCTGACAATTTCAGCAATGTTGTGCTTCCTGTCATTCACTTAAATTAGGTATTCTGCACTCGGAACATTTACGTGCAACATATTTACGTGTGTGCATGCTTTGGAGTTTTTAAACCAACTAATTCACACACCTACACTCATAATTACAGTCAGTGAATAAGAACCAGATTGGCTGAAACAGAAAATGACAGTGCTCTGTAATCTATCAAGTTAAAAAGTTTGGATTACCCCTCCAGAAAGCGAGGGGGAAGTGCGTGTTCTTTTAAATTCTACCTTAGATGTCTTGTGGAGGTTTTCACAGCTCAGTGGCTCCTAACAAGCGTAATATTGCTGTCTAATGGGGGCGATCTAACTCTTTCCAGATGCCAATAGTCCTTGGGTGGGGGTTGGACGTAGAAATGAAATAAAGGACTGGTGGCACTGAAGCGCTTACTAGCACAAATAATCACCCTGGAACCGAAGGTAGACTACAGAGTGACATAGAGGAAGTCCATGTTTAGGAATGCAACCACTGGATTTTAAAATACAGGCTTGGGTTTACCTCTCATCACGTTTATAGATACAATATTGAAACAGCTAAAAATGTATCCTATTCTGTTTACTGTCAATTAAGAAGGAAGAAGAGAAGGAAGAGGAGAAGGAAGAGGAAGAAGTAGAAGAGGAAGAGAGGAAGAGGAGGAGGAAGAGGAGGAGGAGAAAAAGGAGAAGGAAGAGGAGGAGGAGAAAGAGAAGGAGGAAGAGGAGGAGGAGAAAGAGGAGGAGGAAGAGGAGAAGAAAGGAGGAGGAGGAAGAGGAGGAGGAGGAAGAGGATGATGAGGAAGAAGATGAGGAGGAAGAGGAGGAAGATGAGGAGGAAGAGAAGGAGGAGGAAGGAGAGGGGCAAGTAGAGGAGAAGGAGGAAGAGGAGAAGGAGAAGAAGGAAGTGGAGGAGGAGGAAGAGGAAGAGGAGGAGGAGAAAATGAAGGAAGAGGAGGAGGAGGAAGTGGAGGAACAGGAGGAAGTGGAGGAGGAGGAGGAGGAAGAGGAAGCAGAGGAGCAAGTGGAGGAGGAAGAGGAGGAGGAGGAGAAATGGAGGAGGAGGCAGAGAAAGAGGAGGAGAAAGTGAAGGAAGAGGAAACAGAGGAAGAGGAGGAGGAGGAAGAGGAGGAGGAGTCGTCAGCCAAATACAAAGAAAAGAAAAATGTCAACTTTCCTATTGTCGGTAGTGTTAATAACCTGCAGCTATAAAATTCTATTCTCGCCTTTGACAGCATCGTAGAGATTAATAGCCTCTACAGTTCAAACTATACCTCCTGACATTTTCTAGTGACTGGGAGAAGCAGCATCACAGGCAGAGAGAGGACTGCTAACTGGAACGGAGCCTGGGGGAGCGGGGAGGGAGGGCGGGGAGATCCATGAACCCGAGCAGAATGTGACCCCGAAGGTGCAACCCTCACCTGCGGATGGAGGGATGGCTTCACGGGCTTGTTGAAAATATGAATGATTGAGTCTGAAATTGATATTTTGTTGAATTTTCCATACTTTTCAAAGCTGACATATGGGAAGGAAAAAGCCCATCACTGCCCTGCAGTTTTTCACCCTAAAAGCCCATCACTGCCCTGCAGTTTTTCACCCTAAAGCACACGTGGCAATAATTCCATGCTGGGTAAATTAAGCCAGGGAATTTTGTCCAACTACAGACAATATGAAATGAAAATGCTGATATTCCAGAAAAATTGAGTCCGAAATTAGCATTTAAGAATCACACTGGGGTCTTAAATGGTCAACAGCATGGTGAAACAAATAGAATCTCTTTAGTCCCTTAAATCGCCAAAACCTTTTTATTGTTGTTGTTGTTTCATAAAGGAATCAAGCCAGACTTGTACCTGTAATTCCAGTACTTGGGAGGCTGTGACAAGAGGATCACAGGTTCGAAGTCAGCCTCAGTGACCTAGTGAGGCCCTCTGCAATTTAGGGAGACCTTATTTTCAAAAAAATAAAAAATAAAAAAGGCTGGGGTGTAACTGAGGCAGAATGCCCCTGGGTTTCATTATGTCTATTAAATCGCTACAGAAAAGAGCAACTTTCTACGTCTTTCAGGCTTTGGCAATTAACGATTTGCATAAGGATTTTCCCATGGTACTTTCCAAAGTGTGTTCTAATGATTTGGCACCAGAAGCTTTCATGGTCACATAGAGTCTAAAAACACTCCCCTGTTCTATCACAATTTACAGTCGTCATATCATATTAAAGATTCTGATAGTCCAGAATTAACGAAGTAAGCCAGGTGTGCCGGCAGATGCCTCTTATCCTGGTCCTTGAGAGGCTGAGATAGAAAGTCATAGGTTTGAGGTCAGCCCCAGCAACTTAGCGAGACCCTATTTCAAAATAAAAAAATTTAGCCGGGTGTGGTGGCGCACGCTTGTAATCCCCGCACTTGGGAGGCGGAGACAGGAGGATCACTCAGATTCGAAGCCAGCTGTGCTGGTTTAAGAGACCCTGTTTCCAAATAAAAATATAAAATAGGTCTGGGAGTGTAGCCCGGAGGTAGAAGGGCTTCCAGGAACCCCAGTACCACCAAAATGAAAAAAAAAAAAAAATCTGAGGTTTTACTCAGAGGTAAAATGCACCTGGGTTGAATCCTCAGTATAAAAAATGAAAGAAAGAAAGAAAGAAAGAAAGAAAGAAAGAAAGAAAGAAAGAAAGAAAGACACCTGTTTAACTGTTGTAACCTGTTTCCTAAGCTTTCATATTCCTGCCATAGGTCCTTTTCAGTCACAGAAAATCTTCCTGGTGACCTAGGGAACCTACCTTAGAAAACACTAACTTAAAATCTATACCCATGTGTTGGCTGTAAGCAAGGAGTGAAAGTTACATTCAGAATTTCAGTGGAGAAGAAACCTAAAGGCCTTTCCTGTGTTTGTTAACAGTTTACACCCGTGTATGTAGTAATGAGTCCAGAGAATATGAAACTTACCCAGACTGTATTTTTCAGTTTTAATGAAGAAACTTAAAATGCTTAAATAGGAAAAGTTTCAAGGACACGCAAAACAAATTCTTCTCTGGTGAAGAAACACTCAGGGACTCATGCTCAGACAATGTGAAGGAAATAAGCAATGAATATGGCAACATAGTAATTCTCAATTCTCAACCGTCCCTTCTCTACAAGTCCAAATTTTTTTTTCCCACCATTTCCCTAGAAATCTCCTCCTCCTGGATACTCAATACAAGTTAGTTTAGAAGAGTTAGTTACAACCATTTTTTAATTTTTTTTTTTCTTTCTCATGGTGCTGGGGATGGAACACAGGTGCATTCTACCTCCGAGCTCCACCCCCAGCCGTATTTCTTCTTTATTTTGAAACAGGATCTCACTGAGTTGCAAAGGGCCTCACTAAGTAGCTGAGGCTGTCCGTGAACCGTGATCCTCCTGTCTCAGTCTCCCAAATACTGGGATTACAAGCGTACGCCACCATGCCCCACTTTACAACTAAATTAAAAAGTAAAATTTTTTAATTTTTAATTTTTTTTTAAAAATTAGAAAATCAAGCCGGGCGTGGTGGCGCACGCTTGTAATCCCCGCGCTTGGGAGGCGGAGACAGGAGGATCGCGCAGGTTCGAAGCCAGCCGCGCTGGCGTAAGAGACTCTGTTTCAAAAATATAAAAATAAAAATAGGTCTGGGAGTGTAGCGCGGAGGTAGAAGGGCTTCCAGGAACCCCAGTACCACCAAAAAAAAAAAAAAAAAAAAAATTAGAAAATCAAGGAAAAAAGAAAGCCAAGCTTTGAGCTTTATGCAAACCACAGGAGAGAGACAGGGTTCATCCTGAGGGCTCTGTTGGGTGTCATCAGTGTCCTGTTTGAAGTGAGTCAAGAAAGGAAAGGGTAAATGTGAAGAATCCTGGCTTAGATATAAAGATGGTACTTTAGGGAGCACACTAAGCCATCGAAATTAGCACTGAGCCCTCACGCCCAAGACGTAAAAGAAATCAGGCCGGGCTTAATGAGAAGCAGGCAGGGAGCCTAATGAGAGCCTTGAAACACTTCATCTTCCCTTTATATTTCATTTTGGTGTCATGAGAGGCAGTGAACCAACAAGTATTTATTGAGAGCACACTCCGTGGCCACTCCAGGGCAGGAACTCCAGGGAGATGCCCGGCTGCGCACCACGGTGGGCAACGGGTGATCTGCCGACAGCAGCGGCCACGTCACAACCTCCTGGGACCCTGCGAGAGGTGCAGCCCCTCTGCCCACCCGAATCCCCCAAGTCAGACGGCCTGGGGCTAGCCCAGAACCTGGCGACTGTTAACACACCCGCAGTGATGCGCTGCCCACTGGCCTGCAGCCTGGTCAGGAGCCATGAAAACACGAAATAGAAAATAAAACAAAGATCAAAAGCACAGACAGCTTTAAGTTCTTCTCACAGAATGCTCTAACTCTTTTATGATCATCTTGCTGCCTTTATTTTATTTTATTTCTTTATTTTTGCAGTACTTAGGTTGGAACCTAGGCTATACCCCTAGCCCTATTTTTTATTCTTTATTTTTGAGACAGGGTCTCACTGAGTTGCAAAGGGCCTCACTAAGTAGCTGAAGCTGGCCACGAACCATGATTCTCCTGTCTCAGCCTCCCGAATGCCGGGGTTACAAGCGCGCGTCACCCCACACCTGGCTATGTTGCTGCCTTTAAAAATACACCCAAGGCCAGGCTCAGTGGCACATGCTTGAAATCCCAGCTACTCAAAAGACTGATGCGAGAGGACTGTGTGGACCCTCTGCGTCAAAGTTCTAGCTCAGCCTGCACAGCATAGTGAGGCTTCCCCAAAAACCAACAGCAACAAAACCCTCTTTCGCTCACATCTACCCCAGAGCCTGAGAGCACAGCCTAATGGGTGATCCGAGCATCCCAGCGAGATTATGCAAGAGGAAGATACATTTTTATTTTTTTTTTCTCTGTGTATGTTGTACTGGGGATTAAACAGAGGCACATTCTACCTCTGAGCTATACCCCTAGCCCTTTGGATCTTATTTTGAATCAAAGTCTCAATGAATTGCTGAGGCTAGCTTCAAACCTGCAATCCTCCCATCTCAGCCTCCAAAATATGGAGATTGTAGGCATGCATCACTATGTCCAACTTACTCTTACTCTTTAAGTGGTCTATTAAAACTGGGCATGGCGGCACACACATCTGTAATCCCAGTACTTGGGAGGTTGAGACTAGAGGATCACAGGTTCAAGACCAGTCTCAGCACCCTAGGGATACCTTGTTTCAAAACAAAAGAAATAAAAAGGCTTGGTAAGAAGTTTGGGGCATAATGCCTCTTGTTCAATCCGTAGTCTCACACACACACACACACACACACACACACACACACACACACACACACGGTTATAGTTCTATATGGCCCCTTAAGGGGATCTCTCGCTATGTTATATTTGTTATATTGTGTTTAGAAGCAGCCTCAGTCGATTCTCTTTTCAACAAAGTGCTATATGGTTCTGGAGACAAAAAATGCAGAGAAAAATACATTTACATTTTATTGCTCTTCTTAAAGCCCTTTTACCACTTTACCTGACAATCATTCTTCCACCACTTTGCCAAAGCATGCTTCTTCACACAGAGCACTCAAATGGTCTGAGATAGCAATAATACTGCAATTTCAGTTAATATTTATTGAGCATTTTATGATGTCAGGTGCCCTATATAAATCATCTTTTAATTCCCATGCTACCTTGGAAGGGAACTCGCTATGCATCCCATTTTACAAGTGAGAACACTGAAGGTTACAAAGATCAAGTCTCTCTTGAGACTTGAGGGCACGCCTGTGGTCCCGGTATTTGGGAGGCTGAGACAGGAGGGTCGTAGGTTTGAGACCAGCCTCAGCAACTTAGGAAGACCCTAATTCAAAATTTAAAAAAAAATTAAAAGGGCTGGGGGTGTAGCTTGAAGGTAGCATGCCCCTGGGTTCAATCCCCAGTATGAGAAAGAAAGAAAGAAAGAAAGAAAGAAAGAAAGAAAGAAAGAAAGGACCAAGTCTCACTGCTACACACTACCTTAAAATATAAAGCTAAAACTCAAATTTAGGCAAATCTGTCTGTGTAGTCCAAGCTCTCAGCCAGTGCCTCACAGCCTCTTGAATTATTTAGTTTCCTGGAAGGCACTGGGACGTTATCCTCACCAAGGTTAATATTAGCCTCGCTTATTTTTGGCAATGTCAGAAAATGGCATAAACAGACAAGAGCTGGAAGGCACTTCAGCTACCTGGAGTGTTAGGTAACAACGTGCAACACAGAAGAAAATCAAACCATGAAGGGACAATTTAAATATATGGACAAAGTCTCTTGATACTCCCTTTGGGTACTGTGGTAGCTCATGTTTTAGACAAGATTCTCAATAGCAAATTCTTACCCTTAGATATTTTATCATAAAACCGAGAACTCTATGCACATCTAAGTGAGATCCTTATTAGAACCACAGTAATAAGACATTATTACATTACAATATTATATCCTAGGGTATTATAATAAAAGGCCATTATCACGTACTTGGCTAATGGGGTCCATACTGTTATAATGTATTAAAACCAGATTGAGGTATAAAAATGACAATATTATAATCATCATCTCTGGCACTTAGGGGGAAAAACATTTTTCAAATGAGGTCTCAAAGCACTTGCCTGGCATTATTGCAAATTTATATATGAAGAAACGGCGTTACAGAAAGACTAACGCATATGCATGCAAAAATATATGGAAGTCGTTTTGCAAAATGTAGGAAAGACTAAAAGATCACCCAATGTAGACTGACAGCAAAAAATAAAAATAAATAAATAAAAAGTGACTTTTCATTTAACAATAATGTCCTGGCTGCCAATTCGGAGGAAAGTCATATTCCAGGCTACGCAAATATTGCTGTAAATCAGAGACAAAGCCCTTGCTGCCTCAGAGCTTAGAACCCAGTACACAGAATGGAACGCAAACCAGTATATGATATACTGTTAAATACTGGGGTGTTTGTTATTTTGTAAGCCATGAGGGGGTATAAAGAGAACAGTCAGATCCCCTTGATGATATTAGCAAAACCTTAAAAAAATAAATAAATGAGATGGTAGGAGCCACTGTAAAGAACTAGAGAAAAGGGCTCAGGGCTCAGGGAAGAGAAAGTGCAGAGGCCCCACAACGAAGGACATTCTGGCTTCCTCGGAACAGCAAAGAAGCCGACAGGGGCAACGTGGAGTGGGAAGTGGGTGGAAAATGGCGGGACTGTGCGCAGTACTGGACGGCGGCTTTAGGATCCTCATTCATTCATTTATTTATCTATTTAATCAATCGATCCTGGGAACTGAGGCCAGGAAGGACCTTACACACAGGCTAAGCACATGCTCTACCACTGAGCTACCTCCCCCGCCAGCTCTGGGATGTTTTTAGGACGCTGGGTTTCTTTGTAGGTTTGCAAAGACACCCCTGGGGGAGTTGAGCCTAGCTCCAGGGTGTGCAGTCTTCAGCACTGCACAAAGCTGAATGTAGGGCAGGAGCTGATGTCCAGGTGAGAGATGTTTTGTGGAAAAAAAAGAGGATTGACTAAGAGTTGAATGAAAAGCCAGCAAGCTGGTTGACAGGTTGGATATGGAGAATGGGAATAAAGGGAGGAAAGCATCCCAGGGTTTCGCCTTGAGCAGATGGCTACCATCTCATGAAACAGAGAAATCAAGGGCCAGGAGAGGAAACCTTGCTTCTGGGCATGTAAAGTTTGACGCGCCCTACAGATGCCCAAACACAGAGAGTGTAGCAAGAAGTTGGCTGTTCAAATCTCCTGTTCAGAGAACAGGCTGAGGTGAGAAAAACACAACTGGGCCAGGTGTGGTGGCTCACGTGTGTAATGCCAGCATTCTGGAGGCGGAGACCGGTGGATAGCGGTTCGTGGACAGCCTCAGCTACTTACAGCAAGGCCCTTTGCAGCTCAGTGAGACCCTGTTTCAAAAAATAAAAAGACTAGCCGGGCGTAGTGGTGCACTCTTGTAATCCCCACACTTGAGAAGCGGAGACAGGAAGATCCTGCAGGTTCCAAGCTAGCCTCGCTGGCTTAAGAGACCCTGTTTCCAAATAAAATGTAAAATAGGTCTGGGAGTGTAGCCCGGAGGTAGAAGGGTTCCATCCCCAGTACCACCAATAAATAAATAAATAAATAAACAAACAAACGAATGAATAAATAAATAAATTAAAATAGACTAAAAATAGGACCAGGGGTGTAGCTCAGAGGTACAATGCCCTTGGGTCCCATCCACAGTACAAAAAAAAAAAAGAAAGAAAGAAAAACATAATTAGATGTCATCACAGACAATGAAGAACAAATGCTCTATTTTTATGAGAAAATGAAAGTAGTGAATTCTGAACAAATTATTTTCTTTTTTTTCCCCCTGAGACCACAAGGCAGAAAAAACAAAGAAGATGAGCCAGGAGCCAGGAGTCCTACCCTGGGCCTGCCTGAGTCTCGGGTTGGTTTTCACCTCTTCCTGCACCTCCCGTATCCTAGCCTTCCATCTGCAAAATAAACGCAGCTAAGACTGAGTCGAGGAGACCTAACAAGTGTTGACAAGGATGTGCAGAAACTGGAATCTCATGCGCTGATGGCAGAAAGGCAACATGGTGCAGTCATTTTGAAAAAGGGTTTGTCAGTTCCTCCAAAATTACTGCATGACTGAGCACTTCCTTTCCCCAGCATGTACACACGCGGATCAAAACAAATGCTCGCACTAAAGCTTGTACGGCGATGTTCACAGCCGCGTCATTCAGAACAACAAAGCCCAACTAAATGTCCACCGAATGATGGATCCACAAAATGATCTGTGTATATAATGGAATAATACTCAGCCATCAAAAAGAGCAGAGCACTGATACACATTGGAACATGGCTGGACCTCTGAAAATACCATGCTACGTGAAAGAAGCCAGACACAAAAATCCACATATTGTATGATGATGTCTATATGAAATGTGCACAATAAAGCCAGAGAGCAAAACAGTGGCTGCCTAGGGCTAGAAGAATTGGAAGGGGGAGCCAGGAGGTGGCTGCTATGGCGTGTGGAGTTTCTTTCCAAGGTAATGAAAGTGGTTTGAAAATAGTGATGTTGCACTGTACATTTGAGAAGAGTGCCCGTTATGGTGCATGCATTGCATCTTGGTTTTTAAAAAAATGATAGTCACATTTTCTCAGAGAAAAAGAAATGTTAAACCAAGAAGAAATCTGACCTTGTTAGAAAAAATATCAACACCAGTCTTCAAACATCAAGAGGAACTGTGAACCCATCTGTATGTGGGGATGGCTGAGGGTCCACCACGTGAAGTCTCATTCTACCCCCACTGTATCCCCTGCTTCCCAAGAACTGTAACCTCCCAGCGCCCAGTTGGAAGTCCTTTGGTAGAAAGCCGTGTTGCTGGGCTGTTTAAAGTTCTGACTTACAGAGAGGACCTACTGCGGAAAAAAAATGGAAATCTGAAAATAAGAGAGGTAAACAGAAGATCTCCTTCTATCACAACAGAAAACTAATCTTTTGGCAAGTTCCTGATTTGCCAATGTAGTGCTAAGCCCAAGTTTTCTTTTTTTTTAAATTTCATATTATTATTGGGATCATGACCATGCAAAAAATGGTTGACATGAATGTTTTAGTCTATCCTATCCACAGCTAACCATATACGCTTACATCTCCAATGGGTAAATCATAATATAATATCATTTAGTAAAATCCAGATATATGATAATAGGGCTCAGAAATCCATATAATCAAAGAAACCTAGAGCTATAAGTATATCAAATATATAAAAGTCCACACAAGGTAGGCTTGGTGGCACACATCTGCAATCCAAGGACTTGGGAGACTCAGACAGGAGGATCACGGGTTGGGAACTGCCCCAGACTCAGCAACCTAGTGAGACCTTGTTTCAAAACTAGAAATAAAAACTAGGGCTGGGAATGTAGCTCAGAGGTAGAATGCCCCAGTATTCAATTCCAGTAACACACACACACACACACACACACACACACCAAAAAATACCTAATAATCCAACAGAGTTCATATAAATACATATGCATATGCATTTATGTATATATTTCTTATATTTTCATATATATGTATGTAGAGAATTCTTTATATAAGTGCATGTATATCTATATATCTATATATATATAGATATGCATATGTAAGTATAGTGTCACAGGATTATGAACACCCTTCAAAACATATTAACTTACATACTGTAAACTACCCAGGATGTGTTTAATTCCGAAGGTATTAATAGCATGTCCTGACCAAAGGTTCCAAAGGTCCTACTTGGTTGACAACATGGAAAAGGCTCATCTCTCTATTTATCTATCTATATAAGGCAATTTTCTCAGGAAAATGGTTAAAAAACCCAGATGAAGAAAGTTCACCTAACTTAACTGGGAAGAAATTAAAAATGGGCGGAGAGAGGTAACTAAAAACATGTCAAGTGGCTAATCGGAAGTCTTATAACGTTGATTCCACCTCCCTTTGCACCTTGGTCTTATTTTGCAGCCTCGTCGCTGAAGAGGGCCTGGGGACCTTCTCTAGATGACCTCCTGAGAGCTCCTGCTCAGAGTCTGAAAGAGAAACCCAGAGGCCGGAGTGTTTACAGACACTCTTCTTCAAAGCCGGGGGTCCTGATGCTCCCCATTACTTTACTAACAACCCTGCACTAGTGCAGCCGGAAGCTCCTGCATCTCTCTCTGGGGTCCACGTCTGTCTGGAGAGTACCACTAGCTGTTGTGGGTGCAATGTTTGTGTCCCCAACCCCAAATGCGTAAGTCAAAGACCTAATCTTCAATGTGCTGGTGTCTCTAGGGATGGGCCCTTGAGAAGGCGATCAGCTTTACTTGAAGTTCCCAGGGTGGAGCTTCGTGGTGGTGGCATTCTTCCTTTAGAGGAGGAGAAAGGGACACCCAAGGTTCCTCTCTGAGCTCGGTGAGGACACGGCTGGAAGGCAGCTGTCTGCAAGCCGAGAGGAGGGCCCTCACTAGAGCCAAGTGCGTAGGCATCTTGATGGTGTCTGTTTAAGACAGATAGATGTCTGTTTAAGCCACCCAGTTTGTGGCATTTCCTTAGTGGCAGAGGCCAGAGAAGAGCAGCTGAAACAACCCATCAAGGAGACAGAGCTAAACCCAAAGTTAATACAACCCCAGATAATGGAAAAACCTAAAAGGCAGAAGGTTGAAGTGGCTGCAGGAAGAGAACTCATGAAACAGAACTATCAAATGATTTCTTTTTTCTGTCAGTAGAGATAAGGCTTTGAAGATGCACAATTTCCTTAACCTAGAATGATAACTGGCAGAAAGGGAGCAACCAATCAGACCAGAACAACAAATAACTACAACAAAGTAAGTCGCTGCCTGACAGGATTTTCCTGGCGGCTCAGCGTTCCACTGCTCCATAATTAAAATTCTATACAAATCATACCTTTAAAGTTTCTATAAACGATTGCTACTTTTATTATATGATGTTATTTATCAGACGTGCAAATGTTATTATAGTAGATTAAGATCTTATCAAACAGTAAACATATGACAGCATGTTTATAAAACAGAGGACCTATTTTGTTTCTTTCTTAAAACACTGTGTCTATGTCTTGTTAATGCTTGTTTTGAATGATCTCATTTATTTATTTATTTATTTTTGTGGTACTAAGGATGGAACTCAGGGGCATTCTACCACTGAGCTACACCCCCAGTCCCATTTTTTTATTCTTTATTTTGAAACAGTCTCACTGAGTTGCAAAGGGCCTCACTAAGTAGCTGAGGCTGTCCGCAAACCCAGATCCTTCTGTCTCAGCCTCCCAAATGCTGGGATTACAAGCGTGCGCCACCATGCGGGGCTGAATGATCTCCTTATTGTCGGAGGCAATTCACACAGAAAATTGGCAAGACTGGAACTGATACCAAGAGAACTTTTCTTTTTTTTTTTGTAGGTCTGGGGATGGAATCCAGAGGCATTTGACCTCCGAGCTACACCCCCTGCCCTATTTTTTATTCTTTATTTTGAAACAGGGTCTCACTAAGTTGCAGAGGGCCTCACTAAATAGCTGAGGCTGTCCACAAACCGCGATCCTCCGGTCTCAGCCTCCCAAATGCTGGGATTACAAGCGTGCACCACCACGCCTGGCTTACCAAGAGAACTTTTTAAGTTCCTCCTGTCCTACCTTGCCTGAAAATCATGTGGCCCGTTTATGAAATGACATGCAAATTATAAAAATATTCCAAATGCATTATTTTTCATAACACAAAACACTGAACTTGGGAATTCTTTAAAAATCAATCTCTCATGGCCCAAATACAAAGGATCACATTTTGTCCTTCTCAATCCCTCTGATAGTTTGTGTTGATAGTATTAGTTTGACAAAAACAAAATGGAGCCAGACCTGGTGGCACATGCCTAAAATCCCAGCTACTTAGGAGGCTGGGGCAGGAGGGTCGCAAGTTCGAGGCCAGCTTAGGAAACTTAGCAGGACCCTGTCTCGTGTAAAAAACTAAAAGGGCTAGGGGGTGCAGCTCAGTGGTAGAGCACACCTGGGTTCTGCAAATTATTTTATAAAAGCAAAATGCGGAAGCTAGGGAGAAAATGGGTCACAGGAGGAACTCTAGACACAGAAGGAAAAACTATAGATGAGAAAATAAGGTACCTAACTGAGCGGGAGGGAAGGGGAAAGAGGGAAATTCCCAATGTTCATGATGTATGCTCACAAACATCAAAGTCAACCACTAAGCCAAACATGAGAAGGAGGGAGGGGGAGGGAATGGGGTGGGAACTAGGAAAGGGCTAAATGAGTGATGTGTTCATGTGTGCCTCCACCATCTTGTATTCCATTAAGGTGTATGACTACAGTGCACCAATAGAAAAATTTAAAAAATAAAAAGCAAAAAGGGAAAAATAACACTGCCCTCTTCCCTGCAATAGGTACTTCATCCTCAATATTTACTACATCCTGAAGTCACTTGGAGTTAAAAAGTCTACCTACCTAAATATTTGGACTGCTTGGGCCCATGGTTTCTTCTATCAGCGCTAGCATAAAGGTAGAAAATGTAATATATAATTATTCCTTATTTTTTAATGGAACTAGTGTTACAAACAAATACTTAAATCCCTATTACAAAGACCAAAGTCAATGGTGTGTACATGACATATATCTTCCATCAAGCGGCTTTAGTCAAACTTTTAAAACATGATGACTTTGGTCTGGGATGTAGGTCAGTGGCAAAGCGCTTGCCTGGCAAACGCACTGACCTGGGTTTGATCCCCAGTCCAAAAAGACTCCCTTTAAAAAATGACTTGTAAATTTTTTTCAGTAATGTGTATATAAAATCTTATGAAAGCAATAAAAGGCATCTGTGGGCAGATATGGAACAAGTATCTTCTGAGGTAAATAGTAATAAGCCCCCAGTGTAAGCACTGCGCTCTATCTAGTGTTCCCGCACGCTCAGTCCACGCTGACCCCTGCCCTCGTCTACGTTCTTCCAGCTCACAGAAGTGCTAGCTGAGAGGGACATTCCAGGAGGTACTGATGTCAGCTTTGAAGACAGGGATTTTGTCTGTACATCCAGGAGATATTTTGTGAGTATATACTCGGTTTCAGATAAAGAGAGCGAGACCCCAGTGGAGTGATAGAGGGGTGTAGCAGAGGGTGTGGGAGAGAGAGATTTTTTAGAAGGAAACACTTCCATTGACTCCATGTACATATGGAGTTATCAGTGCCTGTCTTAATATCATGTACTGGAATGGCGGAGGGAATGGGGGACGAGCCGGGAAAGCTCGCCAAGTGCCGTGTGCATACACATCCCTCTAATTCTGGGGAAAAAAACAACATGATGATGCAAGATTACAGTGCTCCATTTTGAAAAATGAACAGCATGATTTCTCTACTTTCCTCCTTTTTCAATGGACCGTGGCTAGGGACCGTCTGGTCTTAAGGCTCACCTTGCCTTATCTTCTTTCTGAATCCTCTGGAGACAAAAGGAGAGAGGGTCCAGCACTGGGACAGCGTTCCCATCCCACAGTCAACGTCTCGAGAGAGCAGTGTGAACGTGCGTGTGTGCACACACATCAGGGCGCTGTGGACTCCGACAGAAGCTCAGGGCGGTGGGCAGGGCGACGGAGTCACTACAGGGCACTGGGCTTTCCAGAAGGTTTTCTCCCTCCCTCATCGCCAAGAACTTGTAAAACTTTCCATTTTTCACTCCAAAAATCATATTCAATAAGTGAGTTTTGTACATGCCAGAAATGTTTTAATAAAAATGAACCCAGCCCATAAAATTTAAAATAATTGTGATCCCAAGCACTTACATGGGGTTTCCAACTATTAAAATGGTTTTAGGTGAGATATTTGTACCCGGTTTTATAGAGCACATTTTAAGATTATAATCCTTAAGAGTTTTACCCCACCTTCTTTTACAATATATGATGTAAAATCTTACATGTGTAATGTACACAGAATCAGCACTGAAGTGAATATTCTGTTTGACTCTGGAGTTCATTTTTATAGAGTTGAGTACTGCATGACATCTGACCAATGATAGAAACCTATCAAAATTCCTCTCCGTCCCAGCACCGTAACTTCTGGCGCTTTGATGCATTTTGGTGGTTGAGTGATCACTTTCTAACAGGATTATCTTCATACCTTGCCTAAGTCAACAGCCGTCCCGTATCAATAGCTTAATCAGTGCTAGTTGGGAACACCGTTCAATTTCATATACCGCAGAGCTCTACCTGCACAACTTGGAGTTAGGGTACAGCGTAAACCGCCTCCGGTACGTACTTTGGTGCATTCTTTCTTAGACGCATTTTTCTCTTAAGCATATGGTCCAGAGGCTCTGCAGGAGGACTCGGCAAAGGCAGCTCAGGTAAGGCAGAATCATTCTCAAATGAGGCTAAAACCTCCACGCTTGGAGCACTGAGCCGCGCCCATCCTTGCTGGTGTGGCTTGGTCCTCTCAGAGGCGGCCACCACCAGGGAATAAAGGGGCATAGCACTCCCATGCCAGATCCGGCTTCCCGCCCACCATCACTAGAACAGATGGAAGTGTTATCACCTAATACAGCTACTTACCTAGAGTCGCTACGACTACTGAGCATTTTTTGAATATTACAAGCCAAAATCAGTTTTTGTCACGAACCTAAAGCTTCCTAATAATGACAAAACCAGCTTCTGCTTTGCCCCTGCTTGTTAATTTAGATTTAGATTTGCTAATCTATCCCTATAGTTTCTTGTTCTCCACCTTTTATAATTTTTTTTTTTTTTTTTTTTTTTTTTTTTTTTTTTTTGCTGTACTTGGGTTGGAACCCAGGGGCATTCTACTTCCAAGATCCACCCCCAGCCCTACTTTTTATTCTTTAGTTTGAAACAGGGTCTCACTGAGTTGCAAAGGGCCTCACTAAGCAGCTGAGGCTGTCCGCAAACCACCATCCCCCTGTCTCAGCCTCCCAAGTGCTGGGATTACAAGTGTCTGCCACCACGCCCAGCTTTTATCATTTTTTGAAAACTAAAAATTTTGAGAGCATGGAACAGAAGCATATTGTATCACACACACAAAAAAATTAGTTTCCCAGCAAAGCCATTTCAAAGTGTAGAGTGGAATGTTCCTGAGACATAAGTCGCCCAAGTTTAGGCCACATGACGCTTTCATCTTGCGGATATCTGAATCTAACAAATTAAATGAATAAAATACTTATTGTGCTCCTAGTAAATAAGAGAACCCTCGAGGTGGGGCTTAGCATGCTCTCCTTCAACTGCTGAAATAGGGCTGTGGCCCCCCAAGAACAATCAGGATGGGCTGGGTACTGAGAAGATGGAACCGCTCCTTACCAGGATAGATACTAAGCCCAGGCCTCTGAGCTCCGTCAAGAGACATCCAGACAAAAACAAAAGGCCAAATGCTCAGGAGTGACTGGTGCGTGGAAGGAAATACACCGAGAGTGGTACGTAGGTATGTTTTTTTATCACCCTCAACCTTACTATGAGGCTTAATTGAAATATAATAATAAAATAATTTAAAAGAAATAATAATATGCCACAGAAGTAGAGAAAAATAATTTTAAGGAGACAGTCAAAATTGCCAAATGTACAAAAGATAAGCACTAAATACTTTTATGACATTAAAAATCCACTTGGACCGGGCATGGTGGCACACGCTTGTCATCCCCGTGCTTGGGAGGCGGAGACAGGAGGATCACACAGGTTCAAAGCCAGCCATGCTGGCTTAAGAGACCCTGTTTCCAAATAACAAAATGTATAAAAATGGGTCTGGGAGTGTAGCCCGGAGGTAGAAGGGTTTCCAGGAACCCCAGTACCACCAAAAAAAAAAAAAAACAAAAACACTCCGGCCATCCAGATGCTTCTTCCCTCAGCTCCTGGTGAGGGACTAGGCTATTTGTAAATTCCCAGAGGGACTAAGGGGTATACTTGGCAATGGGTCAGTTCCAGGGCACCATCTTCCCATGGGAGATTGGTCTAAGGAGGCCCAGAGAAATCAAGACGCCACCAGATGGCAACCCAGGGCCAAATATGATTCCTATTTTTTTTTTAATCTGGGATATATAACATAATCAGATCATAGGAAGGGCCATTATAGCAATGAAATGTCCACTTTCATGTTTAGGAAAAGATACGATTAGAGAAAGGTAAAAAAAAAAACCCATCAGATCCCATATAAAGGTAAATATTGAGACTGAGGGGGCTCCTGTCACTGTACACAACAGACCCTCAATTAGCAACTGTACTTTTGCTGTGTAAATGACAGAGGAAAGTAATTAACAATTAATACAAACTGCCCTCAATTTCAAGCCTCAAAGGGAAGTAATTAAATTTAGTAGAAGCTGTAGCCTCTAAACAAAGCTACATCATACAAATACAAAGGAAACACATATTTGAATAAAAAATGCAAATGAGAAATAGGGTTGACTTTAGGCAGAAGAGAAACGATCCTCAAATTACGCTTCCTAAGAACTGTTTGTCCCAGAGACTAGTTTATGGACCTATTTTCAATCTAGGCAGAGGTTTGATTTGAATCCTAGCTGATGTTTCTTACAAATAATCTTGCTTCCCAGGTATTTATGCATGCAGATCAGACAGCTTCCTGTGGTTTGAATTAGCTGTACAAGCACCTTTCATATCAATGCTGATAGACTTGATATACACAGTGTCAACATTTCTACCAGGGATGGAGATCACAAACAGTGCTCTGCTTGTTGGTCAGGAAATAAAATTGCCAAGCCGCATTTGTGGAGCTCCAGAGGGTAAATTAATACAGGCAACATGGTTATCAGTAGTCTTTAGCCTGCCTCTCTGAGCTTCTAACAGAAACATTTAGGGAGAGGAAGCTTTACATCTGGCTACAGCTGCACATTACACGGTCCATTGAGACTCAGATGCTGATGGCTGAACGGAATAACAAACAGCTGGGTATAAATGTAAAAATCAGGAAATCAATTTTAAACACACATATTTCACAAATCCCCTGAAATTCTAGCACTGCATGAGAAAGAACACTTAGCGTTGTAGACTGAACAAAGTATCCCAGAGATTAAAATGTAAAAATATACCTGGGTTCCCTGGGGTCACTATGCCTTGGCTGAGCTTTGTGGTTAGTGTTGCACAAAGGACAGCAGGAGAACAAACACAAGATAGGATCATATCATTTTGGGGTTCCGGTCATGCCTGAGCTAAGAGTCATCAGAAGGATCTCAGCTTTCCCTTTTGGCACTTCCCAGAATAAAGAAAAGTTATTTTATGAATTTAACTGAATTGCATGGAAAGGTTTCCCTGAGCGAGCATCTCCTCTTAGGTTCCCCAACACTGAACCCAGGTGCGAGGGGAGACCGCCACAGAGAGCTCTGCAGCGCAAGGGACCTAGGTGAGGGACAATCCTCTAAGGAGACAGCACCTCCTAAAGAGGGCCCAGCGGGATGCCAACACGTTGCAGACACTAAATAAAAGTTTGTTAGTGTTCAGATAGCCTTTCTAAGGATTTAGGTTAGAAAATGGATTGGAAGAGGCTAGACATTTTTTCTCCTGAATACTTAAAAGCATGGAAGACCATTTAAGTGGAAAAGTTTGGGTTAATCCTATGTATAGGCTTTTACTAACTGGCACATATGTTTATATTTAAGAAAGCTAGTGATACAGGGTCAGACATGAGAAGGAAGGCCATATAGTCTATCATCCAATCTGGGACACTTTTTAGAGCAAAAGGGGGCGCTATTAATGACGACACCAAGATAACATATATAAAGGGGAGAAACCAACAAAGCAAGACACATACTCAATGTATCTTGAGTTCTTAGAACATGAAAAAGAACTGGAACATCAGGCATGATGGAACATGCCTGTAATCCCAGTATTTGGGAGGCTGAAACAGCAGGATTACAGGTGTGAGGCCAGCCTCAGCAACTTAGTGAGGCTTTCAGCAATTTAGAGAGACCCTGTTTCCAAATAAAAAATAAAACAGGGCCAGGGGTGTAACTCAGAGGTAGAATGCCTCTGGATTCAATCCCTAGGAATACACACACACACACATACACACATACAAAAAATGGGGTTCCTACGTAGAATTCCAAGTAAGTGGCTACCATCCCATCCTCTTACTTTTACTCATCTGTATCTTTCTTATTCTCGATCTCAAGCCAGTGTAATTTTTTTCTAAAGGAAGATTGTTTTCTAAAGAAGTTCAGGGGTAACAGGATGACTTTGCTAAACTCTGGACTTCAGCAGGGCACAGTGGTGCACACCTGTAATTCTGGTACATGACAGGTTGTAACAGGAGGATCAACCACAGGTTGGAAGTCCCCCTGAGAAACTTAGCAAGATCCTGTTTCAAAATAAAAACTACAAAAGTGGGCCTGAGGGTATAGCTCAGTGGTCGAGTGACTTTGAGTTCAATCCCCAGTATCCACTACACACAAAATCTAGACTTCATTGATTATACACAATTTATTTCATGGATAATACTAGATCCAATCTGACCTGGCAGACAACAGTACTGATATGTTTGCAGTTTTTTTTTTTCAAATAAGAAAGAACTTCAATATTGCCTGTTTTGATCAATGTTGACTTTTTCACCATCACAAGCTAACCAGACTCTATAATCTAATGGCCAAGATCACAAAGGTACACACACACACACACACACACACACACACACACACACACACACATTTTCACAAAGAGATTACATCTCCAGTATTCTTAGTAATAAAAAATACATGAAAAATTTCTAAAGCATTTGGATTTAATAAAAAGAAAATGGGAGGCAATATTATAATATCTACCTCATCTGATCTACAGGGTGAAGAAGTTGGTCTTTGGAAAGTTGAAATAGTTAAATACTTCTGTTCCAACAAGAATATCCCTTTTTTGGAGGGCAAACTGGAGATTAAACTGAGGGGTATTCTACCTATGAGCCCAATTTTAATTTTTATTTATTTTTTTGTGGTACTGGGGGTGGAACCCAGAGGCTTTTCTACCTCTGGGCTATCCTCCCAGACCTATTTTTATACTTTATTTGGAAACAGGGTCTCACTAAGTTGCGGAGAACCTAAGTAGCTGAGGCTGGCTTCAAACCTGTGTGATCTTCCTGTCTCAGCCTCCCGAGCACTGGGGTTACAAGCGTGCGCCAACATACCTGGCTTATTTTTTTCTTTTGAAACACAGTCTAAATTTATAAGGATCTTGCTAAATTGCTAAGGCTGGCCTTGGAGCTGCAATTCTCCTCCCTTAGCCTCCCAAGTGTGTGCCACAACATGTAAGAAAATCTTCTATTAGTCCAACACAGCTTCAAACAACACAAAAGTAAAGAACCGTCTTTATCTTAAACTAGTATCTCCCTGAAAATAACATTCAACAGCCATTGACTACAGCTGTTCAATGTGTATTATCTACGAACTATTGTCACACTAGATAAAAACTTGGAGCACCCAGAACAGCCAGCGACCATCTAGTCCACAGGAGACTTTGAATATCTGTATTGAGAGTGATGCTTTAACCACATGCTGAAGCCAGGCATAGTAGTACAAGTCTGAAACCTCAGTACTTGATAGGCTAAGGCAGGGGGATCACAAGTTTGAAGCCAACAGCTTAGCGCAAGACCCGATTTCAAAATAAAAATAAAACAGGGCTGGAGGTGTAGTTCAGAGGTAGAACACCCCTGGGTTCAATTCCTAGGTACTGCAGAGGAGAGGAGAGGAGAGGAGAGGAGAGGAGAGGAGAGAGAGAGAGAGAGAGAGAGAAAAGAAGGGGAGGGGGAGGGGGAGGAGGAGGCGGCGGCAGCTGCTGCTCTTCTTTACAGGTAGGCAGGCATTTCAGAGCACCAAAAAAATAAAAATGGAAAATAAATAAATAATAGACCAGTACAGAAAATGTTTAGAATGTTTCCACATGACAACCTAACAATTGATGGTTTAAGCCAAATAACAGGTCAGCTGTGACTTATAAAGCCTAAACTCTTCAGCTGTCCAACTTCATTTTAACTATTCAATTTGCAGAACAAACTACACAACTGAAGTGTGTTTTTGGACTTGCACTGTATTTATAAGACCACGGTAGAATCAATTTGCTATTACAGAGGCACACAAGAAACCCTGAGAATTAGATAACTTTAAAAGCTAATTTACTTTGGTTCTTGGCTAATGACATTTCGCCAAAGTAACTTTTGCTGATTGGCGAAGAACCCAAGCGATCAGAAGCCCAGGTGCTTAGAGATGTCAACACATAACCGGCTGCAAAAGGGGCCTGAACTTGAAGTATTTTTAAGTGGAGTGTGGTGGTGTGGGCCTGTAATCCCAGTACTCAGGTGGCTGAAATGGGAGGATTGCAGGTTCAAGGACAGCCTCAGCAAGTAGTGAGACTCAGCAACCTAGTGAGACCCTGTTTCCAAATAAAAAATCAAAAGGGCGGAGGATGTAGCTCAGAGTTAGAATGCCCTTGGGTTCAATGGTTTGATCCTAGAGAGAGAGAGAGAGAGAGAGAGAGGATGTGAATATACTTGCAATTCACAGAGAAAATTCATAAAATACACAAACTGAGTTGCCCTCACTTATCCTTTCCACCTGGGCAATTATATTATGGAGATTGACTATTTCTCAGAATTATCACTGCTGAGACCTGGTTTACAAAACTGCAAGAATCCATTTCCATATAAAAGATGAAAATGAAACAAAAAAACCAATCCTCGCTGCTATGCCATATTATACATAATTGTTACTCAGACCTCAAAGTTATTTAAACTCTATGAATGTTAAAAATATCGAATCTAGCCTGGTGTGGTCATGCATGCTTGTAATCCCAGGACTTGGGAGGCTGAGACAAGAAGTTTGTGGGTTCACATCAAGCCTTAGCTACTTAGTGAGGCCTTCTGCAATCTTATATATTTCAAAATATAAGAATAAAAATAGGGCTTGTGGGGTATAGCCCTGTGGTAAAAGGCCCCTGGGTTAAATCTTCAGTATCGCAAGAAAAGAATATAATTAGTTACCTTCATCGTAGAATATAAAGGGGCCTGTCTAAAACCCAACATACATCGAATTTATGATTATTATTAGGAAAGGTAATACAATACAAACACTAGGAAAGATTTACTCTATATACACCAGGACTAAATAAATTTTAACTGTTTATAATCTAATTAGGACCCAATAAACAGTTCCTTGTTTGTTACACCTGTTACAAAAAAGAGAAAAGAGGCATGGTGGTGCACACTTGCAATCTCAGTACTTGGGAGGCTGAGACAGGAGGATCACAGGTTCCAGGACAGCCTTAATAAGGAGTGTGACTCTCATCAACCAAGGGAGACCCTGTTTCAAAATAAAAATAAAATAGTGCTGAGGGTGTAGCTCAGAGGTAGCATGTTCTGGGTTCAATCCCCATTACCTCAAAAAAAAAAAAAAAAAGGCATCAGAAATGGTCTGCAAACTTTGCAAGAAATCTTAAGCATTTGATCTGCTTCTCCTTTGGACTGAAGCCATCAAAATAACTTCTGTTTTGTTTTCAGAGTTTAGACTCATTTGGTGTGATGTGTACATCTCTAACCCCAGACGCCAAGAAAGGGTGAATGCAAGTTTGAGGCCAATGGAGTGAGACTCTTTCTATTTAAAAAAAAAAAAGGGAGGGCTGGGAAATATAGCTCAGTAGTGAAGCATTCCTGGTTGGACCCCCAGTATTGCCAAAAAAAAAAGTTTGTATTCTACTGGGGCTTAGAAGATGATTTATGGCATTGTGAAGCACCAGATGGATTATAAACTTAGTATCTTAAAAGCAAAACAATCATGTCATCAGAACTTCTTCTGCCTATTATTTTTCCACCACAAACCAAGGAACACTTTTGATTTCCTTAAATAATTACCTGGCCCATTAAGATGTATGACTACAATGCACCAATTAAAAAAAACTTTAAAATAAATAAATAAATAAAATCTTAATCAACAGTGAGCAAAATACTAAGCTACAACATTACGACATCTTTGATTCCTTTTTTAAAAAAAAATCCAAGTGGTTTATATTCTCAATACAAGTAGAAATGGGGTCTCATCTCATGTCCAGAAGATGAGGATGGCCAGGTTGTTTCTTGTACCAAGACCAGGTTCTAAAGACAAGGGAAGAGACCATGACACAACCAGCCCCTACGGAACACATTCTTTTTAAATCCAGTTCCATCCGGGGGACAAAGACAACATCACATCAGCAGGGATGCAACTGTACCCGCCTCAGAGAGGCTACAGTGTCTCTACCCCATCCAACATTCTTCACTTTGTCCTACACACTTGGATCAAAATCCGATCGCGGTTTCTTGTTTTACATCCTGGAAACAGGATTTTCAAGGGGACATGTCACTGTGATGGAGATGACAATGGGGCCAACGGAATACTAAAAATCTAATAGCATTCTCCTCCAATTATACAGCCATCTTTGGGAATCCAGCATTTTGACAAAGTGTTCAAACATCAGAGAATGGAGTTGGTATCATGTAGTTGAGAGCCGCGGTATTGGGCCTTATAGTCTGATTTCTGAAAGCGTTATAATGAGGGTGGAGTGGATATACATCCTATTCTTTGGCTGTATTTTTGTTCAACAAAGCCTGCAATTTTCAGTCACTTGAAAATGTAATTATAGATAATGTTTGCATCAGTAGCAAGAATACAATAAGCACATGGGGCATGAAAACTCCACTCAAATCACATCCTCTTGGGTTACGGCGCTTGTCTCCTGCCAAGAGTAAAGGCATTTCGACAAGCTAATATTTGGTATGAAATTGTTTGGAGGTTAGAGCCACCCATGCATGAGTTCTACTCTAACTTTTCTATTGCTCCTTCCTTTATGGTGGGTATATGCATGAGACAGAAATTTATGATTGGCTGAAAACCCAGGATCCTATCGAATGTTTATGTACTATGAGCAAAAGCTATGGAGAGACCGAGAGGGCGATGATGCTCAAAATGGACCAGGTACCATATAAGAGCTGGTCACAATTGTCAATCATCTCAAATCCACTGGCATCTCATTTGGAGGCTCACGTATTCTACTGTTTACCTATGTGGTTCACTTAAGAAGAAGGGGGTAAAAATGGCTGTAACACTAAAAAGGGTGCTGCAGAGTCCCCAACTAAGGAAGGCAGTGGGGACCAAATGCCACCAAGCCTCTTCCTAATTGACGAGCAGATATAGGATGAGCTAGACACTCCCTCCAAAAAGGTCTAGTGTTCAACTAAATCAGATGCCAAAATTAAGAAGTTAGAAGTCAATGGGGTGAAATGGTAGATCTCCAGCAAAATCCTCAAAGAAAACTTCTTCATAAGATCTACTGTTATCACAAATTAAAAATAAGTTTCCACCTTGGTGTTCCATGTTAATTGCTTCCTTATCTCCACAGTGAGTGAGAATCGGCCTCGGGCATTAAGAAGATCTTGACACTACTTTAGACTCCTTTCCGCTGATACATTTCTTACCTACAACACTCTGACCTTCTAGACTCAGAAATTGGTATGGCTATGAAATCAAACCAAGCTAAAGCAATTTATGTGGAAGAGCATATTAAAGAGAACATTGTTGGGTCACAGCTATGAACCTGTATTTCACATTCAAAACACAACAGCCAAAATATCTAGAAATTGAACCTGCTTGTGGCCTTAGATCCAATGCAAATATATCCTTAGAAAGCTCCTTCTCCAAACATCTTGCCGGCTTCCAACTGTAGACCAACTTTTCCATTCCCAGCTAACTTAAAATCAGCAGCAATCCCTGATATCATCAGAGTCCCTTCTCTACCTTCAGCAAAGGCCCTGCTGTGTGAGGCAAGAGATTTTCTGTTTCAGAGGTCAAATTCACAGCCAGGAGGGTTTCTCCACAACACGTACCACACTTGTAGCCACAGAAGGGGCCAAGGATTTCCCAATGAACGGACACAAAGGTTTTAGGCTTCCCAAATGAATCTGGTCCTGCCTGCTCTAAACGGATCAAATGACTCGAAGCAACAGGAACAGATTTTCACACCAAGACAGCCACAATGACCTTTTAGGACTCTAAGGAGCGAGCTGGTATGTCAAGAGAAGGAAGTAACTGTTTATTACGCACAAAAAGAGAATACATCCCCAGGATCCACTTCTCAGGAGGGCACCACTTAGGTGCTGTAGACCACAGAAGCCCTGTGCGCATGGACTTACCTGATGCCACATGCTAAGGGCAAAAGACACGGAGTTCTTCTCAGGAGACTCTCCCATGTTCTCCAGACATCCCGTGGCCTGGACACCTGAGGAAGCCTTGGGGCTGCAGGGTCTACACTATCCTTCCCCATTTTTATTCTAATCGGACTGTTTGCTTAATGGCTGGGTTTTTGTTAGGGTTGGGTTAGGGCTTCAGTGTATGTGAGAACCGGCCTTCATACTGTGTGGCTGATTCTCTTCTTCTAAGAAAATTAAATCTATTTCAGTGGGCAAAGAGGTGGGCTTTTCAGAATGCACGTATGGGGGGGTATTGGATGGTGATAATTTTCTTTTGCTTCACCCCATTCCAGAATGGAAGATCTGACCACAAGTTTACTGTGGGAACATGAATTGCATTTTATTTCCCAGTCATCATGCAGGATAAGGGGGAAGAGTGGGTTTTCATCGCATTGTCCTGGGGATGGAGCATTTCCTCAGAGTTTACGAGGGGAGTAAGACCGCTTTCTGGGCCTTCGCCTGAGACTTTAAAGCATGCGCATTCCAAGGGAGAAGATATTAATGGCTCGGTTGTAATGAAGCTCTGTTATACTCGATTCTCCCAGGAAACATAGGTGAATTTGTGGTCAGTTTTAAGTATTATGGAACTCTAAAATATGTAGGGCGTCATTCCTTTTCCAATATTAGTCTCGCAGTAAGACAGCAGGACAGGTAAAAAGCATATTTGATTATTGTTACTCTCTAGATCCTGACAAGTCACTTGAGACTTGATGTGAAAGGCGTAAAGCAAATCAGCAGCCAAGCCAGAATGCCTGAGATGGCTGCTTAGCAAAGGACACTCACCATGAAGGCCAGGCTTCCACCCCGCTGCTGGGAGACACCGAAGCAGCCTGGTCTCCAGGAATCCCATCTACTACTCGCAGGGAAAGCGCCCCCACAGGCAGAAACAGTCCAAGAGGAAGTTACCTCTACCTAAAAATTAAAGCCCGCACATGACCAGCCCTTGGAATTAAAATGGCTTCTATATTAAGAAAAATATAGAAGCCAATGTTTCCTAGCCAAACACAGTGGAGAATGCCTGCAATTCCCGTACTTGAGAGGTTCAAGGCCAACCTCATCAACTTGTTTTAACATGAAAACTAAAATAGAGCTGGGGTTGTAGCCCAGAGGTAGAATGCCCTGTGTCTAATCCACACTACTACTACTACTACTACTACTACTACTAGTAGTAATAATAGTAGTAATAATAATAATAATAATAATGAAAGAAAAACATCTACATTCTTCCTGAGAGCAAAGTAAATTCTGTGGCAAGTGTTAAGCGGGGAAAAATTGCTTCTTAGCTTTCCAACACAGGGTGTGTATACAAATACCAAGAGCTTCCAAGATATTCCAAGTCAGTAAAAATACATCAGAAATGCTTTAGTAATACAGAGGAGGAAGAAATACTGTTGATCAGCAGATGCTGGGAGCAACTTTTTGGTGTGTGTGTGTGTGTGTGTGTGTGTGTGTTACTAGGGAATAAACTTAGGAACATTCTACCTCTGAGCTACCCTTTTTAGTTTTTGTTTTGAAATAGGGTCTCACCAGGTTGCTGAGAATCTCACTTTATTGCTGAAGCTGGCCTTAAACTTGTGCTCCTCCAGTCTCAGCCTCCCAAGTGCTGAAATTATAGGCATGCACCACCATAGTCGAGGAAATACAGGCTTGCTGTGGAAAACAAGCAGAATCCCAAGGTGATGTTGAAATGCAACACAAAGACAGATGTAAAAATATTAAGAAATTGCTTTGAGACAGAGCTGCCCGAGGGAGCGCTGTTCAACAGCAGCCAGGCTCCCCAGAGGACTTGTGAACTAACTTTAAATCCAACACCAAGAAAAGATCCTTGAGTGGACAATGAGAACCATGAGGAAAGATGTTACCAGTATGACTGCAGTGAATAATTGCAGTCGGAGGCCTCCTGATGACAATTTTCAGAAGCAAACACAGCTGGGCCATAGCCAAATATAGCTGGGCAAGACAATGACACCCATAAAGTTAATCATTCTGAAACACGCTCCCCGTATGCTCAACCTCAAAACTCAACACCCCTTCTAGAGTGCGGGAAGTCAACGGACTGTTTTGTGCACAGAAACACACAGCTGCTTGGCAAGATTCATAGCAGGGACCAAGGAACGTGTGTCTCGGGGCTCCAACCCCCAGAGGTACGTCACGCGCTGATGTGGCCCTTAACCCTGGAATTTAGGAAACTGCTCAGAAATGGATAGCAACCCAGGCTTCAGAAAAGATTCCAAGATAGAAGCCAGGTAATGGCGGTGCCTGCCTGTAATTTCGGTCCTTGGGAGGCTGAGACAGGAGGATTGCAAGTTGGAGGAGATTACGGTGACTTAGCATGACCCTGTTTCAACATAAAATATAAAGAGTTGAAAGTGTAGCTCAGAGGTAGAATGCCCCTGGGTTCACTCTCCAGTACTAATTGTACATATGTATGTATATGTCAGAAGAACAGAAGAAAGGTATCAAGGGGACCTGAGACAAGGCTGTTTGTGTTTCCAGAGAGTCTAAGTTGTTGGGCTACAAGGAATCAGGAGTGAAGACAAATGTAGCGCTAATTAATCTACACGAGTGCCCTAGCAAACACTCTCCTTCCTTATGCTGTTTCATGTTATCTTTCCCCTGACATTTTTCAAGGACAAAATGACAGAGCTCAGTCAATATTTCTTTGACCTGCCTGGCACCCAACACCATCTGCTGGGTTCCAAAGGGACATTAGCTAGCCAAGTGTCAAAGGCCGGCATGTACCATCGAGTTGGTTCACAACAACTATTCTTACCCCCTTGGCGGTTCAGCAATCTCTTGTGTTGCTTGTTTGGGGGTAGAGTGTGTGTGTGTGTGTGTGTGTGTGTGTGTGTGTGTGTGTGTATTTGGGGACTGAACCTAGGGGCAGTCTATCTCTGAGCTATACCCCCAATCCTTTTATAAAAATATATATTTTGGGGTGTATTCATTTGAGTCACCCCTCCATGATGCCAGTCTGGTATGGAGCTATACCTATCTCTGTATTTCTATCTTTCTAATAAACTTCTAAAAATTATATATATATTTGTTTGAAAACATGGTCTCACTGCGTACCTGAGGCTGTCCTCAAGCGTGCCATCCTCTGGCCTCCCAAGTCCTGGGATTATAGGCATGCCAACACACACAGCTTCATTTTCATTGATGTTTTGTAACGGTCACCTCTTAAGTGAAGTGTTCATCTTACATGCTGAATTTCCATTACAATAATCAAAATGTCAAGGATTCTGTTTGGCGTCAACAGGACATACGGGATGATGACGTGGATCCCATAAAATGGTGGCAAAGCGAAGAAGTACAAGGTAAGGAATTGGGTCTAGGTCAGTACCAATTGTGACAGCGCAGAAAGGAAATATACTGTCCAGATTTTTCTCTGATGAGACTTTTTACCTGCCTACGCTTGATCTAAACGATCTAAAGAGTAGCAATATCTCTAGTACAAATGAGAAAGAGAAGGGTCCCGAGGTCTTAATACTTTGTAGCAAGGATAGAAGAAACCCTTAAAATAGGAAGGGTCGCAGCTTGGTTCCCAGTAAGATGTGACATGAGTATCAAAGTGAAATTCTTTGTTCATCTATAAAAGAAGTTAATTTAGCTGGGTGGGATGGCACACTCATGCAATCTCAGTACTTGGGAGGCTGAGACAGAAGGATCATAGGTTTGAGGCCAGCCTCAACTACTTAGTAAGGTGCTCTGCAATTTGGTGAGACCCTGTTTCAAAAGTAAAACAGGTCTGGAAGAGTGTAGCCCAGAAGTAGAAAAAACGCCCATGGGTTCAATCCCTGGTAAAACACAAACACACACACACACACACACACACACACACACACACACACAAATATATGAGGTTCTACACTAAAAGAGTTTGAAACAGAGTATGATAGTGCTGATAAACTGCATTTATATAGTTGGTCAAATGTGAAACTTTTTTGAAGTTTCAGTTACAAAGGTAATAGTCTGCGAGTACATGCAATATTGTGCAATAATTTCATAACTTTCATATCCCAAGACCATTAAGTAGAAGATATTTTAAGAAAGTGAAAAATTATTCTCAATGAGATGGACTGTTATAAATATATATTTGCACATGTCACACATATACACGTATATATTTTTATGCCTACAGGCCACTGCTACATGGATATCAAAATATTTCGCTCTTTTAGCCTAAAGATCAAATGATTTTTTTGTGGTGCTGGAGATTAAGCCCAAGGACATTCTACATTCCTCGCCCTTTTTTTTATTATTTTTGATTTGGAAACAAGGTGTTGCTGAATTGCCGAGGATAGCTTCAAACCTGGGATCTTCCAGTCTTAGCCTCTTAGGTACTGGGATTATAAGCTTGCACCACCATGCTTGGCTTGATTCTCTTTATGTCAGGAAAATTAGGTATAACTCTTGTGTACAGAGGGATAATAGAGGAAACAAGGGCATAATTCATGAAAAAGGCTATGAAATATCACATTAAATTTTAATGAGCCTAAGTCAAACTATGAACTTTAGAAAATGCATAAAATCATAGAATTTTGCACTTGGTATGTAAGTCAAAGTACTTAGGATATTACTGCATGGTACTACAAAAGGAAAACTTTAAGCTGTCCAAAAGTTATGTCAAAATGTCAAATAAATCAGCTCAAGTTAATTGCATTCTGACTTGTGAGTCGCTGCCTTCATCTGTAAAAGTAGGAAATCTTCAGTCCAATTTGAGCCTGTAAATGTCAGATAAAGCACTGTTGATCTGGGGGAACTTGATTTCCAGGGTTCTGATACACAGAGCCATATACAGCATCACTGAGGAAACAAACCTCTTGAACTTCTTTAATTATTGAGACTTAAAATCAAAACATTACATGCATTCCATTTTTAGAGCGCTAACACTATGAAAAGAATCCTGGTCCATGGGTCATCCAGATGGATGACTCTGAGCCCTCTGTTGACCTAAAGAAAACACAGGTTACTTAAACCAAGATTCGGACTAGATTTCTTTATTTGAAATCTGAACTTAAGGCCACATAAGCCGGGTAGAAAAGTACAACATAAACTGAAATGATATTTCCATCTAAATACAGCCTAAACTTAATTTACATAAATCTTTAGGAGAAAAAAAATGGGTTTAATAATTTGTTGGTAAGTTGGCTTTGAGGCATTCATTCCCAAGGAGTAATTAAAATTTAACCAAAACCTGAATTTGTACTCATACGTCATTTTGAAAGGCGTATGATTACATATTTACTAGCATTACTTTTTAAATTATTGCCTGATTTTAAAACATCACTCTCAGTATCTGAGCATAATATACAATCTGCAGTTCATAAAAGAGACCGTTCATAAAACCGCGGGTTGGCACCGCCACAGTGTAAATCTCAAATACACTCACACGAGGCATCCCAGCCACATAACTGGAATTGCGTTTCTATAAAAATAGTTGGGAGTAATCACTTGGTCATGATTTAGAACATACAGGGAGAGGGCGCTGGTCGGAAGCACCCTCAACGGCCCCCCTTCCCTTTAGAAGAACTTTAGAAGGCTAAGACTCATGCTAAATGAAAAAGACATCCCTAGAGGAGGAGGAGGCTTCTATCCCTTCACATCTGGATTCTGAGCATGAGGATATTGGATGGCACAATTAAACTGTGATGATGCTAAAGGGGAATAATTATTTTACAATTACCTGAGAGTTCCGCATTTACCGCTCTAATTAGTTTTTGTTTCCTACATAGTTTTTTTTTTTTTTTCCAGGAACGCACAGAGCTCCATTTCTCTTAGGTTTAGCAAAAGCTTTTTTTTTTTCTTAAGGAAAAAAATAAAAATACATTTTCTGCACTGCTACACAAGTAGCACAGGGCCGATGCCGGCTTCATTATAGGACGCGGTACCTCCTCTGTAGTAGAAACACAAACAGGACAGCATGAGAACTTGTAGGTGCTAATGAGCTGGAAATCATTAGTGGCGTTGAAACCCTCCCTTCTGCAGTTCTGTAGAACAAATATTACACTGGGAAACACCTAAGCCTTTGTGGTAGCTTAGAACCAAAAAACTGGGGCCCTCCCCAGAAGAAACAATGCCATCCTAGAGTAATAATCTAAATTGAAAATAGTGACTTTCTAAAAGTGGGCAAAGTTCAGGGTTGAAAGTAAATCGCATAAAGGACTTATTAATTGAGCTCCTTGAAACACAATTGCCAGTATAACATGTTCTGTTTAAATGTAAATAGGATAAGGGATGTTTGTGGTATCCTATAACAGGAGAGAGGGCTTGTTTTTCGGGTTGTTTTTTAAAGTTCTAAACAATGACATCAGGTACCAGCAGATTTCTATTACGCTATTTGGTCTCCTGGGTCTACAATATAACAATTGAACACTACCCTGAATCCCCAAATTTCTACACTGTAGCTGGTGTAGCTGGTGGACTGTGTGCTGGTGTACTTTCAATGCACCACATTACTTTGGATGGCAAAATATTTTGAAACAGGGTCTCACTGAGTAGCCGAGGACCTCACCTGCTAAGTTGCTGAGGGTGGCCTTGAACCTGCAATCTTCCTGTCTCCGCCTCCCAAGTACTGAGATTGCAGGCCTGGCCACTAGATCCAGTTTTTACCTTTTTATGGGATGCGAATGAGAACTAAACTTGTAAGAAACAAAATTCCAAGGATGGGGTCAAAAGAAATGAAAAGTTTGGGGGTTTGCGTAAAAAGGACGCGACTGTCGTTTCAGAGGCCAAACATCACGTTGTTATAGCTGCTGGGATGAAGGAAAACACTGCAGTGGGAAACATGCTAAAGGAGCCTATGAAATCTCAATTACTAGGTTTGTATCTGAAAACCCCATCTCCTTTTTATCTTGTCTTTCAAGGTTTCTTGCTCTCCCAGTTCACAGCAACTCCTCAACAGATGCCAAAGTAATCCCAATCCAGCACTCCACAATTAAATAGCAAGACTGCACAATTAAAACAATACTTCTGCCCAGATCAAAGATAACACTCCTGCTCTGAAAAGCCAATGTGGGATGGCTTTTTGGTCTCAGAAAGCAAATGATACAAAAATCTGTACTGCTAGCTGAGAAATCCTACCCCCCAGAAAATGTGTGTGTGTGTGTGTGTGTGTGTGTGTGTGTGTGTGTGTGTGTAGTGGTATTGGGGATTGAACCCAAGGGCATACCTCTGAGCCACACCCCCAGGCCTATTTTATCATGAAACAGGGTCTCACCAAGTTGCAGAGGGCCTCATTAAAGTCGCTGAGGCTGGCTATGAACCTGCAACCCTCCTATCTCAGCCTCCCAAGTACTGGGATTACAAACATGTGCCACCATGCCCAGCTTGTCACACACTTTTTGATTTAGAGTTCTCTTTTCTCTCCCATTAGTACATGAACATATATTTACATACTCCTCCTCCCCACACATATATGGAGGAAACCGCTGTTTTCCCACTGATGGCCTATGTAGTATGTACACGCTCTTTAAGTACCATCTGTAAAGTGGGATAAGACCCACTCTATCGATCTACCATGAAGATCAGTGTAAATAAAGTATTTTGGCATATAACAGGCGCTCACCTAAAAACTCTTGTAATCACTGATAGGCAGTAATTATATATTGCTCCCCGAACAGTTTCTTCATCTATAAAACGAAGTCTGATGAGATAGTTTCTTAAGACCCTTTCATGTTGAACAGTAATATTCTTTGGCCCGCCTTCCAGTTTAATGATATGTGGAAAAATAGTCGGCTAGCTACCCACAACTAGGAAAATTCACTCTACAAAACTGCCCATTCGCCAAGCAGAAGAACTTCCAGTCAAGTTGACTTTTCTCACTTTCTAAAAGGTTACTTACTGACTGTGAAAAATATTTATGGATACATTTTAATTTATTATAGCCTCTTCTCAGTATTTTACTCTAATGCTAGAAATCCCAACTATTTTAAAATTGCATTTATTAATTTTTCCACCTGTAATTTCTCATTACTAAGACATATATCTCTTAGCTGCTTAAAAATGTAAAAATATTCAGAAACTATAAATGTATATAAAATCCCTAAAAAGGTAAAACAAGGAAGGAACACTAACCCCAAGTGTCCCAAATTTAAAACAATTTTATAAACCAGTTCTGAGCTGAGTGTGGTGGCACAAGCCTGTGATGGCAGTAGGGAGGGTCTTAGGGTGAAGGCCAGCCTCTGGAACTCAGTGAGTCCAGGCTGTCAACCACTTAGTGAGGCCCTGCTTCAAAATAAAAAATAAGACAAGGCAGGGGTGTATTTCAGAGGTCGAATGCCCCTAGGTTCAATCCACAGTATTACAAAAACAAAAGTTTCTATGTTCATCACGCTTCCTTGCAAATAGCCTTTTGTAATAAGATGAACAACAAAATGGTCAAGATTATTTTCAATGTCTATTTCTATTTTTAATTCTGTACTGAATGTTTAAAGCCCCCAAACTTGGAAGCATAGACAGTTCTATGCCACTACAGAACTTAAATGATGTGGGCTCTTTAAACACCGGATGGCTCGTGGGGCCGTCAAGCGTAATAATTCATCTCAAAAGCTATTTGTTCATCTGCCTTGAGGACTCAAACATATTACATCTTGCAAACTTATCTAATGTATTCTTATGGGAAAACGTCATTGGAAATATGTTCACTGCTTTAGAAAATCAACACCAGAAAAAACCCTATGCTTTATTTAAGCTCCTTTTAGGAATAGGCCAATATTTAGCACACTACAATTTAGTCCAATGGCAACGTACTATATACAACAACAAGTCCGCACACAGCTACCTTATCACCTGTTTGGATGTGCTAATAAAAATATGCTACCTAGGTGGGTTTCATTCATTTCCAAGTTCTGTTCCCACACACCTCTGTCACCAAATAAAGTCTCTTCATGTGAGTTAATTACAAGCTATTTTGGTAAACATGCCACTGCGTTCTCAGGGCTATGGGAGACGTACAACAGTTATCTTGAAAACAAATAATAAAGCTATCATTTACAAATCCTCTTTTTTTTAGTTTAATTAAGCAATAGCTGACAAACACTGCAAACAATCTGGTTTGATTCCAAAGGCTATCATTTGGAAATAACGCACATTTGGAATAGGCATAGGGCAGAAATCCTATTGGGATTTGTATGGGAAACTCCGAGGCTGAGATGATACAAAGGCTTTATTCAGAAAAAAAAAAAAAAAGGGAGTTTGAACGAGACATATTCATTTACCAAATGAAAAGGACCAATTAAATTTTCATAATTCATAATATAATTGGCAAGAGACTGCATCTTTCAGAGGCCATGAATACTTTAAATTCACAGAGCATTCATTAGCTAGATATATGATGGTCACTTCAGTAGCAGGTGACCATAAATTTAAACTCATGGCCAGTCCCATTCTAACACATAGGAAAGGAAACCCCTAAAACTTGCAAGCCAGCTCATGCGCAAACATGTATTATGTGTCTATACAGGGGTCTATCAGGGAAGGACAAGACAGAGAGTTCTTAAACACCATGAGGATGTTACCCATCGCAATTAATTTCTCAGAGCAAAGAGCCTGATATCAGAAGGAAATGCGATGTAATATTTTAATTTATATTTTCTGACTATCTCAGTTGAGAGAGGGAGCCTGACGCTGTTGAAGCAAGGTACAGTCTTTGGATTGACTGAAAGGACAAATCGCATTTGGCAGATGCTATCAGCCTCCTCTCCCACCGCTTTTTATTATTTTAGGGTTTAACTATCTGGCCGCTGGAGTTTATCAAGCATCTAAACTTCTAGCACAGGGGAAAGTTAGTTGCCAGGGGAATGAATCATAAAGCTCAGAAAGGGCTCAACGTTTTGAAGAATGTCGTAAGGTGCCAGAAAACATACGGATGTTAGGTCCTCACTGTGGGTAGAGCAGGAAAGATTTTGGATGTACTCTTACTATCAACAGCAGTCCTTGTTTTTTTTTTTTTTTCTCATTAAATAAATTTTAGTCTAGACCCACTATCAAACTTCTCACCTGATAAAAGGAAATTTGACATGATATTCAATGTCTAAAAAATGGTCACAGTTCTTTTTCCTGTCTCATTATCTTTACATAACATGTCTGAAAACCCAAGTAGATTCTGTTGACTAATAAGAGAAACTTCCCTATCAAGGTTAAGGAGCCAGATAAAAATTAGCCACTTTCCTTTTCCTCAGGAATCTCAGCCCTCTACTTCTTCCAATAAGGGCTCTGCCCTAGTTTGACGACATGTAAAACCACCAGAATCACATTAATTATTAAATTACAGGCTGCATATCAGACAAACCATCATGATTACGTAAAAAATTACCTCTAATTTCTGCAATGGAGTACACCTGGCTAGTTTAACGCTTTATAATTATCCTCTCTCTCTCTCTTCTCCCTCCCTCCAGCCTTCCTATGTTATGGTCACTCTCCTCTCTTCCTCTCTCCACCTTAGGAATTTTTTTTTTTGCAAATGCAAAGTCAGATGAGTGGGTAATTTGGTAAGTAGGCAGTAGGGATCTTTAAACCGGCCACGAGAGAGCCCATCAGCCCCGCATTTCCAACCACAGGAGCGTGCACACTGGCACGCGCCCACCCCACCCTGGACCCTTGCGCGCTGGCGGGGCCTGGGGACGCTGCCGCACCCCTCTGTCTGGTCTTCACTGGGACCTATGGGTCCGGTCCTTGTCCGCTCATCCTGATTGGACCCCGGGTTCGCTGCTCCAGTCTGGCCCTCACCCGGACCTATGGATCCTCCAGTGTCCACTCACCCCGATTAGACCCGGCTCGCCGCGCCCTGCTGGCCGTTCCTCACTCGGATCTTTGGATCCCCGGTGTCCACTCGCCCCGCTGGACCCCGGCTCGCCGCGCCCTCCTGGCTGGTCCTCACTGGACCTAGGGGTCCAGCCCCGAGTCCACTCGCCCCGCTGGACCCCGGCTCGCCGCGCCCTGCCGGCCGGTCCTCACCGGACCTGGGGGTCCAGCCCGTGTCCACTCGACCCTTTTGGACCCCGGCTCGCCGCGCCCTGCCGGCCGGTCCTCACCGGACCTATGGATCCCCCTAGTGTCCACTCGCCCCGCTTGGACCCCGGCTCGCCGCGCCCTGCTGGCCGGTCCTCCCCGGACCTGGGGGTCCAGCCCGTGTCCACTCGACCCTTTTGGACCCCGGCTCGCCGCGCCCTGCTGGCCGGTCCTCCCCGGACCTGGGGGTCCAGCCCGTGTCCACTCGCCCCGCGTGGACCCCGGCTCGCCGCGCCCTGCTGGCCGGTCCTCCCGGACCTATGGATCCCGCCCAGTGTCCACCTTGCTGGGTCCTCGCTCGCCGCGGCCAGCGCCGGCCTGGGGACGAGGCTGCGGTCCGCGATCGGCCCTCCCCGCTCCCCGCTCGCGCCCCCCTCCGCCCGCCGCACTCACAGTCTGTCCGGACCGAGCAGGCGGCCCTCCACCATCATGTCCGGGAGGAAATCCAGCTTGAAGGCAGAAGTCATGTTCCCGGGCGGGGGGCGGCTCTGCGCGCGTCCGAGCGGCCGCGGGCGGAGACGGGCAGGGACAGGTGCGCGCGGCCTCCCGGCGCCCGCCAGCCCGGCTTGTCACATTCTCCCGGCGCGCTCCGCCAATCCCCTCCGAACCCCGGCGCAGCCGGCCGCCGAGCGCCAGGTGCGGCGGGCGGGGCGGAGCTCCCTCCCCGGCCCCGCCGCCGCCGCTTAACCCCTGCGGGCCCGCCGCGTCCAGCCCGGCCCCCCGGCCCGCTCCCCGGCGCGCCCGGGCCACCTGGCGCCGAGCCCCAAAGGCCACTTGGGGTCCAGGGTCCGTGCCGCCCGGTGCAGGAGCCTCCGCCCTGGCGCCCAGCCCTGCACTGCCCCACCCGGGCCGGGAGCAGGGTCCCGAGTGTGTGTCCGTGCTCCCCGGGATGTGCTCCCCAGTGCAGGATCAAGCGGCATGCTGCTTTAGACAAAGTGAACACCACCTAGATGTGGCCCCTCGGACATTAAAGTGCTTGGCGCAGTACTTTAAGAAAAGAGATCTGTTCTTGCACAACTATACTGCCCTTTGTGTCAACTGGAAACATTAAAAGGGACCCAAAATGTTTGTTTTTTTTTTTTTTAATGATCACCTGCCATTTTCTAGTACTTAATGAAACCATTAAAAACCAGAGTGACTTCATGAGTTAGGTCTATAACGTAATTGTCACGAGGCTTAAATATTAAGATGGGTGACTGACTTACTAATCGAAATAGAGAAAAGTTAAAAACACGCACACTCCCAGACTCCCAGAAGCAGGTGAGTTCGGTTTTCCAAATAATTTGCAGACCTGTCTCAGAAAATCAGTTTACAGAGGTATAAACAGTTAACCGAGTGTTCTTAGTTTATTTGGTTGTTTGGATTCAACCAAACTGTTCACAATGGAGTTACAACTATGTAAAGCTTGGTAACATACTTCACATTCTAAGTCAACACCATAAATTGCAGGCCAGAAGTTTATAGTTTGCTTTTTATGGTAATCAACACTTTTTACTTGGTGATGTAATGATAACACTTACACTTTGTGGGTAATGTGTGTTTGTGTGTATATGTAAATATATATATAAATATATGTATATGTACATGTATGCATATGCACACATATGTGTACATATATGTATATGTGCACATGTAGGCATATATACATACATTATGTGTGAATATATGTGTGTAGACTGATTATGGCAGGTAGGCATATTTATATGCACACACATACTCTATATGACTATATACACATGCATATATTGGTTTTGTTTGAAAAATATGATTTCTACTCTATGTTGTTGTTATTCTAAAGAAAAAACACAAGCCAAGGCCTGCCTGGGTCCAGTAATCAGAGGGTTAACTAAGTCACAAGAAGCTAAATGTATCAGACAAACTCTGGAGAAAAGATTGTTTTATTTTTTTCTAATCAATTTCTCCTATAATAAAGCTATCTTTAGAGATCATGAAAGGAATGGATGTTTAGGTATCAACTTTTAATCTGCATATCAATTCTAAACCCAGGCTTGTTATTTGAGCACTCTGGAATAACAGGCCTGTGCTGTTCAATTCCGTCCACACATACTTAATTGACTTGATTTCCTTCTTCAGCTGAACACTATATCTGGCTTTCAAGCTTCTAATTGCAAGGTGGTTAAAATGTAGAGCTAGGCTAACCTTCATTTTTAAATACGGCCTTTTCTGATGATCCAAGTCTAGGTTTGTAAATAATTGAGAAGCAGTTGCAATAAAAAGCATTCTTACATCCCCAACTGCCTAGGTTTCTCCTAAGAATACTAAGCTACCTTTCCTCCCCACTCTACCTATCTTCAGCTGCCTTTGAAAAAAAATTATAAACATTTTTGGTTGGCCTCTTAATTATCTTAATAAAGTAATTAACTGGATAAAAACAAAGCTCGACAGTTCTTGCCTTTCCATGTATTATTTATAAAAATCCTTCATGTATACAGTGAGCTGACTCTATCACACACTGATTTTAAGACAGAATGCACAGAACCAGTCTCCAAAACAGAAGCAAAACACAATCACATCCATCAGAAAGAGAAGCATTTTCAAATCAGCTGTGGAATAAAGTTTTACACACTTCGACATTCTAAAAGGTAGAAAATGCTTCATTAACACGTACACTTCTAAAATATTTATTTTCTCTTTAATTGCATGTGAATTGCTGAGCAGAAGCTGTAGGGAAGCCCTGTTACTGACTTAAGCCTTCTCAGAAGTTTGTTGAATTCTAGCCTCAAATCCCTTGAGGCAATAGTGGATTCAAAGCAGCTTTTAATCATACTCTAAGGAGGGTGAAGCCGTATGTAAGTAGGTCATAGAGAGAGAATTACAAGTGCATAGGTTATTGCCTGATTTAACAACGACAGTGTAACAGAGTTTTCAAAGGACATTCGCTTTTGCCATTTAAAGTTAGAAGCAAAACCAGGGTCAGATATAAAATAAAAACTCACTCTGCATCGGATACGAAGACATGAGCCGCGGGAAGCTTATGGAGTGCAGCCGAGTTTAAATAAATACTCTGGCTGCCAAATACATAAATAATGTAGTGATTGCATATGCGCTTGATGTAGGGGCCAGAAGAAAACAGAATGCTCACACATACCCCATAGGTTATTCCTAGCCGTCTTCCCATCCTGGCTTTCATTTCTAATATCTGTTCAAGTTTCTATGGTCACGGCTTCTACACACACGCACACACACACACACACACACACACACACACACCATTTTTAAGATCACAAAATTCCAAGTTCTTGATCTTAAGGAAAGAAACAAAACAAAAATCCCCAACCAAATACTACTTGGTAAAAAGCCTAAATTTCTCACTTCACTGCTTCAGTAGGAGTGGAGGAGGGGAATCTAAAATGAACTCAATAAGGCCCTTTTCACGTTTGCACGCAGTTAGGAGCCATGTTTTGGCAGATGGAGTTATCTGGAATTATCAGGTACCCAGTTCCACCAGGCCTCAGTTGAACATCTGGGTTCAGTGAAGCTATTTTATAGGCACGGATCTTATCAAGGGCAGTGAAAGGGGACAGGCCTGTCAGCGGTTGGTGACACCACTGGTGTGCTGACATCCCGGGGACCGGGCAGTAGGGAACACTGAAGTGCCCTCATAGTTTTGGTTCCGTCGTAGAAAAACCTTAAGCTCTTCTCCAGCCCCATCCCCCCACCTCCCTAATTGTCTCCTTTTTTTAATCAACTTCCTATTCATTTCCCAAACAAAAGGCAATTCAAGAATTGGAAGCGCTTCAAGGGGAAGTTTCTGAATGACCTCATTTTATATGAGGCCTTCCAAGGCAAGCCAGCGCGCAGGGCTGTTTTAGCTCCCCGCTTCCCTCCTCGGCCCTCATCCCATACTGAGTTGTGTCCAATGGCTATTGTTTGAGCACTGAATTATCATGAGCAATTGAAAAAAAAAAAAAAAAAACCAACTCTCAGTATAAACAGGGTGCTAATAAAGGCATCTGTAAATCCAATACACATTGCCTGAATTGGAAGAATCTTTTTCCTGCCACCTCAATCAATGAATCAGAATATAGTCCACTGATAACAGATTGCAACATTTTGCATAGAGTTTATACTTGAGAGAGGGGGGGGGGCCTGGGGCTGGTATCCCGAGATTCCTGCGTATTATGAAGCAAGCTTTTTCTTTTCCCGCAGATCACCCTGTATATTTATGATTTGCTATTTTTTAAATAATCCCGGTACATAGCAGTCACTTTAGAAGCGCTAGCTCTCAGCCAGGCAATCCCGGAACAAAGATGTACCAGTTCTTTCAGTCACCTGAGACATCCACCTTTAACGGAGGATTTCCCTTCCCCTCACTTGCTCCTGGTCACTCACCACAAACCAGAACCAAGACATATTTCCCCATCACACTTTCAAATTCAAATTTTATTAACAATGCCGTTTCAGTTAAAGAAAACAGAACCAAACAAAAACAAGCCCAATGTGCTTGGAACTCTTTGGAGCAGGAAATACAGGCCCTATAATGGGATTTCCCATCATTCCAGGCAATCAGTTTGAAATCTACATGAATTTTAAATACCTGCAAGAGTATCTGACTTTGGGGCCATGGGTTTGTTCTTGGCTTACTGCAGTTTCACTAACAACTTTACAAATATAAACAATTTTTTTAAATGTACATGTTTGTAATCCCAGTACTTGGGAGGCTGAGTCAGGAGGATTGCATGTTTGCGGTTGGCCTTAGTTACTTAGTAGTTAGACCCTGTTTCAAAAAATATAGGGCTGTGGATATAGCTTGGAGGTAGAATGCCCCTGAGGTCAAGCCTCAGTATTGAAAAAAAAAAAAAAAGGCCTGGCCTGGTGGTGCACGCTTGTAATCCCAGCATTTGGGAGGCTGAGACCGGATGGTGGTTCGTGGACAGCCTCGCTACTTAGTGAGGCCCTCTGCAACTCAGTGGGACCTGGTTTGAAAATAAAGATTAAAAAAGAGGGCAGGGGGTATACTTCAGAGGTCTATTGCCCCTGGGTTCCATCCCCAGATGGGCAAAAAAAAAAAAACACAAGTGCCTCACACTCATCTAAAATCAACAACACTAAGTGATACATTGTGCATATATCTTTTTGTAGTTCCATATAGGTATCCCTTAAAAATATATATATTCCCAATTCCAAGTTGAAAACAACACTTATTTTCTCCCTCATATTGAGAGCTTCCTTAACACATTTCCTCTAACTGCATAAGTAGATTTAAAGGCCCATACAGATGAACACGTTATTAAACTCCTATTTTACATTCGTTAAGGGAAATAGTAAGTAGTCCGTCTCTCTGGAGAGCAGCTTTGCCAACTTGTGTTTTTAACAGAGCCGGAAGGCAGCCTGGTGAACTCATCTGCCTTCTGAAGGAGGCTCCCTGCATACATACATACCTTCGCACTGCAAAATGGGATACTCCTTTACAGCCTTCGGGAACGTCCAGTCCAAAGGGAGGGAATGCTAGGGCTCTGGACCTCTCGGGCCCAGCACCCAGCCACCTCATCAGGTCTCTCCCCAACTTCCTCTTCCCTCTGTCTTCTTTCTCCATCACCCCAAGCCGCAGCCACAGCTTTCTCTTTCTTTCTTAGCTTACGCTTCTTTTCTCCTGTTCCCCCTTCTCTTGCTCTCAAATGGGAGCGGGGCCTCCTTTCCTGAAGCTTTCCTCTACAGCTGTATGTCCAAAGAAGCGGGGAACCACCAAAGGCAGAAGCCTTAGGTTGCTTATCTGCACAAGAAGTCAAGTTTTCCTGGCCTCGATGGAGCCTGCTTTCTGAACAGCTGTGTGCAGGAGTCCTTTCCAGACGTGACCGGGGGAGGGAAGGAGAGGATGGCGATCATGTATCATGAAACTAGTAAAGGGCCAGTGAAAATTGGGAAGAATTCTGGGAAGAGGGGTGGGGGAGGAGGCGAAAAGGGCTTCCTTGTCTAACATGGTGATTTGCACGTGGGAGGCACTTAGGAAATTAAAAAAAAAATCCTTTGAAGGAATGTTCCCTTGTGCCCTCTTGAAGATGCCGAGATTTGTCAAACTATACCAGGTGCCCTTATCTGGTGCCAGCCTGGCTGGAGGAACGAAATGTATGCTTATCAGGCCCGAGGTTTCTAATTCCTTCACCATTTGCCCTTCAACACCCCTCCCCCACCCCCACCAGCGGGGGCCCAGAAGCTCAGATCTTATAGTCACGTGTTCTTAAGTTTAAAAAACGAGAAACGGGCACTTGAAGGAATCCAGCAGCTGAGAGGCAGCAGCTGGGAAGACACAGTTGCGGGCACAGCTGTAGGCCCCGACGCAGCAGCAACAGGTGCCGGGAAACAAGAAGTGGACGGGGGGGGGGGGGGGGTGTGTGGACCCAGACAGATCTTGGCAAGAATCAAGAATCTCCACTTGAGAGGGGGCTCAGCCCCATCTGTCTGGATGCCCCCCCCCTTTTTTTCCTAAACAAATAGGTCTTGAACTAGAGGGAGGATTCAGAGCTTAAGAGCAATAAGAGCAAGGGGGGGAATCACCAAGAAGCACATGAACCCACTCTCCGCACCATGAAAACTGATCCCCAGCAGAGAGCTTCTGGCTCCTTCCAACTATTTGGAAGATATTTGATCTGGCCCGTGCGGATCTGACTCTTTAGGACAAACGCTTCTCTCAAAGAGAGAGATTATGAGATTCAAGAGCCCAACCTGTTGGATTTCGCATTTCCATCTGTCAAAGAGTTGATGGACGCTGGGGACAAGTCATTTAATTTTCTGATTCATCAGCTCGACCTTTGTCTTCTGCGTGGCCACCACTTCCTAGTAGGGATGAGACTGGCTGACAAATCAAAGCCTCCCTCAATCCTCAGATAAGAAGTACAAGGTGTTAACCTAATTACTACTACAGAAATTACATAACCAAGCTATTATGGTGACATGGAGGTTGAAAATACATCAAGGTTTTGAGCACAGGAAATTTATTTTTTCCCCGTAATATGGTTCAAATCTCAAGCCATTTTTAGCCTATGAAAGAGGTTTTTGAAAATCCCAAATGATTTTTTTTATTTAAATTTGCTTTTGATGCTAATTCCTACTAAGTCCATTAGGGAGGGGATTTTTTTTTCTTTTTCTTTCTTTTTTTTTTTTTTCTTTATGGTACTGGGGATTGAACTCAGAGGTGTTCTACTTCTGAGCTACAGCCCTATCCTTTTTAAAATTTTTTTTTTGTTTTACAACAGGGTCTCATTAGGTTGCTGAGAAGTCTCCTTACGTTGCCAAGGCTGCCGTCAAACCCAATTCTCCCGTTTTAGCCTCCCAAGTGCTGGGATCACAAGTGTGTGCCGTGATACTCAGCTATTTTTTCCTTTTTGGTAAGAGAACTACCCAAAATCTTTACGGAAAAATGATACCGCCATCCACCCGAGTGGACTGGAATTTATTATAGCTTGTCTTTGTTGCTGAGTGTGAAGCTTTCTGTCATCTAATGTTCAGTCTCTCATTTTGTCTCTTAATATTAGTGGCTACCTTTGGCCTGTGTCATAGGAATATGTCAAGGCTGGAGAGGAGAGAGATGGGAATGGCTTTGGGAAATGAGGAAGAAAGAGAACTGAGCTAAAGATTTCTTTGGAATAACAACAGTGTACCCGGGACGCTCTAAGCACACGCTCCTTCTTCGCAGCTCTCTCAGCCCGTCTCCCGCCCATCCTTCAAGGCCAGCCCAGCTCCCCTCTCTCCAGTTCTCCACGGACCCCTTGCCGTACACTGGCTTCTCTTTGTTTTGGGAACGTGCTGATCTGCCTGAGGACCAAGACTGTGCTCTTTATCAAGTACTATATATATACACTCATTGCTTGATCGCCCGTGGTTGTAATATGACATATTTTAGCAACTTATACAAATAAGCATTTTAACTTCATAATACTAAAAATATTCTCCATTTTTCCCGTCAACATCTGCTCCCATTATATGGGCTGAAGCCCCTGAGAAAAGAGGCATGGGGTTCTTTAATTCAAAGACCTCATGAACTCTAAGGTGTGAGGTAGCATTGTTAGAATTCAGGAAAAAAGAAAATATTCTGCTTTCAATTTCTTTTTCTTTTTTATTCATTCCCTAACTCTTTCTCTTTTATCATTATTCTCCTTTGACTGACACATCCTACACTCTTCCCAGGACTGGCACTGGAAGGTAAGGAAGGTTAAAAGAACTGGAATTCAGGAGGAGCTTGATAGGAAAAACCTTAAGAATGAATTGACCTCAGACCCTAGGTGATGGTTGATTGCTGAATTGTACAGCTTCCTCACTGGTTAAAAAGACACACATACACACGCACACAACACACACACACACACACACACACACACACTCAAATCAACATCTATTGAGGATATATTGCACCAAAGAAAGAAATGTAAAGTCTAGCCAGGCACAATGGCTCGGGCTTGTATTTGGGAGGCTGAGACAGGAGGATCTCAGGTTGGAGGCCAGCCTCAGCATCTTTGTGAGTTCCTTAGCAACACAGTGAGACCCTGTTTCAAAATAAAAAATAGCCGGGCATTGTGTGGCACACACTTGTAATCCCTGTGCTTGGGAGGCAGAGGCAGGAGGATGGCGCAGGTTTGAAGCCAGCCTCGCTGGCTTAAGAGACTCTGTTTCCAAATAAAATATAAAATAGGTCTGGGAGTGTAGCCTGGAGGTAGAAGGGTTCCATCCCTCTGGGCGTGGTGGCGCACGCTTGTAATCCCAGTACTTGGGAGGCTGAGACAGGAGGATTGGGGTTCGTTGCCAGCCTCAGCTACAAAGTGAGGCTCTCCACAATTTAGTGCGACCCTGTTTCAAAATAAAGAATAAAAAATTGGTCTGGAGTTGTAGCTTGGAGGTAGAATTCCACTGGATTTAATCCCCATTACCACAAAAATAAAAAATAAAAAATAATAGAGGGCTGAGGGTTATAGCTCCGAGTTAGAATGGCTCTGGGTTCAATCTTAGTACACGGGAAAATTTAAAAAGAAGAAGCATAAAATCAAATGGTAAATTGTTTTTGATGCTTTCACTGGCCGGAGAAGGGCTTTAGCTGAGCCTTGAGTAACGAACGGACCCTTCCATTCTGAGCTGCGTATCAATGAGCCCATGACTTTACCCCACCGAGTCTCAGTGTTCTCATCTTTAAAATGGGGACAATAAGCACCCCTGACTCCTGTATAGCTGTGAGAATTAAATTATGCAAGATAAAGATAAGCAGTTAATGTAGCGTCAGGCACAGAATCAAAACACTTGGGTTTTACTGTTGAAACAGAGAACTGAAGCTGAGAAGAAAGAGAAAGCCGCCCTCGTCCCCTTGCCTCTGTAGGGTCAGGTCTGCACTGACACGTCTAAGGCTGGTAGCCCAGCTGCAGGCTATGGGCCGTGGAGAGCAGGTGCAGAATGTTCTGGGCCTTTGAGTGAGGTGGCCTTCCTTTTCATCAAGATAGTTTTCAGAGAAAAGGTAAAAATGAATCCTCACCAGGAAGTCAGACTGCCCCCACCTGCTCAGGGACTTGTCATTTATGCAAGCTTCCCCCCCACGGCATCTCTGGATGAACAGGACCCTAAAGCCCAGAGTTCAAAAGAGATGGGATAACAGGGCGTGGTGGCGCGGGCCTGTAATCCCTGCACTTGGGAGCTGAGACAGGAGAATCGCAGGTTTGAGGTCATCCTGGGCAACTTAGGGAGGCCCTCAGCAACTTAGGGAGACCCTGTTTCAAAATAATAAATAAAAAAGGCTAAGGATATAGCTTGGAGGTAGAATGCTGCTGGGTTCAACCTCCAGGACAAGAGAGATAGACAGACAGAGAAAGAGACAGAGAGAGAGGAGAGAGGAGAGAGACAGAAATGAAGAGAGAGAGAGAGAGAGAGAGAGAGAGAGAGAGAGGGGAAGGGGAGGGGAGAGGAGAAGACCCCATATCAAGGAATACATTCAAAACGCAAGGGGTGATAAAGAGCGCAGGGCCTGAGGCCCCTGTTATGACCAAGATGGCCACTGGTGGACTTTGCACGGAGCCACAACAGTGACCATACTAGTGAGTTCACACACCTGCTAGAAACTAGCCCCACTCCATTGCAGTTTCAACCCAGGACTCCTCCTGGCTCCTGATTGCAGCTTGGAGCTTTGTCAAGCAGCAGATGAGATGATGGCCCCAGCCATCATCCACGGCAGAACAGCACTAGGCAAGCTCTTCTTCGCCATGGCAATAAAGTTAGTTAGACTGAATGATTTCACAGGGAAACTCGACTTTTCTGTTTTTCTCTGAGGGCATGCTGGCAGCCCTACTTCGTAAACTCTGGTGATTCATCAGGATCCCGTGCAGCCAATCAGGGGCGGGTCAACCCGCAATGGGCTCAGGTAGCAGGAGCTCAAGCTGCCCTGGAGATATGTGTCAGGGTGTGTCACCCTCCCCACAGATGCCATTTCCTGTTCGCTTGGGTGGTGGTGACATGCAAGAAAATGTGCGGGGATCAGACACACAGAGAAGAAAGCCACAGAGGAGATATGCACACCTGTCCCTGGTCGTTTCTGATGACTCTGCAGGATGCAGAAGGTGTCTCTGGGACCAACGCGTGCCTTATCCCCCAAATCAGAGTTAATGAGCAGCATCTCTGGGTTGAATGAAGCATCAACACATACACGCACACACACACGCGCGCACATACACGCGCACACGCACACACGCACGCACACACACATGCACACACGCACACACACGCACGCACACACTCTCCTCTACAACTGACTTGCTTCTTACAGGCTGGTGCTATGTGATTGGAAAGATGCCCCAGCTCTGAGATATTTCATTTCTATTCTGAACTGGCTACAACCCCAAATCTCACATATGCTTTTCTTTCTCTGACACCCTCTTCCCAATGTCAGCCAAATAAAATGCCGTGGATTCTAATCCACTCCAAAGCAGTGCCCCGTCTTTCAGACAGGATAAAAAATCCCTGTTCATGCAGAAAAACGCCCCAATCCAGGAACAATTACAGAAGCCAGTAACGGTCTTAGGAAGTGTGAGCACCCCCTGCGCCCCCTAACATATCCCTCAGAAATTACCAGTATGTGGGAAGGAGTTGAGTGAAGGCCAGTAAAGATGATCCAGGCAGGTGTTATTGCCCCTTGGACTTGTGCTGTTTTCAAAAAGTATGGACAAATGCCACAAGCAAATGCCACTAAACACACTTCATTCTGCCAATAACTTTTATATACATCTCTCACACACACACACACACACACACACACAGATTTCACATTTCCTCACTGCCACAACCACACAAAATCAAGTTATGTTTGTCACTTACAAATTCCAATGCCTCAAATCCTGAGCCATGGCCCCCACACAAGCACTCCTCCTTCCTTCTGCATTTTCTACCCTTTTTTCCATCAACCTGGGTGTTTCCAGGGCTGTGAGCAATGGACTTCCAGCAGGCACATTTCACCTAATTAACCCCCCTGATTACAATAATTAGTATTGACTCACTCTCTGAATGACTTCCTCGGTATTCACGCACAATCTATACTTGCTATAAAGTTCTAGATATGAATATTAGTCAAATGCTTTTCCTTTGTGTTTTGTTTTAAATTACTTTGGAATTGTATCTACTCATTTAAGAGAGGAGAGAGAGAGAGAGAGTGCGCGAGAGCTAGCTGTCAGGCTTTATTTCAACAAATAAAAGAATTTAGAAACACCAAGGTTATAGCTCTCAGCCTGAGATCTGCCGAACACATCTATGTGGCTGTTGCCGAGGCCCGTGTGTAAAGGGGCTTAGGGTGTGATCATTACTTTCTATTGAAAGAAGCCGTTTTCCCAGTTTGAACCTTTTATTATTCCTTTCCTGCAGGTCTGAGCTTAGAATTAATTTTTTCCCCCTGCATTTGTTTAGGGGACTTGAGGCTTAGAGCAGGACACAGATCATGCAATCTTGTTGCTGTTGTAGCAGAGGCAGGCATGTGTGCCCATTTCTGAAAATCTCATACCTTCCCTATCAGGTTAAAGAAAAATATATCTATGTGTCAGATGCTAGAAGGGGCCGGGGGTCTCTCCAAATACTGGACGCTGATGACAGAGCAAACACCTAGAGAAAGAAAGTAAGAAGAGATTCTCCTTGTTTCCAGACCTAACTATGGCCACCTAGAAATTAAAGTGAAAAGGTCACTGTTAAATAATGGGCAATTGAGTAAAACTAAATAAATAAAAATAATAAACATGGAGGTTTTCAAGTTATTTCTTTATTTAAGTATACTCCTGATAAGCAGCTAGATAATTGGAAGATCACTTTTCTTCCAGATTGACCTCTCTTTCTGTCTTTCTTGCACACACACACACACACACACACACACACACACACACAACTTGCGATCTTTGTTTTGGACTAAAATTGCCTGTGAAAGCAGACCCTGGGTGTGCTGGTAATGGTTGGATTGCCTCAGATACGAGCTTCACCCATTACCTTTTATGAGCTCATCCTAAAAGCAATTAGTGGTACGCCCGGTGGCAGCAGCCGTTCAGATCCCATTGGAAGGAAGTGAAAATAGCAAGTATGCCTTTAAAATCCACTCTATGCACAATGAATAACTTTAAAAATATCATTACACTCCATAGATATGTCTCCGGTGCGCCAGGGCTGCGAAAATATTACCCATAGGAAATCTCTTCTTGAGAAGGTAACCCCATTTGGTTGGTAATATTTATGTAAGTAATTACACATTAGATATTTCATAGCATTTCAATCTAAGTTTAAAAAATTGAAATCCATCTCCAAACTTGAAAACACAGCTGGTATTTCATAAGTGTGTTTTTTATAAGCAATACACCTTGTTCCTTATTTACTGGAAACATCACTCATTTGAACTGAAATATAGCAAAGTATTTGTCACTAATTTTTGTAAACTTTTGCCCTTTAAGACAATTTCCCTTCTGTTTTCTTTTTTAATTAGGTTCTTAGTCTTTCTCTATGAATTTACTCTTATATTTTGAAATATTGCTCTGGTACAAATAGCTAATTAAGCAAAACACTAAAACATTAAATGCATATTTTTCACGGAAATCAACCTTAGTAAGGCCACATCCATGAAAATCAACGATCATTTCCTATTCTAGGGCCAGTTCTTTTATATCTAATGTAATAAAGATGGTTTCAATATTTGAGAAGTTTGAAACTGATTTCTTTATGTTCCCCTTTCTATAGTCTCACAGTTTCCACCTCAGAAACCAATGCTTATCTTATAAAAGACGTCTGAAGATGAAAGGTTTGCCCTGCATAGAAACACATTTTATGAGGATATAAGCATAAATAAAAAATCAGAATATCCCACAGAGACCTTTAACTTAACAACTTAATAGGCTATATACAGTAATAATCTGTGATCAAAAATTAGAAGGGCAAAAGTTCTCACTTGTCCTTGAATTTCTAAGCTTTTTGTCTACAAGAATGCCAAGAAGAGAGGTCAACACTAGAAATTATAATTCACTTAAGCATTAAAAATAGTCCTTTTAACTTTTCTACTATGCCACATTCCCCAAGTCCACCATATGGGCAGATTTTTAAAAAAATCCAACCATTAAATACCATAGAAGCAGGTCTCATTAGAAGGTATTTGCCAGAATGAAAATGGTATTACAAGCATCTTCAATCAATAAGTTTGCTTTCTGTAGTGAACAGAGAGGCACGCAGTAAATCTCTAACTTAATCCAACCAACATAACTGCAAAATGCAAAAGCTCGGTGAGCGGGTAGATACTAAATATTTTAAAAGCATAAAACCACAAACAAGCATTTCTGAAAGCTCTTCATTCTGATAGTCTATACAAACAAGATTATAGGAGATAAAAAAGGGTGTTGAGAAAGGAAAAAAAAAAAAGCCTCAGATATGCATTAAGCTAGTTTGACAGCCCCATTGTTTAACGGGTCCCATTGTCAGACCCAAAGATGTATTCAGTGCTACACTGTCTGCTAGCAAATAAACAAAAGACTACATTTTTCAAAGCAGGATGCCAATTCTATCATAATTCTCTCTCTGCTTCCCTAAAGGTCAGTGGTATCTCATTCTTGGCATATGATTGAACCCCAACACGGATGCAGAAAACACATATTTGCCTTCCATACATGGGAACCCGGGAAGCCATGCATGAACAGACGTCTCCGAACAGGTACACGTTTTGGCAAACAGGACAAAACGATCCAAACCTGGCAATACGGGCCGACTATTTAGGTAGGCTAAGTCCAGATTAGAGCGGTATTTGGAAAGCAAGTCTAATATGGAGTCTCCTCCGCTGCCTTTTCGGTGGTTATTCCATGCAGAGCGCATAATAAGGCAAAAGGCTTAGACATTGCAAAGGAGAAGACGAACCAAGAGCCAGATTTGGAGCCCTTAAAATCATCCAGCGGCCACTCACAAACAGGGGCCAGCAAATACATGGTCAGCTTTCAAAAGGCAACTAGTACAAACAGAACCCATTCACAGCTGTGCTCCTTTCTCTCGCAGGCTCCCTTTCTCCCAGTCTCTTGGTCTCGATTTCCTTTCCCTCTCTCTCTCTCTCCTCTCTCTTTAGATTCTTTTTTTTCTCCCCCTTCTCTTCTAACATCAGGAGGCTACTTGATTCAGGGCATGATTATTGTCTGAGCCAGCTCTAGAAACTAGAAAAGCACACGTTATAAACAAAGGAAGCCACAACATACCTTAAAAGCAGCTCCTCATTTCTCATAGTAACCGCGGATTTGGGACAGCGCATGCTTTCTACACCGATAGCCTCAACAAAAGCCAGTTCAGAAGTGCGCTCAAACATCAATGCACAGTCGCTGCTCGCTAATGCGCCCTCTTCTCTTTCTCTCTCTCTCTCTCTCTCTCTCTCTCTCTCTCTCTCTCTCTCTCTCTCCACTCCCTTCCCTAGTCAAATGCTGAAGAGTAGAGCGAAGGGGGCTCCTGCAGATTCACTAAGTAGAAATAATCCCCGCTGAAGAGTTATGTTGCCTAGGCATATTTTTACACTAATACACTGTGCTGCCTATAGGGGTCTTGTTTGCATTCCCTCAAGCCTGGCTGGTGTTAATGCTCCTAATTACCATCATAAAAAAAAATTGGAAAGAAAATCAAGCAACTCTGTAACCTTTCTCTCATGCATTTAACAGCAAAAACCAGTTTCAGGGGTTCCTTTTGATATCAAGTATTGGCAAGCGTTGCAGAGGACTAACGGAAGATGTGGGTAGGTCAGTGTGCCAAAAAGGATTTTTGCCTCTCTTTTTCTGGGATGCTGCATTCACAGTTGGATTCATCTGTGCCTCTTCTCTTGTCCTCAGAAAGAGTGACAAGGTCAAGACCCTTAGCCCCACCCAGGATCATAGATGTAGAGATCATCATGGGACTTGGAAATGTTTTAACTCTGTGTACACCAGGCCTCTCCAAAATCAGAATACAATTCACCTGAATCAGAGTACCGAATGCCGAGATTGTCAGTCCTACTGAAGTCTTAATTAACATAGGCCATCATCCTCAACAAAGCCAGTGGGCTGCTTTTTCCCAAATAAGAAAACCTGCTTTCTTGTTTCATCATGCTCACTGGGCTTTGAATGCAAAGTTTACCAGGAAAATACACGTTGCATTTCTGTTTATTGGAATCAGATGCAGTACATGCTTATTTGGCAAGTAAAGAACAAATTAAATATACACAGAAATGATGAGCTACTATGGACTGAAGAACCGGTTGTGCAAAAGTGCAAGTTGAGGCACCGGTCCAGGAGTTGTGTGCTGACCGCTGACCGGAAGTCAAGAACATTCTCAGCTTGGAGGGAGCAACCTCAAACAGCATGAAACAGACGTGGGTCACTGAACGCAGGTCTCCCCCCATCCTGTGTCAGCACAATAGTGCATCTCGGTCATCATCTGGACTCCGAGCATGAGGCCAAACAGTACGAGGGGAGACGATAAGAGTGGACTTTGTTTCCCACTGATTTGAAAATTTACAACATCCTTCTCCTCCCAATATGTTGCTAGAACTCTAACCTCAGTCTTGGTCCACAGCTGGAGAAATGAAGATGTTCTTACGTGTGTGTGTGTGTGTGTGTGTGTGTGTGTGTGTTTGTGTGTATCTTCTTTAATTTTTGTTTATTTTTTGGTGGTACTGGGGTTCCTGGAAACCCTCTACCTCCGGGCTACACTCTCAGACCTATTTTATATTTTTTTATTTGGAAACAGGGTCTCTTAAGCCAGCGAGGCTGGCTCCCAACCAGCGCGATCCTCCTGTCTCCGCCTCCCAAGCGCAGGGATTACAAGCGTGCGCCACCACGCCCGGCGTGTTCTTTAATTTTTGTTGTATACTGACTCTGTTTAGTGTATCAAGCGTACTATGGGGGAAAAGCAAAAGAAGTCCAGTCATCAGCCCTATGTCTAGGTGGCAGTAAGAAGGCATGGTGAAACACTTGACAAAGGTCAAATCATAAAATGAGAGTCTCCTCTCTAAAACAACCCCGGTTTTATATATTCTTGTTTCATTAGAACATATGAAAGTTAGGGAGTTGAATATGTGGAAATGAATGACCTTGTCGGGGAATGATAGCATATAAAATCTAAGTTGTTCCTTTGAAGTAGTAAAAACATCATGTAAATGAGCTTGGAACCACAGAGACCTTGGGGAGACGGAGCGTGACCCTGTTCTCCGCCTGCCTCGCGCTGAGTGCTGGCCCAGAAGGCTCTTGACCTCTCTTTGGCTCCGGTTGCCCCACAGCTAAATGGGGGCAATGAATGCAAATTTGTTTTAAATCACGTGAAGAGCTCGTAATGAAACTGGGTGTGTGTGGTCAGAGCAAATATTCATAAAACGTGCAATGATGGCGCTGACATCTGGCATGGGTTTTGTCTACTAGAGGAGGGTGAAAATACACCACTCATCCCGCACAGCCCTGTGCTGCATACTTCCCTCCAGTTGCTAATGGAGGCTAAGCTCTGAGGCAAATAGTAACATATGACCACATGTCTGCACTTATCCACAAATACATTCTTCACGTTGGAAGCCAGTGCTACAGTCTGTGGGCTACTCCTATATGCAAATGCATTAAGGACCCACAGTAGCAGTGGCTTCAATGGCTGGCACTGGCCAAACCATGACATATATTATATTTTCCCCATTGCCTTTTTAGTTTAGACACCTCAATAATGAGAAAGCTATGAGGTACGAGTTTCGTACTTGTCCCAACTCTGCTCATCTGACAGATGGAGGGCCTTACATCCCCCATTTGCTTGTGGTGAATTTGAGATTATATGGATGAGTGAATAACAAGAAGCCATGTGATTTATAACATTTACATATTTTAATTAATTTTTTTATTTTTATGGTATTAGATTTGATCCCAGGGATATTCTACCTCCAAGCTATACCCCTAGCCCTATTTTATTTTTTAAATTTTGAAACAGGGTCTTGCTATGTTGTGGAGGGCCTTGATAAATTGCTGAGGCTGGCCACAAAACTGAGATCCTCCAGTCTCAGGAGAGGATTAAAGGTGGGCATCACCATGCCTTCATAATTTATATATTTTATAGAAAGTCTTTGACCCCAAATGCACATTGAATAATTCTTTGTACTTTTTACTGCTCCCAGTAGAATATATTTCCCTTAGCTGGTGCTAAATAAATATTTATTAAATAAAGGAATAAACTTGCACTGGGCTGTTTGGTTCATGCCTGTAATCCCAGTACATGGGAGGCTGAGACAGGGGATCACGGGTTCAAGGCCAGTCTCAGTAAACTTACTGAGACCCTATTTCAAGATTGAAAAATTAAAATAAAATACAGCTGGGTGTCTAGCTCAAAGGTAAAATGCCCCTGAGTGTTTCAATCTTCAATACAAAAATAAAAAGAGAAATAAATTTACTCTTTAACCCCCTGGAACTGTAGGGAAGCGATCATTTTATTTTTGAATTCTTTTTATATAGCTTCCTTTACAAAGATGTGGAAAAGGTGTGTTGTAATTAGATATGAAATGTCCTCTAAAGAGCTCATTTATTAATGTTTGGAGCTGATGCAATTGAGTTGTGGGTAAATGTATTGCAATAGATTTGAGGGTGGCGACCCAGGCCAGCACCTGTGGCTGGAGGTGGTCCCTGGGAGCGGCCTTGGGATGATATGATGGATCCTCCTCCCCCTGCTCTCTCTGCTTTCCAGCCTCCATGGTGTGAGGAGCTCAGGCCATGTGCCTGTTCTCCCTCTCTCTGCTCCACCAGCCAGGCCCTGAGATTCCCATTCCCCGGCCTCACATGGACTGAACTCAAAACTGTAAGAAAGTAAATCTTTCCTCTCCGTTCTGTGGTCAATCTTTTAGACAATAGCTACAGGCATGCTTTCTGGAAGAAGGTACTTTTATTCCAAGTCAGGCATTGGTTGGTACAGATGATCACCCCGAAAAATTCCTGCTCTTGTGTTTTGAATTCCAAGACCTTTTGTATTTAGATTTCATTCAATTCCCACAGCAGCACTGAGGAGAAGGAGGAGCTGGTACTGTTTCTTCCTCAGCTGGGAAAGCCCAAGGGCAGAAATTTCTAGAGAAATGCAACATTGACTGATCTTGGGAACTCAGTGTCCATCTGCGCAGCACCCCCCATGCTCAGTGGCTCATGCACACACCCCGGCAAGGAGTAGACTTTAAGGACGTTTAAGCAACATTTTTTCTAATGTGACAGTTAACAATCTGGGAGGATAGAACATTGATGAGTGAAAAGAACATTATATCTTGGATGAGAGTAGCATATCAATTCTTTTCAGACTTTATTCCAAATGAAGTTTGAGGCTAGGTGGACTAACCACTTTTGGGGAAATTTATTATTATTATTATTATTATTATTATTATTATTACTATTATTATCATTATTATTAATTTGATGTCATCTACAATAGGAGTTAATCTTTAACTCCTATTATCTTGATTATTACCAAATTAGGTTTGTAGTGGAATTTTTTTCAAAAAAATTCTAGAGTTATTCACAAAGAACAGTAAAAAATTTATATTTCTTGATGGCCTCTATTTCCATAACCCAAATATATATTTTTAAATTTAAAAGAAATATGAGATGGAGGGAGAGGGAAAGGAATAGGGTGGGAATCGTAGAAGGACTAAATGAGTGATGTGTGCATGTGTGCCTCTACCATCTTGTACCCCAGTATGATGTATGGCTACAACGCACCAATGAAAATATACAAAAGAAAACTGCAAATGAAAAGTAGCCAGTAATGCAGACTTGGGGACGGAAGAACTGGAATAGCGTTGCGATGTGGCATATTGGTGTGGAGAAGAAGGTCAGCCAGCTTCTTGGCCTTTTGGGGTTTGAGTTTCTTCCTAAAATTTTTTCAAAAGGTAAATTAGATGTGCATTTATTTCGGTTATAGTTCCTTTCCAGAATTAAAAACCTAATGTTCTAAATGCAGCATTAATCACTCCAACTGTCTTCTACCTTCTGCATCTCACCGTTGCATTTTGACATTTATATAGAAGTACTATTTTAATAGAAGTGTGTCATATGACATGTGCTAGGGATTTAGGGCCGTGGCAGAGCAGGTTCTCCTTTGATGTAATATGGGTCACCACAAAAACCTGGCCTGATTCTCACATCCACATTCTAAAAGAATAATCCTGAAATGGAAATTCCGGGGATGTTGAATCCATTCAACTATTAGTCACAGATACCAAGAATTTCCAGGTTTACTTAAGAAACATCTCTCTTATACCCAAAGTTCTTCCTAGCTTCCAAATTACATGATGTACATATCTGAAATTATCAAAGCCAATCTCAACATCACAGAGAAGAGGAGGGAGAAGGGTGGATCCAGGGGAGGCTCACCAAGGGCTATGTGCATGTATGCCTCTCTCGCTCTGAATCTCATTATGAGGTGTGATTACAATGCACCAAGAAAAGTTCATTAAAAAGAAAAAGAAACATTCCATGCTGTTTTGAAAGTTGGAAGAAAAGCACACAGAATTCATGAAATTAATCTGAAGCAATAATCAAGGTCTAAAGGAAATAATTAACAGATGACTAAGTACAGGACACATGGCAGGTGCTCAATGATGGTGATATATGTGTGTGTGTGTGTGTATGTGTGTGTGTGTGTGTGTGTGTGTGTGTGTGTGTGTGTGTGTAGGGATGAATTTTCTTCCATTCTTCTGACACTAAGTCTAAGACACAAAGTTTCTGTGACTCAAACTTATCAACCTCAAAGGAAGGGTTAGTATCAGTGTCATGGAGAACAGTTAAGTCTTGCAGATGGGAGGGGGCAGGAGTCAAGACTGTTACCTGCTATAGGACACTGGGATCACAGGTCACTACGTGAAATATAAGGATGTTGGTTTAAAGTAGAACCTTAGTAGTGTTGGTAAAGAAAGGGCTTGATAGTAATCTGAGGAGCTATGTAACATGATCTCCTTTCTCTTGAGCACTCAAAAACTACCTCCAAGTCACACTTTAGAGGCAAGAAGTGGCCATCTCCGTGACAAACCCAAGGGCCCTAAAATCCAGATGGACCCTCCTCCCACCAATTGTGCTATCATATTTTTCTTTTTCAAAATGGAGATGTTTCTCTGGGTATGGTGACTCATGCTTGTAATCCCAGTACTTGGGAGGCTGAGAAAGGAGGATCCAGGCTGGTAGCCAGCCTCACCTCCTTAGTGAGGCCCTCCACAACTTAGTGAGACCCCATTTCAGTGCCCAGTACAAAAACAAAATGGAGATGTTTATTTGAATGAATGGGGCATAGAGATGAAAGATTAGCAAGAATAATTGCAAAGCCCCTTAAAATGATAAAGTGTCATGTTTCTGGAAAGTACATATAAATAAAAAGCCACGCAGTGCTTAGAACTCCTTGAAATCACTTGAGAATAGGTACTAGATATATTTAAGAGGCATCACGAAAAATCACAGTGACAGCATTTGCAGAAGAAAGTAAAGGCCAAGAACTGGCTCAAGAGAACTATGCTTGTAGAGACAGAAAAAGATCTCTCAAGGACAAAGCAGAGCTGGGCGTAGTAGCCCACACTATAATCCTAGTACTTGGGAGGCAGAGACGGGAGGAGCACAGGTTCAAGGACAGCCTCAGCAACTTATTGAGATCCTAAAGGGCTGGGAATGTAACTCGGAGGTAGACAGCCATTTTGTTCTGGGTTTAATCTTCAGTACAAAAAAAAAAAAAAAAGATAAAAAGAAGAAAGGAAAGGATTTCCCATTAGAATCAATAACCTTGCTGATAATAAATGGCTTTGATCTGTAAACTCTTAGAATATAGCAAATCCTCTGTGGTCAGAACCGAGAAGTAATTCTGGCCCTGCTTTTTTGCCAAAGGCTACTACTCTCAGGCACATGAGAAATTTTGAGGAGGTTACACTTGAATACCCACAAATTAGGCTTTGATATTTGCATGAGAAATGAATCAGAATATTTATTACTACTTTCAAGGAAGACACAAGCAACCGTATATCTATCTGTGTAAACTGCCATGACAGGGAAGGCAGGTAACTTCATCATGATGCATGTATTTTATTTATTTATTTATTTATTTATTTATTTATTTATTTATTTATTTTTGCAAGTCAGGGGATGGAACTCAGGGGCATTCAATCTCCGAGCTACACCCCCTGCCCTATTTTCTATTCTTTATTTTGAGGCAGGGTCTCACTAAGTTGTTGAGAGCCTCACTAAGTTGCTGAGGCTGGCTTCGAACCTGTGCGATCCTCCTGTCTCAGCCTCCCAAGTGTGGGGATTACAAGCATGCGCCACCACTCCTGGCTATTATCCACGTATTCTAAAGGAGTGTAGCATTTCGTGTGCTTGGGGATCCCTCTTTCTTAGTGGTTTTGGTTCTAGGGAGACCTAAGGAGTAAGTAGCACAACTTTTACAAAGACCATAGGTTAAGCTTCCTTCCTGACAACAGAAAAAAGATGGAGCTAACTAAGGACTAAGATGGAGCTTCATGTAGGCATACAACAGAAAGGAAAGAGAAACCCAGATGGTTGAGGAAAGATGGCTTGGAAACCATCACGATCCATTTATGGCTCTTTGCAGAACAGTCAGGTGATCCGAGTGTCACATTTCTTCCTGTGTCACTTTCTGAAACTTATCTACATATTTGCTTCTTTATTACCTGTTTTCTCCACCTGATCTTAAGTTACTTGAAAATGGGGACTTTCTCCTTTTGGTCCCATCGTAGAACAAGACGTGGGGCATGGTAGGTACTTCATTCAGATTTCCTCAGAGGCTGAATTTCTTCGTGAAGCGTTCCTCTTGTTAAGTTCGCTACTTCCAGTGTCTGACAGCTATTTTGCACCATTTGTGAAATAGTTTCCAAGTCCAGTGAGCAGCCATCATTGAGTTAATGGGTTAGAACACGGGAGGGACAGAAAGACCAAGAAGGCCCTGTTCTTAACTTTAAGGACAAATTGCACAAATGATGAAATGATAAGCTTGCTGCTTTCATCAGTTCTTGAAACTTTAAAGCACACTTTATTTGGGTACAGAGAAAACAAGGTGATCAAATTGTGAATGTCCCACGAGGGAGGTTATCCCAGGTATTGGCTGCTGCTATTTATAGTGCTTGGGTGAGATGCTCCATATAAAATTAAAATTCACTCAATTTTCTCAGAGCCACTCATAAAATAGACATTATCATCCATATCATGCCAATGAGAAGAAAGGCCTAGCCAGGTGTGGTGATGCACACCTGTAATTCTAGTACTTGGGAAACTGAAACAAGAAGATCATAGGTTTGAGGCCAGTCTCAGAAACTTATGAAACCCGTTTCAAAATAAAAAAAAAACAAATAGGGCTTGCAGTATAGCTCAGAAGAACTGAGGTGGGGGGAGGTATAGCTAGGCATGGTGGTACATACCTTGTATTCCCAGCACTTTGGTTACTGAGACATGGGGATCACACGTTTAAGGCCACCTTCAGCAGAGGACATGTTTCAAAATAAAAGGTAGGGCTGGGGGCATGTTGAGTTCTATCCCCAGTACCACCAAAAGAAAAGAAAAGAAAAGAAAAGAAAAGAAAAGAAAAAAGAAAAGAAAAGAAAAGGAGAGAGAGAGAGAGAGAGAGAGAGAGAGAGAGAGAGAGAGAGAGAGAGAGAGAAGCAAAACAAGACTCAAGATGAGAGACCCAGTAAGTAGCAGAGAGGGGAGAGTGAAGTTTTTTTTTACCATGTGACACTGCCTAGGAGGTAACTGCAGATAGAAACAGAGAGAGAGATGGAAGAGAGGGATCAAAAACCTTTTAATGGTAGAATCATGAGGTGGACAACTTGGATGGGTGGAATGAAGAAAACACAGGAGTTCAAGGTAATTCTGATGTGTCCCACATGGGCGATTTGGGAAAGGATGATGCTGTTGGTGGAGAAGGAGCCCCGGCCCAGGTCCAACAGAGTAGATGGGGATGATGACTTCTTCCACAGAGAGTGGAGCAGAGCTGGAGTCGCCCGCAGGCAGATCTGCCGAGTGAGGGAGCAATTAGGATGGAATCAGCCAGGGAGAGATTCGAGGGTGAAAAATGAGGATTGGACCAAGACCAGAAACCCAGGGTGAATAAAAAATTGAGGAGGTCGCCCCGCAGGCTGCTCCAGTAACGCAGCCAGCCAAACGCGTTACAAAAGGGCCTAAGCCTCTTGGAGAGAGAAAAGATACGCACATAAAGCTATGGATTGCCCCGCTGTAAATGACTCACACGTGATGTGCTCGGATGCTAAATGGAAAATCAGGCCACTACAAATAAGAGGAAGGCAAGTTTCAGAAACTGGTTGGGAGCTGGGGCAATAACCCAAGAAGGCAGCCCGGTTTTAACAGGAAATAGGCTACCACTGACCCCGGATTTCCACAAAGCAATGGCAAAAGTAGTTTTACAAGGTGCTTATGAATTTTGCAGTTATAAGGACTTATAAACTCTGGACTTGTACAACAAGTATCATGTCCCCAAAGAAAAGTACTCCTACATGTCCAGTTCACTGAATATTCACAGATTGAAAATACACAGGCAATCAGTACCTGGATCAGAAAACCTGTGTCCATTTTTAATTCCATAACCAGAGCTTGATTGGATGAATATTAAATAGGTATGAATATATGAACTAGAAGGCATGAGAGTAAAATTTTCTAGAGAGACAAAGAGAATTGAATGATGCTTTATCTAGAATGTTCCTTCCCAATTCCTACCGTCTACTCTCTACTGACTCAGGCAACCGCACCTCCTAAGGAATCTCCGTATTGCTAGTCTTTCTGGCTCTGGTCTGCTGTGCATTTCATTTGGAATTATTTAACACTGAACTATGGTCATAATTGCCTCCTCTTTAGAACCCATGGAAAGTTGCCCCTGGTCTTCAAATGGAGTCCAAGCCACATAATAGGGCCCACTACAAGGCCACCTACATCTCTAAGACCGAAAGGCCCATCTCCAACTTGTCTCTCATGTTTATGCACCTGGCATATTTTTATCTCTGTACCTTGAATTTCCAATCCCTCAAAAATGTAAGTCTTCTTTCTTTTGTGCTTTTATTTATCTATTTACTGGTACTGGGGATTGAACTCAGGTATATTCTACATCTAAGAAAGGCATCTGCTTTCCAGCCCTATTTAATTTTTTATTTTTTTAAACGGGTCCAGGCACATGGGAATGCATGCTCACAATCCCAGTACTTGGGAGACTGAGACAGGAAGATCATGGTTTGAGGCCAGCCTCGGCTGAACAGGGCTGGGGTGTAGCTTGGAGGTAGAATGCCCCTGAGTTCTAACCCCAGTACTGAATAAAAAAGATAAGGGTCTTGCTAAATTTCTGAGACTAGCTTTGAACCTGTGGTCCCCCTGTCTCAGCCTCCCAGGTACTGGGACTGTAGGCGTGTGCCTCTGTGCTTTAGTTGATGCTATTTCTTTTTTTCTGCAAAACTTCAGTAGGTGCCTCTGTGCTTTAGCTGATGTTATCTCCTATTTTTGCAGAACTCCAGTGGTCTCCACCCCCTCACTAGATTTATTTCTGTGTATCCTTCAGGGTTTGGCTAAAATATCAAAGTTCTGAGCATAAAAATAAGTGTCCAGAAATATTGTCTGGTTGCACATATGAATAAGTGAAGGACATCATGTTAGTTGCAAAAGAATGCAAAGATACCATGGTATGGTCTTAGTTAAAAAAGAAACCCAAACAAGTCCTGCGATGAACAAAACCTTATGAAGGGCCACAAAATTAGTTATAAAGGACCACAAAATTAGTTATCTAAAAGTGAATTACAAGCCGGGTGTGGTGGTGCACGCTTGTAATCTCAGCATTTGGGAGGCTGAGACAGGAGGATCGAGGTTCGCAGCCAGCTTCACCTACTTAGTGGGGACCTTTGCAACTCAGTGAGACTCTGTTTCAAAATAAAGAATAAAAAAATAGGGCTGGGGTGTAGCTCAGGAGGTGGAATGCCCCTGGGTTCTATCCCCAGTTCCACAAAAACAAAACAAAAACAAAACTGAATTACATTGTGGAGGATCCAAAATAGAGTCTCTGTCCTCAAAGAATTGATAATCAAGTTAGAAGAACAAGGCTTACATATGAAGCAAAGAATAGCACAGTCTGTACTGATAACATATTTCATGAGCCCAAATGGCTTCACAGCAGGAGGGAGAAGAGTATCATGGAGTAATCAAAGAGACTATTATGGCAGGATGGGATATGGATGACTCTATGGAGCATGCCTTTCTTTGGTGAGGACATAGAAGGAAAAATACAAGGCTATCTCTTGCAGAGGAGACCAATCTGAGGGTAGGGTGTGTGGGAGGCTGTGAAAGGAAGCTAAGCCGAAAAAGAATAAGATAGGTGGGCAGAAACGGGGAAGTAGACACTCAGAAGGGTGAGGAAATACACTGAACCATGTCAGTCAAGATAAAGGAACCTGGATCTAACATGGTCATCGGTAGAGTCTCCATGTAACTTCTGGATCAGCAAATGAGCATCCCCCCCCCCTCTCTCTGTGTGTGTGTGTGTGTGTAGTACTTGGAGTGGAACCCAGGGGCTTTCTACCTCCGGGCTATACTCTCAGACCTATTTTATACTTTATTTGGAAACAGGGTCTCACTAAGTTGCTGAGAGCCTCACTCAGTAGCTGAATCTGAGTCTGGCTTCGAACCTGTGCGATCCTCCTGTCTCAACCTCCCAAGCGCAGGGATTACAAGCGTGTGCCACCACACCGGGCTCTGAGCATCCTCTCTGAATATGCCAATGACAGGTAGAAGACCTTCATGTTCCCAACCAGATATAAGCAACTCTTACAGAAGAGGAAAATAATTAGGTTCTGTGACCCTAGTGGAACAAAAGAAATGTAAGCAACCACTAAATGATGGAATAACCTTCTCTTCCAACTGCTTTTTATTTATTTATTTATTTATTTATTTATTTATTTTTACTAATTACAATCATAGTTATGTCCTGCTGTCTAGATTTTAAAACTACCAAGATACTTGTATCAGTCAGCTAGAGTTGCTAGCACAAGATACTACAGAGAGGTGGCTTCAACAACAGAAATGTATTTCCCACAGCTGGAAATCAAGATCGAGGTGTCAGCAGGTTGGTTTCTCCTTAGGCCCCCAGCCTTGTCTTGTGGTAACCTTCTTGCTGTGCCTGGGCAGTCCTAGTGTTTCTCTTATAAACTCACCAGTCCTGTCGGATCGGGGCCCCATACTTGTGACTTCATTAATGTTAATTATTCTTCAAAGGTGCTGCCTCCAATTATAGCCCATCCTGTGGTTTTGGGGGTTAGGATTTCAACATATGAATTTAGGGAGGACATAGTTGAGTTGGTAACAATATTTAATACTTTCCTGAAAACATCCAACCCAGAACTGATATCCACTTCCTTTAAAACCTCTTCAGAATCATGCAGCACCAGCTCAATTTCTACACTAAGCTCCTGCCAACTCCCTTTCCCTAACATGCCCCATCTAACCCTTGGCATGGATTCTTCTTTGTGCAACAGCTTAAATGAACTGACTATGAGTTTTCCTTGTGGCTTTTTACTGTAATCTTCCATACTTCTGAGGCTAATCTTTGTCATGATTTGCATCTGCAAAAATTGCTATTTCATCTTCCTGGTTAAGTCTTGTTTATCCTTAAGGACTTGGCTCAAATATACTCTGAAAACATTTCCTAACTTACTCTTCTAGAACTCAAATGAGATGCCTCTTGCAACAATGTGTCACCTTGGCTAGGCTGAACTACAACTCCCAGAATTCACTTAATGTTCCTAGTTAAGGTGCATCACCAGGCTACCTCTTAGGAGACTTGGAAGGCAGAAGGGAACCAAGAGCTCTTTGCACCTTGCACACCTTGCTGAGGAGCTGCTAACTTGCCTTTGCTGGGGTGAAGCAGCCGCAGCTGCACCTGGAACCCTTCTGCCTTCCTGAGATCCTCCCTGGGCTTCTCGAGTTCCAGGCCAGGTGTGTGTTTAGCTTTATAACCGAGGTCACAAGAAGCTTACAGAGGCAGAGGCAGAAAGAACTTACAATTGTTTCAGTCCATCCTTGAAGGGTTCCAGCTCCTGATTGTGGGTTCTAGCCTGCCCTGGATCTGCCTTACTGTCCCATCAGCCCTTCTTGATTACTTAACCTACCAAATTTAAAGTCAAGCATTAGATGCAGAAGAGAAGACATCCTTACAGCAGAGAATGCTTAGTCTACTGCCCAACTATGTAACATCAGATTCCTGTAAGAAATATCTGTCATCTGTCTATGTACCCATCAATCACGTATCATCTATCTATCCATCCACCTATCCATAATCTATCTTCTATGTATCTATCACCCATTTTTGATTCTACTACTTCTGCTTCTTTGGTTGAACCCTGACTGACACCTTTCCTCTAAAATATTTATCTTTATTTCCGCTGCACCTTGAACAGACTTCTTTTGTCCAATTTGTCATGCACTGTCAAACTTTGAAGACTGGATTATTTAGCTGGCTCTTCATGTCCTCCTGCTATCAGGTGACCTTCTGGTACACTCGCATGACTAGAACATAAGTCCTCACCACTGGTGTTGGGCTTGACCACGTGACTTCTTGCTGTAGCTATTAAAATGCTAGTAGGCATTACTTTACATACCCTTGTGTATGGTTTGGGGTGGGATTTTACACATTGTGACCTGTCCTGAGAAAAGCATGCCCCAGAGAATTCACAGCCCCTATCTGAGTCCAAGCTCATGGGCACACAGATACACACACACACACACACACACACACACACACACACACACACACACACTATGAGCCCAAAGCACAGTGGGAGCCAAGCCCAGGTGACTCACAGTCTGAAAGAAAGCCACCCAGCTTAGATCTGCCAAACTACCCCTGATCTGCAGACTTGTAAGCATAAGAATAAATATTTATTGCTGTAACCAACGCACTGTGGGATAATTTGCGTGCAGTCTTATTGCAGTGACTGACTAGTCAGTTCATTTTCTCGTCTGTATATCAGTTAGCACCAGCTCCTTGAGATCAGAAACCACGATGATAATCTCATTATCTCCAATGCCTAGTATGGTGCTTGTGACAAAATTGCCATTCAAATGACCAGATGATTGAAGAAGGTGTGGTGGGGCGCGCTTGTAATCCCAGTACTTAGGAGGCTGAGGCAGTAAGATGGCAGGTTTGAGGCCATCCTCAGCAACTTAGAGAGATCTTGTTTCAAAATAAAAAAATAAAATAGGGCTGAGGGTGTAGTTAAGAAGTGGAATACCCCTGAATACCCCTGGGTTCAATATACAGTACCCCCAAAAAAAGAAGTTGATAAAGGGGTGTCAGACAGCAGTGGGCAAATGTGTCTTGAAGCGATAAAAGAAAAAAAAAAAAAAACCATCATGCCCAGTACTCAGGAGGCTGAAACAGGAGGATTGCAGGTTCATGGCCAGCCTCAGCTATCCCCAGTACTGAAAAAAAAAATCATGCGATATTTTTCTGGATGATCAAAGGTTCAAGCGGCCTCAGGAGTTACCTGTGACTACAGTGATTTTTTTGTTTTTATTTATTTTGGTGCTGGGGCTGGAATCCAGAGCCTCCTGTGTGCTAAGCGAGCTCTCTCTCACTGTACCACACCTCCAGGTATGCCAGGGATCTTTGAAGAGCATTTTCCCACACTGTCAAGCCTCTCTCAAGTCTGCAGCCACATATAATATTAGGGAAATTAACAAAAGATGAAAAGACTGAAATTCCGCCTTATCCTCAAAACAAACAAACAAACAAACAAACAAACAAACCCAAAATTACCAGGAAGTGACATGTTCTTAATTTTACTACAGATAACTTAGTTTCTGTATAATCACCTAATTCGGTCTGGGTAGTTTGTCTCCTTAATGTGCGTTGGTGACAGGTAGCTTGACACCCACACTGGAGCCCCTCTAGGCTCTTAACCTGGTACCCAGAGGTCCCTGCATCTCTCCCCAGTCTCCTCAGCGGCCACTGTTGTGGCTGAGACTCTTATTACATCTCCTTACTGCATCATTAGAACTGCTGCCCAGGAGACAGCTTGAAGCCCACCAAATTTATTGGTTGCCTTCCATTGAACTTTGCAAATCATTTTCACGTACTAAGCAAGTGGCACACATATATACACGTGCCCACAACTGATGTCACAGGTGCCTGTGTGTCTTCCACTATGTCTTGGAGAACAAAGAAATGGTACGCATTTTTGGTTAATGTCAATAATAACCTGAGATTAAAGCTGCTTTTCAATGCATTCAAAAGTTACACCTGCCAAACTTGGGCTTTTTCTGCCTAAGCTCTGAACTTCAAACAGAATACATTACAGGGAACACACACACACACACACACACACACAAAACAACAACAACAACATATACACACAAAACAATACACACACACACACACACACACACACACACACACACACACACGGCTTAAAAAACATACTGTAAGCCCTTGAACACATTTTAATCTCATTCCTACAAATGAACCCCAGTGCCAGACACCTGAAAAGCCATTAGGGTTATGCAAAGCCACTGAGACCACAAACTGTCCCCAAATGATTCCCAAGGCAAGGTGACAGAAAAAGAGAAGTATAGCCAGGTGTAGTGGCCCGTGGCTGTAATCTCAGTACTTGGGAGGCTGAGACAAGAGGATCCCAGGTTCAAAGATAGCCTCAGCAAGTAGTGAGATTCTAGGCAACCTAGTGAGACACTGTTTCCAAATAAGAAATAATAATAAAAAAAGAATCCGACTGGGGATGTAGCTTGAAGGTAGAATGCCAATGACTTTAATCCCCAGTGCCACACCAGAAGAGGAGGAGGAGGAGGAGGAGGAGGAGGAGGAGGAGGAGGAGGAGGAGACAAAGAAGGAGAAGGAGGAGGAGGAGGAGGAGGAGGAGGAGGAGGAGGAGGAGGAGGAGGAGGAGGAGGAGAAGAAGAAGAAGAAGAAGAAGAAGAAGAAGAAGAAGAAGAAGAAGAAGAAGAAGAAGAAGAAGAAGGTAAATTGATGCATTAGTGAGCAACTTACTGAAGCTACATTCCAAGCTGTTTCAGGCTTGTTTTATAACAATTATTTATCCAAAATCTCTGGAAGATCACTTCCTTCTTTAGCTTATATAAAGTATCTTGCTACAAATGAAACATCAATATAATATTTAGAATCCCCACTGAGAATGTTATGCTACTAAAAGTTTACTATTAAAGTGTTCTTAATTTAGATGCCAATAACTCAGATTTAGTGATAATTTGGACATAGAACATGATTCTTTAAAAAATAACATTGTTTTTAATGTTTATAAATTTAATTCATGCTTACATTATTGCTGATAAATACTGGTGAGTATGAAGAAAAAAAATATTACCATCACATAAATCCAACTAGAAAAGTGGAATTGCTTATTTTTTGGTATATTTTCTTTCAGTCATTTCCAAAGCATACATTTTATCCTTTATCGGGATTATATTGATGATTGCGTTTTTGTCTTTTTAATACATGAGGCATTTTTCTAAGGTAAGCAATGATTTTTTTTTTTTTTTTTTGGTGTGTGTAGTATAGGGATGATGGAACCCATGGGACTTCCATCTCCAGGCTATTTTATATTTTATTTGGAAACGGGGTCTTACTAAGTTGCTGAGAGCCTCACTAAGTAGCTGAGGCTGGCTTCGAACCTACGGTCCTCCTGCCTCAGCCTCCCAAGTACTGAGTTTGCAAGAGTGCACCACCACACACAGCTACAATGACTTTTAAAAATATATTTTCAAAGCATTGCATATTATTTCATGAATGTAACATAACTACTGTTACTATTTCCCTAATACTAAGTATTAAGTCTTTCTTATATATCATATATATATATATACATACTTAGAGAATATAAGTAGTTAGAAATATATATGTAGAAAATTTTCATCTCAGTACAATATATATCATATACTTACATTCATATACATAAATATGAAAATTCTTAAACACGAATATTTGTGGGTATGTCCAATTTTCTTTGGAGAAAGACAACTATTTTAGGTCTTAACATATATTATCAAATTGCTTTACAAGAGACCTGTGATCCCTGACAATCCCCCTGTACAAGAGTGTATTGTATACCTTGCTGTCATTCTTTCAAATAAATTATTTAATTTTGCATTTACAAATGTGATGGATGAAAAGATTTACTTTACTGTTCCACTTGTATTTCTTTGAATATTAGAAAAGATAAATATTTTCCTAATGTTTGTTGTTCTTTGCCTACCTCTATGTTCAGTTGATGTGGCTCAGCCATAGACTAGTGATTTTAAAATTAATCTGTAGCCATTCCTTATATATTTCTACATTTTGATTCTTTTTTCATATTCCAGTTTATTGAATCTTATGTTGGTATATCATTGATTAAATTATGAAAACTTGGTAATTTTTTTTTTCGGATCTGGGGAAACAAGCCAGGGGCATTCTTACCTCTGAGTTACACTCCCAACCTATTTTTTAATTCTTTATTCTTTATTCTTTTTTATTTTTGTTGGTCCTGGGGTTCCTGGAAACCCTTCTACCTCCGGGCTATACTCCCAGACCTATTTTATACTTTTTATTTGGAAACAGGGTCTCTTAAGCCAGCGCGGCTGCCTTTGAACCTGCGCGATCCTCCTGTCTCTGCCTCCCAAGCGCAGGGATTACAAGCGTGCCCACCATGCCTGGTGGTGATTTTTTTTTAATCATTTGCTTATCCTAATCATTACTCTTTCTTTTCAAAGGAGACTTGAGATTTAGAATTATCTTTAAAAAATCCTCCTGAGATTTATACTGGTGCTCATACCAAATCTTTGGAGCTATTTGGGAAAAATCAATGTCTTTATAGTACATGTTCTTTTCTTTTTTTTGGTGGGGGGGTCCTGGGGATGGAACCCAGGGGCATTCTACCTCCGAGCTATACACCAGTCCTATTTTTTGTTCTTTATTTTGAAACAGGGTCTCACTGAGTTGCAAAGGGCCTCACTAAGAGCTGAGACTGTCTGCAAACTGCGATCCTCCTGTCTCAGCCTCCTAAATGCTGGGTTACAAGCATGGGCCATCACTTCCAGCTTTCATACTTGTTCTTTTAATCAATAAACATGGGTTAACTCAAAATTGACTAAAATCTTAATTTTATTCTTAGGAAAGAATTAATATGTTCTTCAAATTCTCTCCACATCTTTTACTATTAATTTATAGTAAAGATATTGACTTCAAATTATTTTACACTATTCTTTTTCTTTGTGTGTGTGTGTGGTACTGGGGATAGAACCAAGAGCATTGTATCTCTGAGCTACACCCCCAACCCTATTATTATTATTATTTTTTTAGTCTTTTAATTTTTTAAAATAGGGTCTCAAGCCGGGCATGGTGGCGCACACTAGTAATCCCAGCTTTTGGGAGGTGGAGACTAGAGGATCGAGGTTCACGGATAGCCTCAGCTTCTTAGTGAGGCCCTTTGCAACTCAGTGAAACCCTGTTTCAAAACTAAAAAGACTAAAAAAATAGGGCTGGAGGTGTAGCTTGGAGGTACAGTGCCTCCAAGTACTGCCAAAAAAAAAAAAAAAAAGAAAGAAAGAAAGAAAAAAAAGAAGAAAGAAAGAAAAAGAGAGAGAAAGAAAGAAAAGAAGAAAAAGGGTCTCAGTGATTTGTGAAGGCCTTCCTTGCTAAGTAGCTGAGGCTATCCGCGAACCGCGATCCTCTGGTCTTTGCCTCCCGAAAGCTGAGATTACAAGTGTGCACCACCTTGCCCGGCTACACTATTCTTAATATCATACAGATTTTTCAGCTGATTATCTTCGTTTCTTTATGTTTAAATTCATCTTTTTTGCCAAAGAGAAATGTTTTATCTTTGTGTTTCTAATTAGCATATCTGTTGTTAAATCTTCTTGCAATGATCAGATCTTCCAGAACATTATTTAATGAATGATGATAACTTGTTCTCTTATTCATCTCCTATCCATTGCTTGGTGTAAGATAGCTGCCTTTTATTAAATTTTAAAAATTCCTTTGTATTCCTGGTTTTCTCAGGGTTCCCTCCTATTAGAAATAAAGGCTTAATTTTATTGAATTCTTGCCTAGTGATATTTTTTATTATTGACTTAGTAAGGTGATATATTATACATTATAAACTTAAACCATCTGTTTGTATTCTTGCACAAGTCACAATTGTGGAATATGATTAGTCTACTGTATGTTATCTGCAAATTATATCAAGGATTAGAAATTGAAACACTACCTTAACTAGAAATCCCCCCAAAATATGCAAGTATTTTTTTTTGTGTGTGTATGTGATACTGGGGATGGAACCTAGGGGCTTTTTACCTCTGGGCTACACTGCTAGGCCTATTTTTATATTTTATTTGGAAACTGTCTAAGTTGCGGAGAGCCTAAGTACCCAAGGCTGGCTTCAAACCTGCATAATCCTCCTGTCTCAGCCTCCCAAGTCCTGGGATTACAAGCGTGAGCCATCATGCCTGGCTGTATGTAACAATTTTTTTGAAAAACAAAAACAAACAAACAAAAATACCCAAATGATGCAACTTGAAAAAATTTAGGAAACACATTTAAAGTCACCTGTTGTTACATACCTGTTTTTGTAATGCAGTCCATGTAAGTTAAGTAATATGTTTGCTTTAGTTTATTATATTTATAATAATATTTGGGAAATTCTCCAATTTTGGGGAGAAAACTTCTGAATTTGTGAGGCTTTACAGCACCCTCAGAAATGAAAAAAAAATCTATCTGGAGAGCTGTTATAAAGTTTTCACTACTGGCTGATGAGATATTTTTAAATTACCAAACGTTTTGTTGCTTATGTTTTAGAACTAGAGTGCCTGCCAATCTTCATTTCCTTCTTTAATACCTTGAGACATGTTTCAAGAAGTAGAATCCAAATGAGATGGCCGGACTAAAATTAAAGCTCACCATCGCAGCGCAGTCTGTCCACGGCTGACCTTCAGCAAAAAAATCTCTTGGTGCCTTTTAGTTTCCTCTATTAAAATAAACAATTTGTCCATTTCTATGCCAGTCCCCTTAATATTTCCATCAGTACCTCCTTGGTTTGTACCTTTTGAGTCCACTGAAAATCCTCAGTATGGGGGTACCTTTTTATTAACTCACATATAGCCATCACATATGGCGACAGGGATGCTTGGCCTCTGTGGTTTTGAATACCAATATTTATTTGAAATGCTCCTTCCAGCCAGTCTGGCCACAGCGTGGTGAGGTGGGCATACAGAGATCCTTTGAACTATCCATTATGAGTCTGCCATGGTCGTTGTAGTTGTTGTTTGAACCCCTTGAATGCATTAATTCAACTGAATTAAAAAGTCACTGAGTTGTTTCTTCTCAATGGAACTGTACCATTAAGACAGTTATGTGATTCTCTGTTCTCCTGAGTAAGTTCCACACCTTGCACTCTACTGATTGCACATAAATATCTAGCTCATTTCAATGTTTAAAAAATTACTTAAAAATCACCCATTATGTTATTTTACCTTTAATGTGAGAAATGTATCTAATAGAAAAACCCATAAAATCTCTAGGTTAAATGATAGTATGAAGATAAACTAAGACAGATAAATTTTTATGAGATTAATCAGGCTCACATAAAACTTGATTATGTCTATACTATGAAATATCTTTTCTAGGCGTCAGAGGGGAAAAACTCTATTAGTGCTTTTACCTATCTCAGATTCTAGCAAATTATATGAAAATTAACCTTTTGAATTTTTTGCTTAATAGTTTGAAATACAGAGAATTTACTCTCTTTTTTAAAGGTATTACTATATTCATAATTCCATTGTTACTTGCGGAATGAGGAAATTAAAAAAAGTGGAAGCTAATCAGTTGTGTACGGAACTTTTAGAAATTCCTTAGGAGATAAATAGACATGTGAGTGATTAGATTCCCTCTCAAATAAATGCAGCCATGTTTCTGTTTCCTATAGATGGCCATGAGTGACCATTTTGGCCAGAAATTCTATGGGGTTAAGTCCACAAATTTCCTATGGAGGAAGAAAAAAAGAGTCCAAATTTGGGACAGGGTGATGCCTGTCGGCTGCCTGGGAATAGGGACTGCCAGGAGTGTGGGCCATCGCCATGGTAACATTTAGACTCTGCTTTGTAGGCACACATTCACTGGTCTTTAGAGGCATGAAGAAAAGGGAGAGGGAAGGGGAGAATGAGAAATCTCCAATTATATTTTATATATCATGAAAATGGCCAGGGCAAAGGTTGAAAGACGGCTGTGCTGATTGCACATTTTACCAACAACACAGTTTCTAGCATGAACCAGACTCCCACACACGGCCTTAGAATCCTCACAAAAGGCAACTTGTAAGAGATGATTACCAAGCGCATATACTGAGACAATGCGTGCTTTGTGATCAATTAAAATGCAAGAATAGTCTGTAGTGGGACGTCTTACAAAAGACCCTTTATTCTCAGTACTTCAAAAAAGGCAAATCTATCAAACTTATGATAGATAATACATTGCCGCGATGATTTAATTGTCAATTACAAATTACTTAAGTGTACTTTAATGATCTATATAAAGCCTTATTTTTTTTTACCTCTAATAGCTATTAATGGTTGTTATAGAAAATGAAACCACTTTACTGAAATGTAATGTAGGGGTCTATTAAGAATAAGTTTTTAAAATGATAAAATATTACCACAAAAATGTGAACTCCTGTACTTTTTAATATTCCTGAGTAGGTCAATCTTCTTCCCACTGAAAGAACATTTTCTTCCAATTACATGCAATTACGGTTTAAACATCTTCATAAACATTATATATAGAATAAATTTTACCTAATTCCTAGTTAAAATGCTTCTTAGAGAAGTTGGAAAGGGAATGAGGGCAACTTTATTTCCTGAAAATAATCTTGTAAGATTTGAAATGCTAGTCATTGGAATAAACTTGAGGGACCACGCTCACGTCTATTTGTCTTCATCTTTTCCCGGGTCCCTGTCTGATTTTGAAATTGTTAGAATAAATGAGGGAAGCATTTTGTGTTATCTATAAAGGCCAGCACTTAAATATTTCAAACACAGGTGTGCCTCATGTAACCGATATATCTTCAAAGAAAGGTGCAATTCACATTCATCTATTAAGATAATATTTTAAATTTACCAGGTCTTAATGATGGAACCAAATCGAAAGGACAAATCACTTTGAAAGAGAAGAGTCATTTTGTATGCAAACCATTAATTCCAGTACATCTGTTCATAAGCCTGACTTTTCTGCATGGCATTCTTCTAAGGAAGACACACCTGTCCTAACCTGGAGCCGACTGAACACACACACAACTACTGTCATTTTCAAAATATCTCTTTTTCTGTGGCTCAGGGTGCCCACTAGGAAAGGAGCTATTAAAACATGAAACTAAATATCATTAGAGTCGGAATTAAACAGCCTCAGCCTTATGTCCACAGAGCCTAACATAATTTAGAGACATTATAATTATCTGTGTAGCTGGTAACTGTAGACAGCTGAATAAACCAACTAGCTCAAGCAAACAGCTATTTTATTTTAGGTCCTGGGGATTGAACCTTTGGGCATTCTACCTGTTAGCTATACTTCCAGCCTTATTTTATTTTTTATTTTGATTTAGGATCCGCCTAAGGTGCTGAGAGTCTTGCTAGATTACTGAGACTGGCTGTGAACCAGCAATCTTCCTGTCCCAGCCTCCAAAGTACGGGGATTACAGGTGCCTGGCACCATGCCCCGCTGCACTTGTTCTTCATTTTTCCTTCTTGTTCTTTATGACCTTGCAGTTGTCATTCTTTTGTACCCATCTAAAATAGTTATTTTCAGAGCCTGTTGTTAGGCAAGGACAGTGCTGGGGCCTCCAAGGCCACGATGGAGCCTGCTGAGGGGTTAGGTCGGTGCAGGGACCAGCCTGGCCGGGATGAGAGCCCACCATGAGGCAAGGCCAGTGCTGGGGCCTCCAAGGCTGGGATCAGAGCCTGCCGAAGGGCGAGGCCGATGCCAGGATCAGCGAGGCTGGGATCGGAGCCTGCCGTGAGGCAAGGCTGATGCTGGGGCCTCTGAGGCCAGGATCGGAGCCTGCCATTGAGGCAAGGCTGTTTCTGGGGCCTCTGAGGCTGGGATCGGAGCCTGGCAAGGGATGAGGCTGGTGCTGGGCCCAGTGAGTCCGAGATTGGAGCCTGCGTGAGGCAAGGCTGGTGTTGGGGCCTCTGAGGCCAGGATCAGAGTCTGCCGGGTGGCCAGGCCAGTGTCGGGGCCCTCAAGAGTGGGATCGCAACTTGCAATGCGGCATACACAGAGAAATATCACAGAAAATAAAAAACCAGATGCTTTCCCTAATATGCAAAAACTAGGAAGAAATAGGTAATAGGAGGAGATCTAGTTGAAGAAAGGGCCCTATAGGGGTGCAATTAAGATGACCAATCAGAGGGGATGGGATGGGGGAGGATGGAATCTCTTTAAAACTCATGATGTACGTAAACAAATGTATCAAAGTTAATCACCAATCAAGCATGGGATCGAAGGAGGGAGAGGGAATGGGATGGGGATTGGATAAAGGCTATTTGTGTGCTTGTATATCCTCACAAATCATGTATTCCATTGTGATGTATGACTACAGTGCACATATATATACATATATATATATATATAATAGTTATTTTAGATGAATAATTATTGTTTGGCCATGTGCATTGATCATATTAAAAGGCTATCAAAAATTTCACTTAATTGTATTTATTAGAATGTGAAGTAAAGAGAAGAGGGGCTTTACAGCAAGGTACATATTGGAGTCTAGCTCTGACTCAGTAAGCGTCTGGTTCTCAGTGAATTTCTTACTTGAGCTGATTTTCTCATCTGTAAAGTGGGAATAAAGTGTATCTGACAAGAGTGTTGCAAAGATAAAAGAAATGAACAGATGTCAAGAACCTGGCACCTAATAGATACTTAATACATGTTGTTATTATTCTTTATTAGGATCTTTTCAACCCCAAGGTCTTAAAAATTCAGCAAATTCATTTTTTGAATCTTCTACTCTCAACTTAATAGTTCAATAATTGAACTCAGAGGTTAAATGCAAATTAAAATTCTGGCACTTAAATCCTTGAGGGCAAGAATCAAAACCTATATTAAAAACAGATGCATCTTCAGAAGCACCTGCCACAGCCTAGGGCCTTGATAGACACTTAATAAAAATGTAGATTAAGGAGTAGGGATGCAGCTCTGTGGTAGAGCACTTGCCTAGGATGTGCGAGGCCCTGGGTTTCATCCTCAACCCAATAATGACAATAGCAAAAATGTAGATTGGATTGTGTCCAGTAAAAGAATGTTGTTACAGATGTGTTACATATGCTTTTTGCTTCTCATTACTGATTTTCTTTTTAAACAGTCCCTAATTGAGTTAATCAAGTAAATCAGTAGGTTAGGGGAGATGTGTAAATTTAAGAATAAGTTACTTATCCAATATACTTTCCCAAACACTCTTAGTTTCTTTCACTATAGTGTGTATAAGTATTGCTATATGGAAATGCATGGTATTTAATAAAATTGGTTAAATACATAATTCATATTCAATCATTCTACTTGGTATTTTCATCTAGTATAAATCCATGTGTCTGAATTTACTTCTGCAAACTTGGAGAAGAAAACATGTTTTGGATTTTGGAGCACTGAGCATTTCCAATTTTTGGATTAGGGTTGCTTTCTTATTACCCTATACTTGCAGCTTTGATCTGAAGGGAAAAGTTGGTTTCCTTCTTGACTAGGATTATTTTATGACCTAAGGCATATTCATTCACACAACTGAAGCATTATATTTTTTTCTCAGTGTCATTTCAAAGCTAATTAATTCATCAAGCGCTTGCCAGTTTCCCTTTTCTTGTTCATAACTCTGCCTAAATATGTATGGTCTTTTAAGCCTCAGTTGTCTCTTCCATGAATGAAAATTATATAATTTTATCTGCCTAATAGAATAAATAAACACATGAAAGGGATTGGCACAATGTCAGGCACATAGGAATTGCACAAAAAATATTGCCTATTTGTGCTATTTTTATAACATGTCAGTGGGAACTGTAACATTAAAATTGTGTTGGGGGTTGCAAAGGAGGCAAACACCAGCCAAGTTATTAAAGGCCTATTAATCAACCAGCATCTTCGAGTGAGATCTGCCAACCATGGGGTAAGGGACCAATGACAGAGCAGCAGAGTCACGCGGTCAGCAGAGTCTCGGTCGGTTGGCAGAGTCACACGGTCAGAGAGGAAGTACGGATATTTAAAGTGGGGGTCTTGGGGTGGAGCTAGCAGCGTGGGAATGCCGATTCTCTTGCGATATCCAGAGTCTCGTGGCACCTGGGTCTGTCTCAGGACCTCTCCGCTTCTGGTTTCTGGGGTTCCACCTCATATCCCCACTGCAGGGTCCCATGGGGGAAAGGAGGGACCTGACCTATCAGGAACATTTCAAACTAAAATGTAGTAAAATTAGCAGAGTCTTAGAAAGGGGAGTCACTATGGCCACCACTCTTGGAAACACATACTTCCTGTGAGTCTCAGTGAAAAATAATGCATGGACAATATAACACTAAATGCATATTTTGTGGATTCTGAAACAGGTAGTAGAAACTCAATACCTTAAAAATATAGATGACAACTCGTGAAGTGCATACTCACTTGTGCAAATTATTGTAGGTATGCATTCTCCTGCTTTGAATATATTAGGTCAGATGCATGCTACTTCTTCCAGATATTAGTTTTTAGTGCTCTTAAAATGCAGCAGCAATAAGGTATTACACTAAATGGGTTATAAAAACCAATGGATGTTTTGACAGGCGGGTACAGTTTAGCGAGCTCCTTTCCCACTTAGCCTCTCAACAAATCACCTGCTTCTCACAGCCACACTGACTAAAGAGATCTTTGATCACAGGTATTTAATAGAAGTCGAGGTAATGAAGTGGAATCCAAGTGGAAAGGAAGAGAGGACCTATAGGATGAAACACTCATTCATTCAACAATATCTGCTGGGCACGTAATCTGTCCATGCTCCGGGAGCTCCATGGGCAGGTCATGAGGACTTGCCCCAGCACAGAGACACATGCACTAGCAAAAATTTGTGACAACTTTACTTGCAGGAATTTGCATACAGACATACACAAATTAATATACTAGATAGTGAGTGGCATTAATAAATAAGAAGAGAGAAATAAGTGGTGAAAAAGGATGTGGGTGGGTAGGAGACATTTTCTTTTATTGGTATTAGAGATTGAAGCCAGGGGTATTCTGCCTCAGACTTTTATCCTTAACCCTTTTACAATTTTGAAACAAGGTCTCATTAAGTCACTGAGGCTGGCTCAAAATCTGTGATCATCCTATCTCAGCATTCCATGTCCTGGAATTACAGGCATGGGAAATCATGCCTGGTTGGAGATATTTTATATAACTTGGTAAAGTCATACTTTTCTGAATAGATGGCATTAGTAAAGATACTTAACAAATGTGTTTGTGTGTGTGTGTGTGTGTGTGTGTGTGTGTGTGTGTGGAGAGAGAGAGAGAGAGAGAGAGAGAGAGAGAGAGAGAGAGAGAGAATGAATGAGAATGAGAATGAATGAGAATGTATAAGCTATCAGAAATGCATTCTGGTAACCCAAGACAGATCTAGTTGGTGACTTTGAGAAGTCCTCAGAAAGCCAGAGTGGGCTAAGAACAGGAGGCTGCAGAGAAGGTGGGCTTTTGTAAGGCACTTAAAACAGAGATACACTACAGTCTAAGATCCAGGGAGGCCTTTAAAGATAACATTCCTTCTAAAATAAGAGGGGTGCCATCTTGGGAGGGAAAAGATGAAAAAAGACATAGTTTCCTTTATAGACACATGCATAAGTTTAAAGGTAACATCCTATGGTTTGAAAAGAAACTCTGTGACCAAACAGCACCAGCAGAGTCACTGGAAATGGAGAACATGATACTGAAGCCGACTGGCTGCCCAAAGGCAAGCCCCAATGAATTTACTGTGTTTGGCATTTCAAACAAATTTTTTTTGTACTGAGGATGGAACCCAGGGGCATTCTACCCCGGAGCTACACCCCCAGCCCTATTTTTTATTCTTTATTTGAAACAAGGTCTAAGTTTGGGAGGACCTCACTAAGTAGCTGAGGCTGGCCGTGAACATGCGATCCTCCTGTCTCAGCCTCCCGAGGGATTACTGAAGGGTCTGGGGGTCTTCGGGACCAATGAAGCGGGGTTGGTGCAGGAAAGACCCAAGGCCAGCCATCAGAGATAAGCAAGCAAGCAAGCAAAAGCTTCATTAAGACAGCCCAGCTCCCTTTTATATCAGGCAGCTGGGAGGAGGGGGCTTCCTCTCACAACGGAAGATCGCACAAAGTACGGGGTGTTTACTGATTGGATGGTTCATATCCCAGTGAGTGTATTATCAGGGGACTGGTTGTTGGGCATCCCGTGCCCTCTTTGGCTGGCTATGAGGTAATCAGCACAATCCGGAAGAGAAGCCGGAGAGGCGCCATCTTTGGCATGACTGGGCTGCTTATCCTAACAATTACAAGCATGTGTGCCACCATGCCAGGCTCATTTCAAGCTCTTACAATCTTCTCTTTCCTTCTACTCTTCTCTCTTTCTTCTCTTTTTAGCACCTCATTAAGAAATAAAGTCAGGGTCTTTTTTAGTTGAATACAGGTGAGTGACCTGACCCTTTACTGGTGCATTTTAACCTCACATCACAATAAAGTTCAGTGACAGGGACTTACCCGCACACACCCTTGGTCATCGTGTATTTTAAAAAATATGCTTATCGGTGCATCGTAATCATATATCATACTGGGGGACACAGTGATGGCACGTGAGACTTGGTAGGTACTTTGCATATTTTCCTCTGGATCCCACCTACTCTCCCCTTCCCCTAGGTATCATCCTAGAAGATCGGTATTGATAATTCCATACACATACAAAGCATGATTGAAACTGTTACCTCTTCATGTCTCTGACCTTCTTTCTTCCTTCCCTAAAATCCCTCCATCTCTCCACTGGAGTCTCTGCTCCTCTCTCCGAGGTCTCTCTTGATTCCTAATTTCTCTCTAACTCCCACACATGAGAGGACATACAACTATCCACTCCTGAAGACGGACTGATGGCACTTAGCATACTGTTCCCAAGTTCCAGACACTCTCCTGCCAATGGCAATTTTGTTCTTTATGGCTGAGTAAAATGCCCTTTTACCACGCGAGCCAGGCGTGGTGGCGCACGCTTGTAATCCCAGCATTCGGGAGGTTGAGACAGGAGGATCAGGGCTAATGGACAGCCTCAGCTACTTAGTGAGGCCCTCTGCAACCTAGTGAGACCCTGTTTCAAAATAAAGAATAAAAAATAGGGCAGGGGGTGTAGCTTGGAGGTAGAATGCCCCAGGGTTTCATCCCCAGATACACACACACACACACACACACACACACACACACACACACTCACAAATTTCTTTGTGTGTCTATACAACAGTATTGTGATCCATTCATCTGTTGATGGACACCTAGGCTATTTCCATAATCTGGCTATTGTGAATTCTGTGCTATAAACCTGGATGTGCATGTATTGTTATAATATTCTGACTTTAATTCCTTTGGAGAGATGCCCGGGAGTGGTACAGCTGGGTCATAGGGTCCATTCCCAGTCCTCTGAGGCACCTCCACACCGATCTCCACAGAGGCCATTTGCCATCTGTATTCTTCATGCCTCCACAGATGCTGCCCACATTGCCTCTAAAAATGTCTTTGACTTTCTTAAACATGCTAACAGAAAAGAATCTCTTCTTATCAAGAAGGGGCAGGAAAATAATTTTCACACTACCGTGTGTGCAAGAGATCCCTCCTCTTTTATGTTACCACCAGCAATGTCCCATTTCCCCACATTTCTCAAGTTTTACCAAATATGTTCAGATTGAGCTCTGTTCTTTGGGCTCTCATCGGCTTTGATTTTCTCTTTAGTTGAAGCTCTCCATAAATGTAATGTTATAATCCAATGTGACTTGTATTTAATTATTTATTATCATTAGTAATTATTTAAGAAATTTCCACGGCTCACCCCTATCCTTTAATCTTGATTTTACAACCCAAGGTTTGCTGGTCTGTGACCGTCACCCTCATCCTAATGGCCCAGGTGGGAGACAGTCGGGAGACACGCCTGGTTTCAAGAGAAATGAATCGATACCAGTCACTGTATGGCACTGACTTGGTACAACATAAATAACCTATAGCTGTTGAGTATTGTTAATCCCTCAGCTTCCTTCCAGGCACTCGCTAGAAATGGCTCTAGTACTCCATTCATAAGCTACAAGACATTCCAGGTTGTTTTTAGTGCATTCTTGGCATGTATGGAACAACTTATTAGTTGTAATGAAGCTAATTGTTCTGGGTGATGATTAATTTATTGTTGCCAATCTCCTGTCACCTTTATGTCTTGAAAACACACACACACACACACACACACACACACACACACACACACACACACACCTCAGAGACCTATGTGCTCTAAAGGTTGCTGTGATTCTTGCTGTCTTAGTTTGCTACCAATTAAGGCCATCAGGAACAGACATGAGTCAAAACTCTTGAGTCGGCCTACTTTTTCACACAACCTTTAAAAAAGAAACAAAACATGTTTAATCATCATCTCACTGCTTCCTCTCCCCCTGTCCATCATAGGAATCACAAGATTAAAACTGATCGTGAAATGGTTAAACTCTGACTAGATTTCATATCTTTTCAGCTAAGCGTTAGACTCAGACTGGATACTCATTTTCTGAACAGCTGAACAATGGTACGGCACCAGTGACTTGGGAAGTCTAGAAATGTTTCCAGAGCAGTTGCTTGGCTTTGATTTTTGAATTACATAATTCCAATATGAGTCAAGTATGGTAATTTTACAGCAATGTTTTTTTAGAAATCTATTATCAAACTCCTAAAAAATCACCTGATATTAACCACATTCCTCAGGAAAAAATAAAAATATTATGCTTCCTGTAGAACTTTAACTTCTCTGTGATAGGTGAACTGCAGGTACCATTTTACTGAGCACTTACTGTACCAGGTCCCCAGCTCTCGCTCTCTGCAAGTATCCTATTTAGTCCTCTTAATAATCCAAAGACATGGGACAACTGATAAGGATGAATACAAGCCCTGAATTGTCAAGCATGATGCTCAAGGCCACACAGCCACGAGGCAGTGGACTCAGAATCGGAGAATACTTCCATCCCAGGTTCCATGGCAGTGAGCTGCCAAGCAAGCAGTACAAGTCCCATGAAGAAAATGTACAAAAAGTCCACTTTCCTTTGAAACAAAATTGCCAAGTTTTCCCTTATAATTTAGAAACAGATGACATGGGGGGGGATGCTCTCTTTCCACTTCTGCATTTAAGAATATCTAAATTGACTCATTCCTAATCTTTAAAATTTGTACATTTCACACCAGGAAAGACAAGTCTAAGAAGGGAACATTTTATTCCCAAATGACATTCTGGGTTTAAATATCCTTTGCAACAGTTTTGTTTTGAAAGATCTCAGCAGTTGCATATGAACTTGCCAGATGTCAACAATGTGTCTGCCATGTACAATATTCCCCAAAGACTAAAATTACTTCTTACTGGTACAGTATTTGGAAGTTACCAGCAAATACCATAGGACCTGCTGCCTCACTAAATGTCTATGTAAAAGCCTCAGAAACACCAGATGTTCCGGGTTCTCCTTGTTCTCTTTGAAAAACAAAATGACTTGTGTGTAGGGGGGAGCTGATGTACCCCTCACTTTTCCATAACAGCTTCAGGAAGAATTCATGGGTTCTCATCCTCAGATCAACTTCAGATTCTAGAATCGACCTGTGGCTACCAGCAGGTGTTTGCAAGTGTTTGCCTGTGGGGAGCTGTCAGGAATTGGTTTAAATCAGGGCATAGCTCTTGCCAGAAGGATATTAACTGGCAGGAGCTGTTTTAGATGTCAGAATTTCTTTCTGGGACACGGACATATAGGCAGAATGTGCACCCCGAAATACAGCCGGGATGAGGACAGGCAGACAAGGCAGAAACTGAGTTTTTCAGGCAGAATAGTTACCTGAAAAATGCACAGTGATGGATGAGGCATGACACATAACAAGGGCTGAGAGTGAGCCCCAGTTGCAAATGAGTGGCATTTCCAGTTACTTCAAGAGAAGAGACAGGAAATGTCAACAAGTCAGATCCTAAAAGTTGAGGGGGAAACGGTATCAAGTGTGAATAAATACAAAACTGATTTGAGTCGCAAGCTTCATCACTAAGGAGGGCAACCATCAATACCTTCTATTTATAAGCATTTTGCAACTTCCAAAGCCCTTTTTGAGCACATGGTCTCATTTATTAAATGATTAGGAACCTGGAACTCAGAACCAGCTCTTGAACCTTAAGAAGGGAAGGGAAGAAAAAAGAAGCAAAATGAATGGGATCTTAAGGGCTGAAAGTAAAGGGATGGGAAAGGAGGGTAAACTAGTTTATTTTAAAAGGCACCAAGGGTCACCGAGCTGATGTGAGTTGATACATGTTAATTTCACAAAGATATGTGCAGGCAAAAACTGTCCATTGCAGAATCCTATGGTTCTGAAAAAGTATCCCATTGTAGTCAGAAACCCTGCATTTTAGACATGGTTCAGTCAGTTACCAACTGTGTAGCTTTGGGAATGTTATTTAATATACCCAATCCTCAGTCCCCTAATCTGCAAAATAGGAGTGATAGGATCTGCCTTCCTCTATATACGTAAAAGCATTTATGATATTGCAAGGCACCTAGAAACCCATCTTCGAATGATAATCAGATTCCTCTTAATCACTTACAGATATCTCTCAAAATCACAAATCCAAGTCCTAAGATCTCCATGAATCGGTGTTATTCCCACTGTACCAAGCCAGAAAAATTAAAATTGGGTGGTCAGTGTGTGAACTTGACCTTAAAAATGAAGTCTTTGAACTTCAGATCCTTGGGGAAAAATAAATCATTTGAATATTGTGTCTTAAGTCGCAGTTAAAAAGAGGGTGAGAACGTTTGATACCAGGACGATCCAGTTTGAAAACCTGTGCTCTTTTTGCTACACCCATAAAAGCTAAAAATCGCCAGGCATATGTTTCATTCTTTTTCTATTGTGCATTACAAGCGACTACCACTTATTGGCAGATAAATACCAAAATGGCATTCTGCCAAGAGGAGAAGATAAATTTTTGAGTTAAGAGCACTGTAAATCGGCATATGCTCTGCCTTTATGGGAAAACCAGAAGTTCACCTCTATTCGTGTACTGAAAATTAATTTCAGTCTTGGCTCATGAGAATTTGATGAGGCACGGCCCAAGGTGTCTTTAAGATGGTCTACTCCATTCTGTTATCTGAGTTGAGGGGTGGGACTGTGGAAAATAGCAATAGAGTGAGCATTTCTTTTCCTTTCACCGGTAGTAAATTGCTGTATATAATCACATAGCCAGAGGGGAGAGCTTACTGCACTAAGCTTGAGGTTTGTTAGCCTCGGCTGCTTAAAACCCCGAGTTCTGATCCCAGCAGTCTGCGTGACTCTTCAGCACAGTGAGTTTGATCAATTACATTTCATAGATTTTTTTATTATGTAAGAGACTCAAATAAGACTTTATAACCCAAATCCAGCCTATCTTGTGGAGATTTTAAATACCGCATACTTTTTTATTTATCTCAGTATTGAATTTCAGGCTTACTGCTTCTTAATACCTTCACCGCAGTTGGAGAGGAAATTATGTGAAAACTTATAATTAAGAGGAGAATATTTGGGTGGGATCGTGCACTGTATTATTTATTAGTTATTAGTAGGATCTGCTGATACTCATGAAAGAAAGCGTCTATGAAGCAATAATGAGACCTGCATAATAATTTTCTCCAGCCACCATTTACTGAATGACCACCATGTGCCTGGTACTCACCACAAATTGCTGAGTTCACCCTCAAAGCTCCCCTTAATGATAAATATTTTAATGACCAGTTTCCAGGAAATTCTAAATGCCCTGTTCTAAGTCACGTGAGCTCAATAGGAGAACTGGTATTTAAACCCAGGTGCATCTCACTCCAAGGTCCATCATGTTCCAGTTACCTGTGCTGGCCTAATGACAGCCTTACTAGAATATAAGAAGGAAATATGGGGAAAGGACCAAACATAGAGTTGTAAAGCAAAAGCCCAACTCAGGAAGGCAGAAAACTCTGGGGCTCAAGGAGAAAGCCTGGGTCACAGTGTCATCCTGTTGTGACCCTCCTGTCTTTAGAACGCAGAGATTGGTCTTCCAGCTCATGGCCTGTCTCATCCACATGAGGAAGAAGGCAGGCTATCAGGCCTGATCTCTAGAAGAATCCAGTGTGGGTGGGTGCTTGGGTATGATGCCTTTTAAAAATGTCTTCAAAATGTCACAGGCAAAGTTGTTATACTTTGTGGAGTCTTCACTCTGCAGAGATGCCAGATCATGGGATGCTGGGAACCCAGAACTTATATCCCCATATCTCATATTTTCTAGTGAGGGTGATATCATACACTCAGAAATAAGACACATGATAAAAAAAAAAAAACGAGGCCCAGAGCAGAAATGATCTTATCAATTTAAGACATGTTGAGTTTAGGGTATCTGCGAAGCATTCCAGTAAAGAAAGCCCCAGGTGAGCATGTTTAGGAGAAACTGGATTTGCGAATCTGAAGGACACAGGATGGAGACCTAGACTGGGTATCATCAACGCACTGGAGAGAGTTGAAGCCATAAGAAAAGACCAGCTCACCCAAGGCAAGACTCTATAGAGAAATAAGAATGGTAGATCGAAACCACTGGGAAATAAAAAGAAAAGAAAGGGAGAATTAGAATTAGCACAGACACGAGATCAGAGAACCAGGAGGGAACAGATACAAGGAAATCGAGATTGAGGAGCAGCATTTCCCAAAGTATATTCTTAGTTTTGTAATAAGATGAGTTTTACAGGTTAAAGCAAAATACACTTGCTAATTTGTATTGTGACTCTCTGAAGAGGATTAAGGTTGTGGAGAGCTTTCTAAAATGATCTGACCATGGAATTCTCCCGTTCCCATTAAATCTATTCATATCTCTCAAAACCAGTGTCCCTGGGAGCCTGCTTTGGGAAATCCTCGGTAGTGAGTTTCTTTGAATTAGAAATTGTCGGTGATATCAAGGCCACAGAGAAACTCTGCATAATGAGTACTTCATGAGAGCGAGGTTTGAGCCATTGCCAAGTCATTGGTCAAAGCAATCTCAGTGGGATAGTAAGGACTGCAGCAAAGTGGCAAAGGATTGGCTAGGAAGTGAGGATGGTGGGCATACGTCAAGCCTTCAAGCTGTACATTGTAGAAACACACAATTTTTATTTTTCAATTAGACCTCAACAAAGGGGTGGAAGTGAATGTGTAAAATCCACACATACAATATTGTCCTTTCAAGGAACTTGAGTTTGAAAGGGAAGGTGGACATTAGGGAGGATGTAGCATCCATAGGACATTTCAAGATGAGAGAGAGTGAGGGAGAGCACACAGGAGAGAGCTTTGTGCAGACTTACAGGCTGAGAAAACTAGGGGCGGGGGAGCCCCAAATGCATGGCGTGATGGAATGAGGTACAATGGTGAATCTGGATCAAGGTCCTAAAGATATGGAGGGAAACCAGATTAGGATGGAACAGGGGGAGTGCTTGCATAAAAATAAAGTATCCATCTGTGAGAAGAGAGAGGAGATAAAGCTTAAACACCACTGGGAGGGACTGGGCAAGGCTCCTTCCCAGAGGCAGTCTTTGACTTGGGCCTGGGAGGATCAGGCAAAGGAGCAGAGAAGAAAGGTTTGCAGAAAACGAAAGCTGTTCCAAAGGACAAGAGCCAGAAGTAAGGTGCAACTGTACTGACGAGCAGAGGGCGCCCAGGGAAGGACATTCGGTATCAGAAACCTGCCATTTGTCAGTTGCAGCTAATTCTATCTTTCCTGAAAGTCATAAGTTCCATGTGTTATGATGTCTAATTGAGTACAGGACCCAGCTTGGGGATTTTTGATTTGGGGCAATTTTTAAATTATTTGACTCCTAATATTTACAGTTATACAAAATTTTCCATGAAAAAGAAAAGGCCAGTGAAGAAGCCAGCTCACTTTAGGGGACTTGAAGAATGTAAGTAGTTTAAGACAAGCCAGAACAAACTCTCATCTTGTGAGTAAAATAAGTAAGTAAGTAAGTAAATAAATACATAAATAAAATTACACATTGTTCATATTGCAAATTTGGAATGAAGAGTTGAGCCAAGGATTTATGTAGGACCACAGTCTGGAAAGAAAAATGTGTACTAGATCTAAACAAGTTTGAATTTTCCACCTTGTTAGAAGGGTACTACTTTGAGAAAGGAAGGTGGGAATTGTTACTGGTGATTGCTGTTTACAACTTAAAAATAAAATAATGAGGACTTTTGGCAAGATTTTTTAAACAATTACTTTAAGAATTTTCCATATCTGTAAAAGTCAAAGGAAGATCTTACTAGCATCCCTTGTTTTGGAGAAGGTGTGAATAATGGGATTTGGATGCAGTCAGACTTCTGCAAAAGGTTTTTGTTCTAAGCAGATGGTATAAACATAAGATTTTCAGCTGTTTTCCTCTTTAATGTTGTATCTTAATCCTTTAGCCAGTCATATTAAAGAAAAGAATAACAAGCCAGGTGTGGTGGTACACACTTGTAATCATAGTTCTTGGGAGGCAGAGACAGGAGGATCACCCGTTCAAGGGTAATTCCAGAAATTTATTGAGACCTTGTTTCAAAATACAAAGGGCTGGGGGCACAGCTTGGAGACAGAATGCCCCTGTGTTCAATCCCCAGTAACAAAATAATTCTTTAACAAATAACAAGATAAAAATAAACAACTTACAGAGGTGGAAGTTGTTCAGTTCTAAAGGTGCTGTTGTGTTAATTAGAAGCTGGTCCCACTCTTTGGCTCCCTGAAGCGTCATTGTTAGTCTAGGCTAGCGCAAGAGAAAGCTGTTCTCCATCCTGAATGAGTGCTTATATGACACTTACTAGGCAGAAAATTGGGAACCTATGACACCGGCATCAGCCACCATCCTACTGATTGAACGGATCTTTATAAATATACATGCATGCATGCACATGTGTACATACACACATATGCATGCATATATATACACACACATTTTATTGCAACATAAAGTGATAAGCATCTTCATTTAAAAAGAAATACGTGTACAAAAGCAGCAGCTTATTACTTTGGATGTGTAATTTTAGGGAATGCTCCTTTATTTGACATGTATTTTTCTTTTTTTTTTTTGGTGGTACTGAGGGTGGAACCCAGGGTCTTTTCTACCTCTGGGTTATACTCCCAGACCTATTTTATTATTATTTTATTTTATTTTTTTTTTCTTTTAACAATTTTTATTGAACATAAATAGTATACATTTAAACTATATTTGGTGCCCTCTCCCCCCCTGCCCCGTTTTCCCTTGCCCCCTCCCACCAATGGTTGTCCAGGTTAACCATGTCTTATTCATAATTTTACACATGTTCAGATGTAGACCCTCATTAATCAAGTTCAGCCTTTCTCCTCTCCTATCTTTTCATTCAAACTTTGCTGATATTTCCCCTCCATTATCTGGAGTCCCACTGGTATCCTCTGTGTTTCCTAGTTTGGGCATATTAGAGGAAACATATGTACCTTCTCCTTCTGTGCTTGGCTGATCTCACTTAACATAATGTTCTCCAGGGCTTTCCATCTTCTTGCAAATGATATAATTTTGTTCTTCTTTATGGCTGAATAGAATTCCATTGTGTGTATTTCCCACAGTTTTGCTAGCCATTCATCTGTTGATGGTGATCTCCCAGACCTATTTTATACTTTATTTGGAAACAGGGTTTCACTAAGTTGCTGAGAGCCTCACTAAGTAGCTGAGGCTGGCTTCAAACCTGTTCCATTTTCCTGTATTTGACATGTATAGGAGACAAAAAATACTTAATGACCAAATATTTCTTTATGTGAACAGGTGAGTGGATGACGGAGCATGAATATAAGAGAGAATATGGTGTGTGTGTGTGTGTGTGTGTGTGTGTGTGTGAGAGAGAGAGAGAGACAGACAGACAGACAGACAGACAGACAGACAGAGACAGGCAGGCAGGCAGACAAACAGAGACAGACAGACACACTAGGACCATTGCATGTGTCTCAGTGTAACAAATCAGGAATACTTGGAATTTGCTCATTAATCCTATGTAAACTAAGAAAATAGACTGATCTGTAGTCAATGAGTTGTTATGAGGTTTAAGTTTCCATTTTACATGGGAAAATCTGCCTTCCACAAATACTGACCACGTCTCCTGGGCACATTTCTTAGAAGCCCCTGACATCGCTCATTCCCCTCAGAGCACATCTTTGGCTTGAGATGTACTGGAATTCACTCCACACCTTTCGGGTTTTGCTCAAATTCTATATTTTAAGGCTGCCCTTGGATATCCTTGTCAGAATCATCATCAGAATCAGAATCAGAATCTTAGCTTTTTCTCCATTAGAAAGGCCCAGGTCTTTGTTTAATCTCACTTTTTGTCTTATTAGAGCTAGTTAATGAATTTTCATTTCAAACAACAATCCTTTTATTCTTAGAGTCATTATCTTATTATAAATTCCAGTCATTACTAACTTATTTCCTTAACTATCATGGAGAATAAGTTCTCCAGTAATCATAATGGTTAGACCTATAGTCTGTGTATTCTTTCCAACTGAAAGAACATATTGAACATTAAGCAAAAATCTCTCCCCTAATAACTGAAGTTGTATCACTTAAGTACAATTCATTCATATGGTGCCATTTTTGTTACTGATTATTTTAGGCCTAAAAGAACCCAGAATGCAGTACAATGCAGTTGAATTAGAATACAAAACCCATGCATCACTTTGGGAAACTCTGTTAAGTTTCTAAAGAAATCCTATTCTGTGCACTTGCACTCCTACTTGGACTTACAAACCACATAAAATATACAATACCCATTAGGCCTTGGAAAGAATGATGTATCATTTCTCCATTTTTGACATCAGAAGAAACAGAAAGCAGATTACTTACATAGTTTATAATACAGCATGATCACACAGACTGAACATCAGGCACATCGCTAGGTGGCAGCTGGTATTCTAAACATCGCCATGCATTCCGCTCAGTGCAAGGGAGCACAAATTATTTATATAAAATGAAAAATTGGGTGCTCTAATTTTAAAAGCCAAAATGTTCTTCTGTGTCAAAATAGTGAAGATTTTGGCAATGTTTGGGGGGGTGCACTGTCAATTCTTGATTATTTAGCAGCAAAGATTACCCTGGGCCTTTATTTCCACCGGTCCCCATCCCTCTGGCCGCCAATTCCATGCCATTTTCTTGCCTTTGCATAAACTCCAAGGAAAAGTGAGATAGCACACTTCGCTCCGTCTTCCCAGCGTTAAAACCAGCTCAGAGGGAGCATATCATTGAAACTATAGGCTCAAAGAACAATTACAGATCATGGTGGACTTGAGTGCATTTTAATTTGGCTCTCACTTTTCTAAGGAGTACTATATGGAATGAATGATTTAAAAAAAAATCAATATTACCCCATCCCCATTGCAAAGTGCAGCTGTCATATTCATCCCAAGACGCTTTGGCTAATGGTCTTGATGGAAGACGTGTACCACTTAGCAGTCCAGCCACAGAGACAACTGATTGAGGGGCCCATGTCCACGAGAGCTCTGAAATGCATGAGGACACAGCCATCGTGCCAAGCTTCCTACTGGCTGCTCCCAGCCATTGGCTCCACCTGGAATCTTCCAGAAGGTTCTGGTCCAGGTGATCCAAGGCAACTCAAGGTCAAGTTCAGCTCAGGAACTCTCCAGAGGCATAGCTCAAGCTTACTGGACTGCTCTGTGATCTAGGATGCTCCCATCCACGCTCCTCCACTTTTCCAGCACCCACCCTATTTATTTCTCATAGGTGCTTCCCCTAACAGTCCCTGCATGTTTATTTTCCCTTAGTGCCTACTTCTCTGAGTGCTGGGACTCCTAAAGTCTATAATTCTTTATGAAAATCAGGTGTAGGAGGTCATGAATCAGTGAAATCCATTCAGGCATTTTGTTGTGTGTGTGCACTGGGTCATTTCCCACTTTATAAACGGTCAACTCGGAATAGCTGCTCCAGACAGTACTATTGGACTTACTTTTTCCTTCTGGTTTGCCAATAATGATTAAGTTCGTTTGCTCCTTTCCTTTACACCCCAATGACAGAGAATTCATCGTCACCTGGGCTCCATCACTGGGACTCGTGATTCATGCAGTAACATGGGGCTACAAGACCGACCTACTGCAGGTATCTCTGGTTTCCTGTCCCTGGCCTTTGTCCATTTTGCCAATTCCCCAGTCTTCTCTTGCCCCATATAGAATAACTGCTCAGCTCTCTAGGGTTTTGGGGTTCCCCTGAAGGGTAAGGGATTGGTTATACCAAATCCCATTCTGATCAGCTGCAAGTCCCTTGTGAATCTGAACAGTAAGAGAAAAACAGAAGTGTTGATGTATAGTAGGAAGCCTACAAGTGAAGGTGGAGATGGAATAAAGCTATAGGTGGTGGTGGCTAACAGATCTAGCTAGGCCTGGATAGTAAAAACCTCCCCAGTAGTTTATGCTGAATCCCTCGCAGCACTTTCTGAACTCTTTGATTCTGTTGTGCTAGGCTCCTTGACCCGGCCATGGAAGAAAGACATGATTAGAATTTTACCCTATCACCGTCTGGCTAACAAGTTAAAGTTGGCTGTCATGGATGTTGGGAAGATGTAGGATCTTCCCTTGACACTTCAGAAGACATCATTTGGAGATGCCAAGGAAAATTTGAACTTTCTGTGTCTGGCACAGACTTACAGTATCCTCTCTCCCCACTGATACATCAGGGTACTCTGTTTTAGTTGTGATAGAAAACTGTAAATTATAACATTCCCCCCACCTTGGAATAGAGTCTTAAGATTCATAGAACTATGAGTGATTTCTGGGTCAGAGAGACAACTGTTATCATTGCTTATCTCAATCATTATATAGCAAAAAACATTTCTTGTTTGGAACCTCCAAACAAGAGATTTCAAATAACTATGCAATATGATCCATCCGTAAGTTGGGTAATAACTGTGCTAATGATGTGGGATATAGCCTCATTTAGAAAATTATTATTACTACCATTAATCAGTTAGAGTTATTCATTCATAGCCTGATATATTTGGAGCTCAGCTTGATTTCTGTTAGGTCTTTTAACTTGTGGGTTTAGCATTAAGCTCCTTGACTATATTTGTTTCTATTAATCATGTCTTGTGGTCTTCTTATATCCCAATTTAAAATGGGTAGAGATTTTTGTCATCACCGATAAAATCTGGAAGAGACTTTAAACATGAATCTAACAAAAAAGTTTTTAACCTGTGGTCTCAGGGCTAGCAAGATGAAAATCACTTGGAAATGAAAACGACCAGCCCCATCCCATACCTATTAGGCAGAAATTCTGGTAGTGGTCCTTAGAATTGTAATTTTACAAGATCTCTAGGGGATTCTTGACCTGTGTTCAAGCTTGGGACTCAATATATCTACTATCTTTAGGCCAGACACAACAGCAACCATGGATCAGTTAATGCAGGTTTTAAGTGTCATGTATGTGATACCCCCCGAAAGTACAAAATAGCTCCAAGAAAGACTCTTTTAAGGGTTTCTAGCAAGTTAGCAAAACTCACAGACATGGATTTAACAGAGAACTAATAGAATAAGTAATTAAATTTGGGCAAGTCATACTGTATCACAGAATATTCAAGAGAGAGGGCTAGATTCATTGCATTGTGGGTATGATTCAGTCAAAAGCCCCAGGCTTTCTTTAGAGCTCAAGATAATTTTTTTAAGTTACTGAAATGACATGAAATCAAATCCCTTTGAAAGGTGGATGGCCTTACATATCATTCTATTTGCCTGGTCCTAAAACAAAAAAAGCAATAATTTGCTCACTTTGGGTGGTGGTCATTAATTCATTTAAGTTATAGACGTATCATTTAGTAAATTACCTTTTTTCAAGGCACTAAATGATATCTTAAAGGTTTAGAGTATTAAATCACCTTCCCAAAGAGGTCAGTTTACCCCTTAATCACTGATAACATCAGTTCAAATAGCTTCAATTTCTTTTGTGCTAGATTCTGATAAACATAAAACACTTTTATAGATAGTATCAAATTCACCTTTAACTTGATAGTTATGGTGGGGAGGGGAGCCTGAGAAAAAGATTTCAGAACTTTCCTCATAAGGTAAAAGAATACCATGGTTTCAAAGAAGATTTAATTACGATTTTTCTAATAGTAGCAATATAATATTATTCTAATGTTGCTCTTTTTCATTGGCCATGATTTATAATACGAATAAAAGATGTCTATTTTGATACTTCTCTGATTATGAACTATGCTTTCAGGCTGTGCTGGAATATGGTATTAGAAGTTAGATTTTGGTTTAAAGAAAGAATATTTATGAATCCTTTTATACACTGTAAATATGGTTGGTACTCAGTAAGTGTGTCCATGAGGTATCTCCAGAGAGTAGATAGATGTGTTTTCTAGTATGGTAAAGGTTTCAAATCTGTTGCTGCAGTTGAATCTGGATTGACATGGCCAGAATGACAACTTCAGGAGAACACATCCCTGTCTTCCTGGGTGGGCACCTTTACCTGTGGATAGCAAGCTTAACTCTGACTTCAACTTGTTACCCTTATTCAAAAGTTAAAATTAATCCAGTTTAGCAAGCTACCATTTTATGTTCCTCTAAACCAAGGACTAAAGTTTTCCAAACAATAAGTAACTCATTAAAAAACATATAAGGGCTATAACTGGACCTATAAATAGAGGTCTACACTTGGAGGAACCATGTGAATATTTCACAGTGGCAGGAGAAAGCGAGCCACTGTGTGTTCTCTTCCAGTTCCTCGAGTGTTTAGCTCTATGGATTGCCTGTCTGTGCATTTGATGAATTTCAAGGGAAGGTTCTCTAACTTTTTATGGCAAGACATTAAAGATGCCATTAAGCAGATAAGGTTAAAGATGACAGCCTTAAGTGTGGAATATAAGAATGATTTTTTTTCAGTGTTGACTGAAACAGAATTTATGCATAGAGAAGGTTGATCCATTTGATTAATCTGGATGGTATTTCATATTTGATTACAACATGACATTTGGGACGTGGGTACCAACTGAGGGCTGTAAACCGAAACAGAATCTACTTCAGCATTAGCCAAGGGTTTGGGGAACTTGGAAGAGATGTTACTTTTTTTTTTCTCGTAACATCTACCCTTTTCCTTCATGTCTTCATTTGTGTTGTTGAGGAGAGATTCCTAGCTATATTTCTTCTGTTTCTTCAAGCACAAAAGCCTCTCGTGGCACAATGAGGATTTTATCCTATCACAAGTAGTGGTTCCAGGAGAGCTTCAAGGCTTTGTAAATGACTCCAGCTTGGCAGAGGAGACAGGGCAGAGAAGCAGTGCTCAGCATCCAATTTTGTTTCTTCTGAAATCTCTACCGCAGGCACCATCATCTTGCACATTAGAAACGGGACATGAGAACCTGCTCAGATCTTAGGTCAGTTTTTTTGTTTTTCTTCCATACTTGAATTGAAAAAAATAACTAAGAAAAAAAAAAACAATCTAGAAGACAATGAAAGTTTAACATAAGATGCCAAGATTAAATGATGTGGAAAAGATTTTGAACATCTTTGTAAAACAAACATCATTTTCAATGTCACTGGCACCACCTCTTAATTCGTCAAATGAAGAAATTCACCTGGGCGGAAATGTCACCCACTCTTTCAATATGGTAACAGTTCACAATATATTTTTAGTTTTTCTCTTCAGGAAGTCAATATCACAAACTATAAATACACAGTGTAATCTTCTGCCAATAAAATGAGGTCAGCTTTCCTTTGGGTCTCCTTTAAAACTTAAAATCGTTATCTCCCAACTCTAAATCCCCTTGCCTACTTAAAGAACTTTCCTCTTTTACTTCTACCTTTTTTTTTCCTTCAGAGAAAAGAATAGGATCTTTCAATCCAAATTAACTCTTTAGCCTTCATCAGGCCTATAAACAATTACTTGCAAGAAGATTATATTAAGCCTGGCATAGTGGCACATACCTGTGATCCCAGTACTTGGGGGGCTGAGAGAGGAGGATCTCAGGTTTCAGGCCAGCTTCAGAAACTTAGCAAGGTCCCAGGCAAACTAATGTGACCCAGTTTCAAAATAAAAATAAAATAGGGCTCAGAGGTAGAACACACTGGGTTCTATACCCGGTACTGAAGGAGGAGGAGGATGAAGAAAGGAGAAGGAGGAGGAAAAGAAGGAGGGGGGAGGAAAAGGAGGAGGAGTAAAGGGAAAAGGAGGAGGAGGAGAAAGAGGAGGAGGGAGGGGAAGAAGAGGAAGAAGAGGAAGAAGAAGGGGAGGAGGAGGAAGGGGAGGAAGAAGAGAGTAGGAGGAGGAGGAGAAAGAGGATATAATCAGAATCTGGGATAGTGGCCAGCTGGGGGCTGTACTAAAGCAATAGGTAAAGATTGTAGGACGATAAAAGGTGTCTCAACCTTATGTCCTCTTTAATCCCATTAGCCAAAGAGAATGATGTGCTTTGAAAACTGTAGAAGTGGTAAGTCCTCTGGCTAGGGGCATGGCCACGTGCAATACTTCCCTCTAAAATGTGCCTGGGACATTTAAATCTCTAAAGCAAATGCCCAATTACAAAGCAAAAGGAGGTGGAGTCCAACTCGTACCTATTAGTTTCGCTATAAAGAATAGGAATGACCCAACTCTGCCTGAAGCAGAACCAGCCGGTTCTAACAAGAAGGCTCTGCTACCCTGCTCTGTGGGGAAATGTCTTATCAAATCAAACACTCAGTTTAATAGAGTATATAAAAAATACTAGGTATGCATTACCAATTTACCAGCCAGGGAACACAACAAAGCACATTTAACTCTGAAACAACACTGAAGAATTTTAATCTGTCTCTGATGATTCCAGACATTTCAGAATTTTTTCATTGACTCTAGGTCACCATTACAAACCTCAATTTTCACTCTGTCCAGTAAAGCATGGTTATATCAATTAATAGAAGTTTCCATCTGACAGAATTTTCTAACAACTAGCTTTAACAGTATATTGTTTCTATAGGGCAGGTAATGGACAAAACATGAATATCAATCATATTTTTTTTTTTTTTGGCATGGGATGGCAGCCTGTTTGGTTCAGCGCCTCAAAAAAATGTGCTGGTCCTTAAGTGATTTGAATAAGAAAGATTTTTTTTGCCCCTAAAATTATAGGAATAAAGAAGCACATGTACCTTAGATTCCCTACACCATAGTTCTTACAACATACAAAGAGAAAGGTATTCCATGGTAACCAGCTCCTGCCTCTGATGCTTCAGGCAGGAGGATCCTGTGGCTGTGAGGCTGTGCAAGAAATGTACCATCTGGCTCTAACATCCTTGTTGCACTCAGATGCCATTCTGAGTGGATGGAGAGTTCTGAAGCCAGTCGCAGAGATCCTGCCAGTTTGCATGTATGTTGATAACCACATAAATGGAATAAACACAGGTTGCTGGGAATTCCTTTTCATTTCGGGTCACTCAAGGTAACCACAACTGGTGCTAATTGAGAAGGAAAATGAGAATTCAATGTTCTAGCAGTTTGCACCTACCACATACTCTTTCATTTAGAAGGCTGCAAAATATTTTCACAATGGGAAATAAGCTAAGGTAACTTCCCCTGGGACGCAGGGTCATTCCATCTATGGAAGGGCCAGGCAACGCTCACATGATGACTATTCTGCTATTGGACTAGAATGACCCGTGGAAGAAAAATGTGATATTCAGTCTTAGGAAGAGGTAGAACTACACTGATGAACACAGCTAGGGATTCGAGAACATACCAGTCATTCCAGTCTGGTCTCTATGTTGGGCGAGACACCCAGTTGCGCCTTATCCTTCTCCCTTATAAGAAGCATGTGCCTTTTTTTAGAAAACACTTGTTTTCTTCTGGGAAGAACTAAACGTGGTTTAGATGCTGTGTGCATATTTGTGGAAGATAATCACATTCTCCCACTGAAGGCTGGGTCTGGAAGTTCTTGGACTGGAGAAGTGTGCTAGCCTTGTCTGGTAACACAACAACAAAAGCACAGGCCATATCCACATCGCGGCGGTGTTGTGGCCCTGTTCTTTCTGTTTTCTACTGTGTTTGAGAGGCGGAGCTGAGGTAAAATGCTCAAGTGGAGGGCGGGGCAGTAGGCTTTCCAATTCAGAGGCCCTCTGTCAAAACATCGTCAGGATGCTTCATGTCCCTGAGCCCAGGCTGGGGAGAAACATCTCTTGAGCAGATGGCTGCGTTTCTCACTTCTATCCCTCAGACTCCACAGCTTGTTCTATTTTCCTCTTTTAAAATGTGGTTCATTCTAGAAGCAATGGAACTGGTACACAGAGTACTTTTCCGGATAGGTCCTTGGGAATTCAGCTGCAAAGCCCAGGAGAAGCCAGATCTCTGGGAAGATGCCAAGAAAGATTTCAGGGAAATGTCTCCCTCATGCTTGAACAAGTTTTCCTTTCCTGTTGAAACTTGTCAAATTCCCTCCACACACCCTTCTCTCCAGACAGATGGACAGACAGAGAAACAAAGAGATCGATCCATGCTTATTTTGGAATAAACATTTCTTGGAGGAAGAATAGCTTTCTGCTGGCCTCGTTACTGCCTCCTAAGGAATCACTCGCATTTAATCTCGGCCTGCAGAACACTTCACCGACATTCCTCAGGGCATAAGAAGCCCTGAAACAGGAAAGATGGTGACATTAGAATTCACACCATGATTTTCTTCTGGTTAATCTCGCCATGGGCCGAGGAAAAGAAGATATAGTGGAGACTCTGAGCCCAACTAGGAAGATGGGGAATACTAAAGAAAAACTTTGTTTGTGGCAAAAGGTTTGTGTCTCCAAACCAGTTACCAATGCTTAGGAAGTCACGTGAGAAATATATCACTGGAGAGGTTGGCCAGCTAGTAAAATACTATGAGCAGAAGATATCATTCAAGTGTCCTCCATGCAAGAAAACACTGACCACCCTCCCCTCCCTTTCTAAAGAGAGGGGGAAGAAGGAGAGGGAGAGGAACCATTGGGCGAGTACTTGATGGTTGTTTAAAGCAGACCCTGGCAATTCCATTTGGCTTTCTTATGGCCTTAACTCACCAGTGAATCAATGCATCCTCTTATATTCAAACCAAAGATATCCCAGATCATCCTTCAGAGATAGAATGACTCTCAAAGGACCCATGCATGCAAAATGTTAATTCTATCGCAGCACTAATGTGCCATTACCTGCAATATAATTCTTTCAATAAATGAACCGGTACCTTAGGTCATATCTAAATACATAAGCCAGTTAGACTGAACTAGTGGATGGGCTGGATGAATGCTGAAGAGAATAAAAACTAGCACACCCTTTCAGAAAAGTCAAAAACTCCAGGGCTCCAGGCCACCAGGGCAAAGGTCTGGAGAGAAGGCGACTGCCTGAAATGCTTCCAGGGCTACCCTGTGGAAGATTTTACACTTGATCCTGAGATTCTCAAAGGATGGAGTTACAGTGTTTAGCACCTCAGAAGATGTAAGAACTAAAGGGCAGTTCCTATTTGCAAACCTCTTCTGGAGGTGCTTTTTACATAAGGCCAATCATCGCACTGTCTCAAAGTCCTGTAGAGAAGATACTATTGAACACCACGGCAGAGAAGTTAACAGCGAGGTTCAGAGGAGTTAAGAAATGGGATTCAGGTCGCACCGCTTAAACAGCAGAAAATGTGCCTCATTCCAAGTCTCAGCTGGTCCCAAGATTGTTTATTTGAGGTCTGCTAGTTCGGCCCAAATAACTGTCTCTATGGGAAGAAAAATATGCAAGTCCACATAGCACCTGGAAAGATATGCTTGCAACAGGAAAATATTTTCTCTAAGAGCTTTTAGAGAAAGAACCCCAGAACTTTGATTATGGGGTTCTATTGAAAACACTGAGCACAGAGACCATGAACTTCCAGTCTTCTTTCTTCCACTTTGGATGAAGGGCGGTTTTGTAGTGGCAATAAAGGAAAATAACTCAGTATCGATATTCCGTAAGCTCCCCATCAAACACAGAGGAAAAAAGGAAGAAGAATGTTGCCATAAAAATATCTGTAAACCAATCCATCCACATAAGACCACTTTAAAAGCCAGGGCAAATGGATTCTCAGTTGCCCTTTCTTTCCCATTTCTTTCTAACAAGTGTAATCTTTCCTAACTTAGGTCTGAACAATTCCAAATGATGACTTGATTTGCAGTGGTGGACCTGGGAGGAAGCGGGGAGCCAAGTTAAGCATTTAAACTGTCATGACCACACACAGGCCATTGGAGAGTCATCATGCTGCTTTGAGCTTTGGCCTCCTTGTGAGTAATATAAAGGGACCCTGGTCCCTTTGACCTCAGCCTATACGAACATCAGATGTCCCTATAACAATATTACAGCATCTGTTTATCTTACTACTGAAATTGGTATATAAAATGATAGTATATGGTTAAGAGTATAGTTTAATGGATTACAGCCCAGAAGCCAGACTACCTGTGCTTAAATCTTAGACCTGCCCTCACCACCCCTTGCCAGCAGTTTAATAGGGCAACATATTTAGCCTGTCTCTCCAACCCCCCAAATCTCCATCTGTGAAATGGGGATACTGACAGCACCTACTCCACAGTTTTGTCTGATGAAGGGATGAATTCCTTTGTCTACAGTATGTGTGCTATTGTTATTCTGTGTACCAGTCTTCCTGAACTTCTGTGTCTCCAGAGCATCCAAACAGCTTTGGAAAGCCCATTTGGAAAAACTGTTCCAGGAGGACAGATTCAGTAGGTCTGAGCTGGGGCACAGCATGTTGCAAAATCTGTGGCTTTGATGTATCATGAGAGGTGCGACTCCATCTCACCAGTTCACACGGGGCTCTTCCGGGCAGGCAAGTTATGCTTGCTCCATGTGGGGGCGCACTGAGCACGAACTTTAGATCTAGATAGCCTTGGGTTCAAATACTAGCTCTGCATTTTCTCAGCTGCAGAGCCTTGAGCAAGCTACTTGCCATCTCTGAGTCTCGGTTTTCTCACTTCTAAAAATGGAGAGGAAACCATCTTTCTGGCAGTATTGTTGTGAGGTTTAAAGACAGATCAATGATGACAAATTTAAAACCCTGGCAGGCAATCAATAAATGATACTTTAAAAAATGTATACTTATTGTTATATAGATTGCTCAAACCAGAAGGAAAGGTCTTAGAAACAGGAGAAGTGCTGAGCTCTTTGAAACAGGCAGTTGATCTTCTAAAAACTGTGAATTATGATTTATCTTTTTGAAACATCCAGTACATGTGTATATTTTTTTCTGGCTTTTGGACAAAAGCTGGAGCATATTTACACACTTCTGTTATGTACTGATTTTATTTCTATTCTTTATTTCATAATTCAACTAGTTCCCTAATGAGAGGATTTAGGTAGTTTTCTAGCATTTGCTTTTAGAAACAGCACAGGAATGAATAACTTTTAAATAGGTCTTTTGATACAAATGTAGAGTAAATTCCTAGAAGTGTAGTGGCTGGATCCGGAGGGCTGTACTTTTATCATTTTGTTAGAAATTGCTGAATTGCCTTCCTTGGACTTTGTGCCAATTTGCGTTCCCATCAGCATTGGGGGAAGAGATTGTTTCTTGCTTCCCTGGCAACACAATCTCTTGTCCAATTTCTGACCTTTGCCAATTTGATGAGCAAAAGGTGGCATCTCAGTGTAGCTTAATTTGCAACTAGTCTATTATGAGTGAGTTGTGCATATTTTCAAATGTTTTGGAACAATCTGAATACCCTTTTCTGGGAAATGATTATTCATTTCCCATGCCTCTTTCCTACTGGCTTTTTGGACTTTTTCATTTTGATTTAAAACAACTCTTTACATATTTGTGCTAACAGGCCTTGGCATGATAGGAATTACAAACTTTTTTCTTCTCTCGTTTATTTTTTAACTTTGCATATGGCAGTCTTTTTCTATATATGTTAGTTTGGCATGCCGAATTTGTTCTTTAAAAATGTACGTGAATTTATCTGATCTTCCCTTTGAGGTTCTTGGGTTCTGTAGGATAGTTTCAAAGTGGAATTCCCACTCCGGTGTTATAAAAGTCTTCTGAAAGGATCTCTTCTGCTAAGTCTATTATTTTGTATTTTCCATTTAAACCTCTGATCCATTTGAAATGATCCTTTCGTAAGGTAAGCCTCTAACGTCTTGTCTAACCAAATGAATTCTTTCTTTTTATATTTAGAAAAGAACAACATATAAGAAAGCAACATGGAGGGGGAATCGCCTCAAATATTTCGAGCACAGAGAAAATGAACAATTATTCTTGTTGGATCATCTCGACAACTGAATCTCTTTCAGTTTTCAGTGTGAAAGCATACTCAATATTCTTCTCCCTCTCCTCAACAGTTGTCACTCATTAACTAAAAATATTCATCTTAACAGTGAATCAAATTTAAAATTATAGATGGAACGGAGTGAAAATTTCTACAGATGATGTGGCTGATGGGCTTGATTCCCTCTACTCTTTGCCTGTCTGTCTTTTGTGGGCATCCTATCTCCTTGATTTTCAATGCTTTAAAAGCCTCAATGCAATAGCAATATAATCATAAAAGCTAATTAGTAAAGATTTTGTGTCTTGTTAATGATGTACAATTGATTGTGGCTCTAGGACAGAACCAGTCTAACCACTCGCCCGTGATAAGCATTGCATTAATCTTCCCACAATATGAAGGTGATGGTGTTTTTTTTATTACTGCTCCTGTTAGGTAGACATCTGAACCAACTATCCAATCAGTTTGTGTATAGTAGCATCTTTTACTACTGCCAAATCTGAACTCTTTAAAAATGTAGAGATAGAAGGCGTGGTGGCACCAGCTTGTATTCCTAGTACATGGGAGGCTGAGACAGGAGGTTCCCAGGTTTGAGGATGACCTCAGCAAGTAGTATGACTCTCATCAACCTAGCAAGACCCTATTTTATAATATAAGTAAAATGGGCCTGGGGGTGTAGCTAGGAGGTATAATGCCCTGGGCTTCAATTCCCAGTACCACACACATATACACACAAAAAATGTAGAAATTATGGAGGCCTGATTACCTAAAGAAAGGACATTAATTATATATGGTGAACACCAATCAGGGCCTCATTTACCTACTCCTTTTTTTGTGTGATACTGAGGATGGAACCCAGGGGCCTTCTATCTCTGGGTTATACCCCAAGTCCTATTTTATTTTTTATTTGGAAACAGGGTCTAAGTTGCTGAGAGCCTTAGCTGAGGCTGGCTTTGAACCTGCAATCCTGTATCAGCTTCCCAAGTACTGGGATTATAAGTGTGCACCACCGTACCCAGTTTACCTACTCTATCTTCACTTAATTCTTTTCAACTTTACTTTTCTCCCACAAAGCCACCAGCCATAATTATGTTATACAAATGCCTGATTAAAAATAACTTTATTTTATTTTATTAAAAAATTTTATTGGTGTATTGTAATCACGGGATAAAAGACTTGTGTAGACATACATGCACACATCACCCAATTAGCCCCTACCCAATCTCAATAACTATCAAGTAGCCTCTTAAATACCTATTATCTCCCACCTCTTTTTTTTTTTTGAAACCCTATATTCTTTATAAATATAGATGTAGATAGGCACAGACATAGGTACAGATGATGTCCAAATGTTTATGAACCAGACAGGATGGCACATGCACATAAGCCCAGTTTTTGGAATGCCGAGACAGGAGGACCATAGGTTCGAGGCCAGCCTCGGCAACTGAGTAAGATTCTCAGCTGTGTCAGAAGACCGTTTCCAAATAAAAAATGAAATGGGGCCAGGGTGTAGCTCAAAGGTAGATTGTTTCTGGGTTCAATCTCTACTGCCAAGATGATGATGGTGGTGGTGGTGGTGGTGTTGAGACTTATTTATATAGAGAATAAAACACTATGCAGACTTCCTGGCATTCCCTAGGAAAACCACTTCACAGTTTATTCCCTCCTAATTCAACTCCAGAGTCCAATGCTGGAAGCCTTTGTTACTCTCATCCGTGGTCCCTGGCTGCCTTTCTTCTGTTTTTGTATACACTCACTAGTGCGTTGTCATTATACATCATAATGAGGTTCAGAGTGATCAAGACAGACATGCACGCAGCACTTGGTGGGGGTGTTTCCCTTGGTTTACCACCCTGCTCCCTCCTTCTTCTTCCCCATGCTGTACATTACTGAGACTGGTGGTGCCTGAATACGTACACAGCATTATTTGAACTGTTTGATTCAAGTCTCCTCCCCCCAATTCCCTCTCCAATACCCTTCAGATATCGTCACACCTCCCCCCTCCACTTTATCAGGCTCCAATAGCCCGCCACGTGCCGCTGTGGCTCTTGTCTTTGGGGTTTGGTCCAATACCTAATTTTCCAGAAGGGTGGGAGTCTGGCTCTTTTTAGAATTGGTCTGGATCACACAGCCGTGATGAGAAACGTACATAATAGGTGCAGAACTTCAGCGGGAAAGATTAAGAGTTTGTTATGACACGGCTCTTTACCTGGAACATGCAACCAAGACAGCAATTCTGGCCTAATAATTCCCTGTTGCTACTTTCTGACATTTGAAAATTTCCAAAGATATGCTGGCTAGAAGCCTGCAGGGAAGCTCTACGCCCATAACTCGGGGTGGCCACTCTCCCTGCAGGGCCCGGAGCCCCCTGTTGGCTCCCAGTACCATCTGCACTCCATTCACTTCCCCCCATACCTGTCCTAGACCATGGAAATGAAGGTGCCCTGTGGTCTGTCTGCCAAGCCCACAGCTCAGCGTGTGGGGCCTGGGGCACCTGTCAGCCTGAGAGGTGCTAGACATTTTGGAGGCTAAATCCAGACACCTTCACACGCACAGAACGTCCTTCCTCTCCTGTGTTTCTTGGTGGGTCTCATGGTCTCTGGGCTGCTGGACCCAGAAGAGTGAAGAGGTGGGAGCTGGATGGGATGGACCAGAACATCATCTATTTATTTGGATATGCTTTTATTGGTGCATTGTTGCCTTACATCATAATGAAGTTCAGAGCAATCGTGGTTTACACACACACAGCACATGGTGAGCTTCTCCTCCGCTTCCTTCCCACTCCCTCCAAGTCCCCATAGCTGATACTGAGATCGGCACTGGTATTTTCATATATGTAATTTACACCAATGGAAGTGCCTCCTTGGTAATTCTCCCTCCTCTGGATCACCTTCCTCTCTCCTCTGAGCTTTCTCCTCCACTACCTAATATACCTTTTGTATCCTGATTACGCCTTTGTTTCCATATATGAGAGAAAATATGTGCTATTTCTCTGTTTTTATTTTTTCTCCCCTCTTTCTAGGTGAACAGAGTTTGATTTAATTGGAAGAGCATGAGCCTTCTTTTTTTCTTTTCTCATTTTTGTGGTACTTGGGGGTTGAACTCAGGGACATTCTACCTCCAAGCCTCAGCCGTTTTGCTTATTATTTTGAAACAGCATCTCACTAGGTTGCTGAGGGTCCCTTCAGCTGCTAAGTCTGGCCTTGAACATGAGATCTTCCTGTCTCAGCCTCCCTAGTCCTGTGGTTCCAGGAGATGTGTTGCCCCTCTTAGCATGAGCCTTCTTTCTTTTGTGCTCCAGCGTAAAAGGGCTAACTCAGAGAGGATGATACCAGCCAAATTGGAAAGCTCAAGCACAAGGCATTGGAAACTAGAGTCTAAGGAGGAGGGCAGAATGGGGCCCTCCCAGGCTGATGGGGCCCTCTAGGGCTGCCTTCAGTCACCAGTCATGTCTCATTTGCCTTTGGTCATTCACTGAACAGAAAGTCAATACAATCAGGAGATTGAATAGTTGTTGCTGTAAAAGAGGAAGATGACACTAAAGGCTGGGTCTCAGTAGCTTGAGGAATTTGTTCTGATGCTAATTTAGTAATTGGCCTTTGCAGATACTAAATAGCTAGCTAAATAGTGGACTGTGAAAGCGAAGGGGTCAATAAATAGCGCAAGAGTTCTTTTCACTATCGCCACAATCCTATGGTGAAATGGCAACTCCTGTACAATTTGCCTGTTTCTGTCTTTGAGCTACTAGGCGCTTTCTGGGTAAGTTTTATTTTGTTCAGTACAGGTCTGGATTCCAGGATGCCATGTGCGACAGCGTCATGTTTTTCTAAGAGGCATTTAGCAGTAGAAATTCTAATATGTGCCGGTAGCAATTGCTATTGTGTCTTCTGTAGTTTGTACTTATGCCCCGAGGCAATTTAATCATGAAAGATGCAATCTGATGTGCAAAAATAACAAATAAGAAGGCGGTACCCAATTTCCAGAAGAGGGCAGCAGCAATGGAGATTCACGGAAATCGTCCCTCTTCACATCGCCCTTATGAAATCCTTGTGAATTCTGCAAAGTTTCTATCCCGCCCTGAGTTGAGGTGGTCCCTGGATGAGGTGCTAGTCAAGAGACCGAGCATAGAGAGGCGCAGTGGTGGTGCCTATGATCTCAGTACTTGACAGGCTGAGACAGGAGGGTCTCAAGTTTGAGGCCAGACTTCGCAACGTAGGGTGACCCTGAGCAACTTATCGAGACTGTTTCCAAATAAAAAATAAAAAGAGCTAGTTTGAAGGTAGAATGCCTTTCCCTGGGTTCTATTAAAATAAAAAGGCTCCCCCATGCACAGAATAAAATGGACAGAATTTTAAGGACCACATCTTCTGCTTCGGTGGTTGCTACTATCTACAAGCCCATTGCTCAATTCCTTTGTCCCTGCTCAGTTATCCATCTGAAACTCAATGGGCTCGACCTCTGGCTGCCCTTGCTCAGACCCCGTGTTTTCTGGGGGCTAAAGATAGAGCGGATGGTCCTAGAGTGACATGTCTTTCATCTGCAGCATCTTTCCTCAGACACATACTGCCTTTCTTCTTGGTAAAGTTCTCTGGGGCTCCAGCAACCCAAACGTACAGAACAGGCTCAAAGCTACCGCTCAGACCAAGGTCCCTCCACTGTGATATGGAAGTTGCTTCTATCAGTCCTTCCAATGTGTCAACTCCCGCGCTTTCTAGATGTGTGGTCTGGATGAGACTAGGTTTTTAGTGAAATACAGATGCCCCTTCTTTCTGGAATTTAATTTTTTTTTGTGTGTGTGGTACTGGGGATGGAACCTAGGGGTCTTTTATCTCTGGGCTACACTCCCAGACCTATATTTGATTTGGAAACAGGGTCTCACTAAATTGTTGGGGCTAGCTTTGAACCTGAGCGATTCTCCTGTCTCAGCCTCCCAATTACTGGGATTACATATGTGTACCACCATGCCGGCTTAAATATTTGAATTACAAAAAAGAAGGCATCTGTGTGGTAATGATCTAGGATTCTGGTTCTTCCTAATTCTCGTCCCTTCTGAATATTAAGTAAATGTACCCAGGACCAATCCAGTGGTGGGTATCTGCAGGATTTCCATTGCAGGGCCCAGGCACCTTCACCTCCGCTAGGCAGAGGCTGGGGAATACAGAGGGGGCAACACTTCCATTTACCACAGATGGTGAGGACCCGAGTACTGAGCATGGTCAGCTGCGTCAGGTGGCTCAGTGGGGAGTCTTCTGTTACATGAAGACAGAGACAAGAGCTCTCTGTACATGCCACATTTTTTCTGTTTGAAGGAATGCCTCAGTATAGTTCATGTCCTTAGCCACTTTTCAGCTCCTAAGGGAGAAAGTGTTAGAACAATGACCTGTTGGGATGTGCTAGTTAACTCTGACACAGTATTATATTTTCAAGGGCTGTAAGGGGAACATGTGTAATGGTTGCTTAAGATACTGGATTGTGCCCGGCGTGGTGGCGCACGCTTGTAATCCCTGCGCTTGGGAGGCAGAGACAGGAGGATCGCGCTGGTTTGGGGCCAGCCTCGCTGGTTTAAGAGACCCTGTTTCCAAATAAAAAAAATATATACAATAGGCCTGGGAGTGTAGCCCAGAGGTAGAAGGGCTTCCAAGAACCCCAGTACCACCAAAAAAAAAAAAAAAAAAAAAAAAGATACTGGATTGTCCTGAAGGAGGCTGTTTAAAACTAGCTGTTGAGCCTGGTGTGATGTACACAACTATAATCCCAATACTTGGAAGGCTGAGCCAGGAGGATTGCAGGTTTGGGACCAGTGGGCAGTAATTTAGAAAGACCTTGTTTCATAATAAAATGTAAAAAGGGCTGGGAGTATAGTTTAGAAGTAGAATGCCTCTGGGTTCAATCCCCAGTATCTAAGTCCCCAGTCTCTATTTCACTTTCTCTCTCACTCTTTCTCTCACACACACAATTGATAACATGTCAAATCTGTGACACCTCAGTAGATTATGTAGGTCATGGTATATATTAACAAAGAGAATCATGGAAGTTATTTCTTTGCCCATCCTAGCAGCCACGGGAAGTAATTGGGGTGCAGGGACTCAGTGGGCATTGTGAAAGATGACTAACTAACCAGCTAAGTGACTTGACCCGTGGCCTGAGGCTGTCCCAAGTTTGGGGATGGATGAATTGGCAGGTCTACAGCTTCTCTGAACTACTGATGAGCATCGGGAATGGAGTCATGCTGTTTGGGAAATTAGTGAACCAGATAATCAAAGTGCCAGAACTGATTTACCCCAAAGAGCCTTTTCTATCACACACAGATGTGTTTTGAGAAGTTACAAGCAGCTTGGTGTTAAGAGAACTGTAGAGAAAGAATGTTATTGCAATGGCCACTTGGAGTCCAAGAGCAAAGTCTAGTGCCTTACCAGTCCCAGACTACTGTTCTCCTGGAGGAGTACCAGCTTATATGTGTGGAGACTTTCCCAAGTTTGGCTGATGATAATCTTCTTACCTGTGCATTAATCAGGGATCCTCAGTCTTTGGGCCATGCTCCCTACCCAAACACTGAACACCCCTCTGAGAATTCTACCTGTGTAGCTCTCTTTACCCAAAAGAGGACTAAGGACATAACAAGCTCAGTGAGAAAATCCAGAGATGTGGAAGATGGTCAAAGGATGATCCAATACAGAAGACACCGGTTACTTCTATAGACCTGAGAACTCTGGCACTAGCAGAAAGGATTCCTAGTCAATAGGAACTCAATCCAGAAATGATAGTGTCCTGTCTCAGAATCAACTGAATTGGTCAGCTGATGAATTCTGTACTTTCTAACACCATGGTAAAGGAATCCAGACTCCAAAATGAGAAGAGCAGAGGAAAACACCACCAACATATTGACTCAACAAATATTTATTGACTATCTCTCTCTCTCTATATATATACCCATTCTAGGCCTGATGGCATAGTAGTGAACTAAAGTACTGAAAATGCCTGTCTTCATGGAGTTAAGGTTCTAGTGGAGAGAGACTCATCTACAAATAAACTAGTGAATGACCTGTCCAGTGACAGTCTATGGGATAATAACGCTATGGGATAACAATGGCTAACTCTTAGAGGGGACCATGTATCAGGCAGTATTCCAGGTGCTTTACATGAACTGAATCTATCCTTGATTGGTCTCTGTTGTTATGTCCCCGTTTTATGAATGGGAAAAGTGAGGTCCCTGAGAAGTTGAAGTGGCCAGTCCAAAGAATGCCTCTGGAAACAGGAGAGCCAAGGTTTCTCTAGGCAGTCTGGCCGCAGAGTCACAGTGATAGCTGTTGGGGCAGGGTTAGGGGTTTTAGTAGGGATCTCATCAGAGGCTACACTGAGAAGATGGTATCTGTACAAAGTCCAGCAAAGAAGTGAGGACCGAGAGAGGTCAACCTGCAGGAAAGTCATTTCCTTGCCAAAGCCTTGAGGCGGGAGGGAGAGATAAATAAAAAGGCTGATGTCTGATGCAGGGAAGCAGAGAAAGGAGGTCAGAAAACTTTCTGGCCAGACTGCAAAGGGCTCAGATCTTCACAGAAGAGCTATGTCTTATGCTCTGGTGAGTCTGAACAGAGAAGTGGGGTGGTCTGATTCTTATATTAAAAATATTATTTTTGCTGTTTGTGTTGGGACTAGACCAAGAGTTGAAAGGTAGAAGCAGAGAAATTCCAGAAATCCAATAACTGCCACTGCCCTCTCTGGTCCCCGGGGATGGACAAGTCATCCTGAAGTTCCTGTGCATGTGCACAGGGCCAGATCAGTGCACAATCCTGGGACCTCTGGACTCACTGAAGTAAGTAGACTCTGGTGACCAAGGAGAAAATAAGAGTTTCTATTCTTGGATGTCTTGTGTTCTTGCCTTATGTACAGCTCTTCTTGCCTAGCCCCCTCCTCTATTACTTATTTTTCCTTGGGATTCTGATTCATTCTCATGACTTAGATTTTCACCTCCCTAGGGATAACTTGGAACTTAATAACTCCAGTCCTTACAGGGCAATTTCCAATTCTCCATTTCTTGTGCCACCAAGACTAAATTCCATGGTTTCTCTTTTGTATCAACTCTTCATAACTAAACTATTTTGTGACCACCAATTATCCTTTATCAAATCTGTACTTAGTGAAGCTGTCAGTAACTTAGTGAGATCCGGTTTGAAAAAATAATATAGCTCGGGGTACAGGAGTGTCAGTATAATGACCCTAGTTTAAATTTCCAACACCACACACATAAAAATATTCTGCACTTGTAACTATCAATCATCCTTCGTTTAATGTTTTCATCTAAATAATTATTCCTATAAATTTTGTCTCCAAGATATCTTTCTTTTCATTCAAAATGCCCTTCTTTCAGAAAACTCCATTAGCCTCTCAACTGGTGTCCCTGTGTCCAGGTTCACCCCTCACCACATACTATTAAGAGCTTGACCTTACCAAAGGTGATTTGTGATCTTCCCTTCAGACCCTTCCACTGTTCCTTTCTGTCTCGTGAACCTTATACAAGTGTTCCAGCATGGCGTTCAACACCCCCACACTGCATCCAAACATGTATCCAACTGTCTTATCCCCCACATGACCCTTACATAGCTATCACTCCAAGGTCAACTCTTTGTGATTTTTCTACTACATCCTGTACCTTTCTGCCTCTAGCTCCTACAGAGCCCCACTGTTAGGGTTTGGGTCTTGAATGTCCCCCAGAAAGGCTCATATGTTGGCAATATAATTGTGTTCAGATGTGAAATCATTGAATGAGGGCCTTAACCTCATTAGTGGATCAGATCCATTGATGAATTAAAAATTTGAATGGATCGTCTGGGTGCCAACTCTGGAAGGTGGGGCATGGCTGGAGGAAGTATATTACTTGGAGCCTCACCCTGGGAGCTATGGAGGTCCCTGGTTGTTCCCTTTTCTCTCCTTCTCCTCCTCTTTTATTTCCTCCATTCATTTCTATTTCTCTCTGTCTGTCTGTCTGTCTGTCTGTCTCTTTGCTTCCTGGCTACCTTGAGTTAGTTGCGTATCCTCGTTCACTATATCATACTGCCACAATGTTTCTGTCTTGGAGCTTGCCAACCATGAACTTAACCTCAGAAACCATGAGCCAAAATAAATTTTTCCTCCTGAGCTGGTCTTGTCAAGTATTTTGCTAACAGGGATGAGAAGCTGCCTAATACACCCACCTATCGGCTACCAGATTTCTCCAACACAATTTTCATAAAGGTTTTTTGTCCCCCCCAAACTGGAAGCATTTTCTCTCTCCTCTAAAATGCCATTTTTCTTTTATGCATTTGTGCTACAGATTGCATACTCATCCTGTTATGTCATTAATGACCTTGAAAACCGAAGAGAGGAAACATTTGAGCATTTTGCATGGGGTATACAGTAGGTACTTATTCATTAACTTCTTTACCCTACACACATGAAAACCCAGGAATTGTTCTAGGCCCTGAGAACCCAAGGTAACCAGGCCTTGTTCCTCTTTACCTTGCTTGTTCAGGATTAAACACAACAGGAGATAATTTACAACTTATGGGAGTGGCCATCTGACCATCTGAAGTTAAAAATTATGTTTCATGCTCCCTTCTACTCTAGCCATCATAAATCAAGGTAATTACTTGGCAATCTGGGTACGCCTTGTAAGGCAAAAGAGCTGCTCATGTCTTGTGTCCCATGGTGAGCAGAGAGGGGGAGGGAAGGGCTAAATTACCCTGTCTCCCATCTGTGCCCAACCAGCTGTAAATCTCCAGGAAAGAAAAAATGCATTCAGGATTGTCAAAGAGATATCCTCCCAACTGTGCCTCTAAAGGTAGGATGTTGTGCAGTAGGCAAGGGGCCCGCGGCAGTTAGTGTGTAAGCAGATCTGGAACTCTGTGTTGGTCTTTTATGTTTGAGAGAGAGCATGTGCACTTCCAATGGGTTTAAAAGGTTACCGTGCCTTCTTTGACTGTACACATAGGGTGTAGAACAGGGCTCTCAAGGCCTGCACACTTTAAAGATGCCCCGTGAAATGGAAAGCGCCACCGTGGGCTCCGGCACAAGTGCGTTTCTTCTATTTTATCAGCCTTTAATGCAATGGCTTCTCACAGGCTGAGATTTTAAAATGCGTTCTCTTCAGAAGAGAGACTTGAAGACGGTACAAAGGAGTCATTCCAATGCCTCTTCAAATTGGAAAAGGATATATGGTTGGCATACAGGAAAGCTTCTGATTTTTTAAGACTGATTTTATATCCAGATGCTTTGATGAATTTGTTGGTTAGTTCTATAAGAACAGTGCAGCTGGAGTACTATAGCAGGATAAGTTCAGTTTCTGGAGGAAGAGGGCTTGAGTTAGAACCCCACAATGTCCTGGCAAGTGTAGAGGCTGAGTAGTCTGTACCTCATCTTGTAGAGGACATCATAAATGATCTCACTACAGCAGTGGAACTGTGAGTATTGAGTTAATACTTGGAAGATGCTTAAAAGCCGGGCATGGTGGAGTACAACTGTAATCCCAGTACGTGAGAGGCTGAGACAAGAGAATTGCTGGTTGAGGCCAGCCTCGGCAACTTAGTCAGGCCCACTGAAACTTAGTGAGACCTTGGTTGTTGTTGTTGTTGTTGTTGTTGTTGTTGTTGTTGCTGTTTTTGTGTGTGGTACTTGGGGTGGAACACAGAGGCTTTCTACTTCTGCGCTATACTCCCAGACCAATTCTATATTTTCTTTGGAAACAGGGTCTCACCAAGATGAAGGGAGTCTCACTAAGAAGCTGAGGCTGGCTTTGAACCTTTGCGATCCTCCTGTCTCAGCCTCTCAAGCACTGAGATAACAAGTGTGCACCACCACACCTGGCTTGAGACCTTGTTTCAAAATAAAAAAAAAATATGGATGGGGTATAACTTAGAGGTAGAGTACCCCTGAATCCAATATCCAGTAGGTTAAAAAAAAAGATGCTTAGGAAAATCCTGGCAATAGTTAGTTAAATGAAAATATTTAAGCTTCATCGTTTAAGAAAAACAGGGTACCCAGTCCTATCAGGGATCTTGCAGGAATGGGAAACCCGCTGACCTCATCATTATTTGTGCCACCACTTGGTCTCAACTGTCTGCGGATCAGCCAGCATCATTTGTAGGAAAAGAAACCAGGTCTGTTTTGTCAAATACAGTAAATTTTTACATTTGCTCCCTTAAATGGAAGCATCCAAGAAGGAAAGAAAGATCTCTCCCAAAGGATTCTTGAATAAACCTGAATAAATGGCAGCTCTGGAGGTAATTCAACCCTCTGGATACAGTGGCACAAATTCGACACCATTAATGAGCATCACGTGCAATCCTGCGGGGAGAGAAATCCCCCAAATTGGTCCTCTTTATGCCTTGTTTCCTCCTTTATGTGCAATTCCATCTTTCTGGGGCCCAAATAAATCTCTCCCAGACTGTTATCCTCCCATTATGAGCGTGCGGCCGTAATGACAGCCACCTGTTTTAACGACAGAGCCAGGATGTCATCATTCTCAGCAGCGTGTTGTTAATCTGAGTGACCTTTCCCTTCGGGAATGCCATCCCCACCCTCGTGAAGTACATGCCAGCTCCAGAGCACCTGTTCCCCTCTAGTTTCGAAAGGTAAATTCCTCCCCAAGGGGGCTCCCTGCCAATGCCCCGTCCCCTGCTCTGCGATCGGCATAAATCGTGCACTTCTGGTCGCTATGGTTTTCTCCATCAAACCAGCAGGGGGAAAAAAAGTGGCAGAGGGAAACATATTGTTTGAGAATGCACATTAACACACTGTAATAGCCCAATCAGAAATTTGTCAACATTGTTAAGCGACACCTTTCCTCGGCTTCTCTCCTGGAACAGTTGCTGACAGGCACTTGCTGTCGCCTTTTCTGGGACAGTGGGTGTGCGGAATCAACAGCACCGTGACTTCTAATTCAGGCGAGGCCAGAAGACCATTCATCACTCAGATGCACACAGGGGCCAGGCTCCCAGAGCTCTAGCCACCTGCACTGACCCTCCCGGTGGGTGACATTTCCAGCTCCCTGATACTGTCCAGTTGGCTAAGTGTGGATTTGTGATCCTCAGAGCTGCTCTTATACAGCTACCTAAGTTGAGCCCAGATAACTCGCTTGGGCTTGCTGATTCCTGGAGACACAGCATGGTGCAGGCCGGACCTCACACAGCCCTGGCACAGGGTCTGGCTTTCCCCTTGCCAGCTAAAAGACTGCAGGTGAAGCTCGCCATTTCTCTGACAAAAAGGCTGTAGGGCACACAGGTGGCAAATTCCTGGGTCCAGCAGAGAACAGGTTCTCTGTATATCCTCTATTTTGTTTCCTCCCCTGAATACCCACATTGTAACCACGGCCTGAGCCAAGGTCTCACCATCCTCCATAGACCAAGGCTTCTCCTGGACCTCCCCGGCCAGTTGGCTCTCACAGTCTTCTTTCAGTCCACACTACACACCCCTTGCTCTCTTCCGTATCCTCTTCTTGGGTCTACACAATTGCTGTATGCAGTTCCTCATCCAACTACTCCAGGGCAGGCGCTCCACCTGCTGCCCCCCCATGCCCCAGCCTTGCGCTCCTTGCCTCAGGCACGGCTCATCAGCAGCGTCCCCCACTCCTGGCTGTCTCCTACTGCTCTAGCCTGTTCTTGGGTTGAATGTGGAGGAGACTCACTGATGACCCTGTAGCACACGCGGACCCAAGTCCACTGCGCCTTTCCTCCTTCCAGCCTGTTTAAAGGGGAGTGTGGGCCCTTCCTGCAAGTCAGTCCCACCTGGGCTCTGGGTCCCATACATGTTGCTTCCCTACAGAATTCAACCCCCTCCCCCAGTGCTTCTTTGCATTTAAATGTGGTCCCACCCATCTCTAAAAACATCCTCAAAGTCCATTACTTCCGATCAGCTACCACTCTCTTCTCTCCTTTGGAACTGGTCATCTTTTTTTTTTTTTTTTTTGGTGGTACTGGGGGTGGAACCCAGAGGCTTTTCTACCTCTGGGCTATAATCCCAGACCTCTTTTTTAAATTTTTTTTTTATTTGGAAACAGGGCCTCACTAAGTTGCTGAGAGCCTCACTAAGTAGCCAAGGCTGGCTTCGAACCTGTGTGATCCTCCTGTCTCAGCCTCCCAAGCACAGGGATTACAAGCGTGCGTCACCATGCCCAGCAAACTGGTCTTTTTTTTTTTTTTTTTTGGTGGTACTGGGGTTCCTGGAAGCCCTTCTACCTCCGGGCTATACTCCCAGACCTATTTTTACATTTTTATTTGGAAACAGGGTCTCCTAAGCCAGCGCGCGCGGCTGGCTTCAAACCTGCGTGATCCTACTGTCTCAGCCTTCCAAGCACAGGGATTACAAGCGTGCGCCACCACACCCAGCAAACTGATCTTAAATGAATTATCTGTACTTTCTCACTTCCGATCCACTTCTAACTCCACTCCTGTCTGGCTTCTTTCTTACCTCTTGGGCCAATGCTGCTCTAAAACCACATTTTTCTCTTTTTATGTAGTGGATGTGATCACTGAGGAGTGAGTCCAGGTCCTCTGTTCTTCTCATATAAAAAGCTTTTCCCCAGGCCAAAGGTTTTTGCTAAGAACTTGCAAAATTGCATCTATATCCAAGGGAAGATGTGTTCAACAAGGAACAAGGAGGTGTCAGTGGTATCAAATATTGCCAAGAGTCTAAGCATTATATGTTAATATAATAATGCTAAGGCACCTACCATATTTACCCATACATAGGTCACTAGGAGCTTCTATAGGGTTTCCTTGGTGAGGAACAAAAGATCCTGTTTTGTAGTTACCTAAACTCAATGGTTCAAGTTTACTTACCAGGCTCTAAGTTACATGCCTATAACCCGTAGTAGAACAAGGATTATTCTGCTATAGTTCAGATCTCAAATGTCTCCCAAAGGCCCATGTATAAAAGTCATGGTTCTCAGCTTGGGATAATGGAAGGTGATGGAAATATTGAAGTGGTCAGCTCTAGTAGGAGGTTTTAGGCCATGAGGGGCACTGTGGCTTGCTGATTCTTTTCTCTGCTTTTGTGTCCCAGCTAGGAGATGAACAGTCTTGCTACATTCTCCTACCATGACAGGCTTCCTCACCACAGGCCCCAAAGCAACGTGGCCCTTCAATCATGCACTGGAACCTCCAACACAGGGAGCCCAAGAAAACCTTTTCTCTTTATAAGCTGATCATCTTGTGTATTTGCTATAGTAACAGAAACCTGACTAACACAACCTCCACTTCTATCTGTGCCCAAGACATACTATGTTGTTTCATAGTAAGTATGGGCTGAGCTTGCCTTTTCTGTGAGGGTAGAGAACTACCCTGTAAGGTGTAGCTAGCTCAACCTGAAATGAGTAAGTTATAGAGGCAACCCATTAAGAAGAAATCTTGAGTATCTTAGGTAGGTAATACACCTATATCTTTGAAAACAGAGTATTTCCTTTGGTTCTAGAGTTATACTAGATTATCCCAATCTTTTCTAACACTGTCCTTTTGTTCTCGGTCACAATCTCAGTTTTGTAAAAAGTGTAAACTTGTGTTTGTGTTTAGCTCCCAGATCTGCAAGCCAGCCTCTTTTCGGCACTCAATTAGCTCCAACTTCAGTCCTAAGTGGAAAATCTTCCCCTCACATGTAGTCATTTCACAGTGATACACGTTGTGCCTCCCCAGAGCTGGTATGATCTCTGGGTTTCCTCTTTGTCACACTGGGACAACGTCCAACTACCCAATAAATAGTCTATCATAGTTTCTTCTTCATCCTCAAGTTAGTAACCTACATCACCACCAATGACTGAAAATTTTTTCTTGCACACAACATTTACTGCAGCAAGAAGGACTATATCATGTTTCAGTTTGGAATCCCATCAGTGTAAGAAGCCTCTAAAATGGCCCCGAAGATGATCCCTCTCTCCTTGTATTCATGTCATCATATAATTCCTTCTTTGAATATGGGCTGGTCCTTCTGATTTCCTTTATAATGAAGTGTCATGGGAGGTCATGAGATTAGGTTATTAAAAGACTGTGACTTCTTGCTAGCTCTGACTTGGTCTTTGCTATAATGGAAGCCAGCTTCCTGTAGAGAGGCCTACAGGGCAAGGAGTTGAGGGAGGTACAAACAACAGAAATTCAGGGACTAAGGCCCTCAGCCCAGCTCCCCACAGTACTATAGTCCTTCCAGCAATCACACCAGTAAACTTGAAAGCGGATCTTTTTAAGTCCAGTTCTCCTATAACATTGTAGCCAAGACAAAACCTGGACTACAGCTCTACGAGAGACCTAGAAATACATGTTCCTGGCTAAGCCACATCCAGTTCTCTGCCCCAGAGAAACAGATAACAAATGTTTATTGTTTAAAGCATCTGAGTTTTAGGATAATTTGCTACTCAGAAAGGAAAAACCAGTGAAGTACTGCCTCAGATGCTATTTTCATTTTTGTGATCCAATAAGCCTGACCATATAAATTAGAGGGAGATCTACTCGCTCACAGGTTTTGGAGATTTCAGGGTTCAGTCTATGTCAGGCAAGGTCTGTGGAGTTTCAGGGCATGACGACAATAAACATAAGGAGAAAGAACCAGGCTTTGTCTCACATCATGGAGGCCAGAGGCAAGCAAGCAAGGGGATTCAAGGACAAAAGCACGGTTTCTAAGGCCATACCTCCAGAGACCCACCTTCTACAGTGACACCCCACCGGCCTAGGTCACCGCCCAGTAAGTCCATTACTATGGCTCTGTCTTCCAATGAGATTACAACCCTTGTGATTTAATTACATCAATGCTGAACATTAATACATGAGCACTGCAGGGGACATTATCTAACAATAACAAGTATCTAAGGTAACCCTTTTGTATGATTTGAGGGTAGAAAAAAAATATGGCAATGTCTTCCCCCGGAAGCTAGAATCAAAATAAAGAAAAATACACTGGCAAAATTTAAGCATGGTGAGAATATGGGGTTACTGAAAGTCAGTGACTTTACGTTTTTTTCCTAAGGTCAACGAGGCAGGGTGGGGGAATGACACCATATCCTTAGATTCCACTATCCCAGCTGAGTCAATGGAGGTGATGAGCAGGCACGTTCCCTTGGTGTCGCCTGCTTGCCAGCAGCTGATTTGGTGAGACAGAGAGTGGATCTGGCCTCCAAGTGCAGTGTGTTAGCATTAATGAATTCCCCAAATATCCTGTTTTCCTGGGGGGTAAATTTACTTTATAACTATCACCATCGCCAACCAAAAAATTAAATCAATAAATCAGTGTGAGGAAATTGTCGAGAGGAGCTGGGAGTCCTGCTAGAAGAAACCAAATGTTTGTGGATTGAATTCCCACACCCCTGTGTAGCTGGCCTGCCACCCAGTTCCAGGGTCATGGGAGGCCCAGTAAGGGAGCCGGTACGAAGGCCCCAGGGCAGAGAAACAGCTCAGTACTCTGCGTCCGTGTTGGCCCTGGTCTCTGAAGAACATTTCTCCACTCCTCCAGGAAAAACAGACAGCAGGATTGCCAAGCTCCTTCCACTCATGTTTCTGACAGGGAGTAATTATTTCTAACTTCTTAACCCTTTGCTGGGGTTCTCAAACTCTGTATGCTCAGTGCTGCCTTGCTGGGTACCCCTTTTTCTTCTAGGATTATTTCTCTAAAATAGTATCCCTCGTCGGGCGTGGTGGCGTACGCTTGTAATCTCCACACTTGGGAGGCTGAGACAGGAGGATCGCACAGGTTTGACGCCAGCCTCAGCTGCTTAGTGAGGCTTTCACAACTTAGGGAGACCCTATTTCCAAATAAAATATAAAATAGGTCTGGGAGTATAGTGTGGAGGTAGAAAGCCTCTGAGTTCCACCCCAGGACCACTAAAAATAAATAAATAAATAAATAAATAAATTGAATAGTATCTCTCAACTTCCAGCAAAGAGAACAGAAGAGCTCGTGACTCTTATAAGTTATGAAGTTGACAGTTACCGTAATTGGAGGAGAGCGCTGGGTTGAGTTAGGCCTTCTGGAGGTTTAACATTAACACTCTATGGTAATTCACAGAATCATAGAGCATCATGTTTGCTAAAAAAGTTACAGATGATCAAAACCAGAAAATAGAAAAATACATATTTTTGGAAGGAATCTCTCTCCACAACCCTTTCCTTTCTTCTGCTCTGCCTCTCACATGCACATATACTAAACATATAAACACATTTAGACCCATGCGTGGCCAAACAGACATACTCCCAGGTTATAACCATCTATGTACATAATGGGAACTATCAAAATAAAAAATGAAAGCAATCATATGCTACTTCTATGTTTAGTATCATGTATTAAAAATATCTGTTGTCATTTTGTGATTTTTTTTACTCCATATTCAAATATGTTAGCAAGCCAGGCATGGTGGCCTAAATTTGTAATCCCGGTATTTGGGAGGCTGAGACAGGAGGATTGCAGGTTTGTGGCCAGCTTCAAATACTTAGTGAGACCTCCTGAAATATAGGGAGCCGCTGTTTCAAAATAAAGAAGAAGACATAAGGCTGCGGAAGATATATCTTGGAGGTAGAATGCCCCTGGGTTCAATCTCTAGTACCACACACACACACACAAATGTTAGCAAAACATAAATAAGGTTAATTCATTTGAGGCTGAATATCTTAATATTAGCAAACATATGGGTGACTAACACAATTTTATTCATTTTTGCCTGGGCACTAGACATTGTTGTTACCCCTATCCTGGACTCTCCAGTCTACTCCCTTCCTTCCCACCCTGACCAAGGAAGTAGACCAGCTTTCAATGATTCATTGAAAATTCCTTCCATAAACACTGGGAACAGAATCATCAAAAATAAAAATCTTCTGCTTGTTTTTGAGGAAATCATGTGGGTGTCATATAACCACGGATGTCACAAGTCTAAGTTCCCTCAGTCCCGCCCTTCGGAGTCGAGGTAGTTGAGACACAGAGCCCTTTGCTTCCTCCTGCCCACCCTTCCTTTTCTTTTCTCCTCTCTTCATGCATAATAAACCTGGCAAGCATAAAATTGATTAGATATTAGCTTGGGGACCTAAATCAGAAGCAAGATATCATTTTCAAAGACCATCTCTGATCTTTGATCTATCTGTGCTGCCGGCTGACATATTGCCAATGCTGGCTTTCCTAATTCTACTGGAAATTATTCATTTCCCCACCTTCCCTCCAACCCTCACCATGCTTATTTCCTCTTTCCATCCATCCATCCATCCATCCATCCATCCATCCATCCATCCATCCATCCTTATTAAACATCTTCTAGGTACCAGGCACTATAACACTAATGCAACTGGGAATACAATAGTGGCTGCACTCATAACGTAGCTAATATCAGTGTCCTGCTTTTATGCCCTTAGCCTTCCCAGAGTGTTGCCTGCAGACCCTTCCCCAGAAGCCCATGGATGACCACCTCTTTATGCCATAGAGAAAGGACTTTCCCTGCCCTAGAAACACTTGGCCCAGGCAAGTAAAAGGTAGACGTGTTCAAGAGCAAATACCCTGGGGCATCTGAAGCAGTAAGGAACAGGGAATGAAGTGGAGATGCAGTAGCTTTTATGCCCCTGTATGGGACAGGGTTTCATAGGGTCCCCCACGGGCTGGTTCCAGTTGCCTGGATAGTCATGCACTCACGTGTATAATTCGCTGGCTTCCTATGTCATATCCCAATTTGCCTGTATCCTTGGATTCAAACCCTTGTCTCAGGGTCCTTTCTGGGGGAAATTCATTGAGCCCTCAGACTCATAGGGGAGACACAGAAATCGACCTCTGAATTGCCATGCAACTCCAACTTCTTCTCAAATCATAGCAGAATGCTGAAATAATTCAAATCTAGAATCATCTGCACCCAAGTTGCCTGGTATGTTTGCGATAGTATTTTAACATATCCCAAGCATCAGGAAGATCCATAAAGCATTAATTCAAATGAAATTTGAAGGACACAGAGAACACAGGTGTAATCTCCGAGAGCATTATCATGTGATGCCTTAAATATAATGCACTAGCATTTTTTTCCATTTTCTAAATTTAAAGATAATCCTTTGGTATTTGAGTCTTTGGACTGGCTGTACTGTTCAGGTTTTTTTTTTTTTGTCAAACCTAAATAACATTTCCTACTCTGCAAAATGGTATAATACTATGAATCAAACCAGTTCTACCCTGTAAACTTCACTTGAATGCTACTTTTCATCATCATCACATGCCTATTAGAATACAAAGAACAGCTGGCTTTTCACTAAAGTGATTATTTTTTTATTATTGAATTCTGAATATTCAGAATTACCTATCTCTCTTTCTATTTCTCTGGAGTCCTTTCAAATTAGGTTACTATATTCAAGACACCTCAGTTTTCTTTAGCAGAGGGGACAGGACAAATGGGGGCAGAGGTAAAAGTAGAGAAATAATATTGTTTCTATAATGCTTTTCAGCTTCAGATGGAATAAAGAAATATAGGACATTTTACCATCGGTGTCGTCAATAAATGTCAGTTTCAAGGGATCAGCTTCAAGACTACAGACAATTCACAAGCACTTCTTTCTGGAAGCACGTGTGTGTGTGTGTGTGTGTGTGTGTGTGTGTGTGTGTGTGTGCTGTCATATTATCTAGACTTACACTATCCAAAGTCACCAACACACAATGAGAACACCAGAGAACTTGATTACTCGACACCAATAGCACTTCCACTTGTAAAGCAAAACCTCCCTAACATAACTTCTAGTATCTCTATCAATTATAGCTACTCACTATAAACTTAGTCTTGATTGACATTGCATCCGATGCTCATACGGGCTCCATAACACAATAGTAACATAATCCACAAGCCTTTATCGTGGTTTTGATAGTAACTCAGTCTGTTAAGAAACGACTGCTACGGTAGCAGTTTCCAAAGTGGCTCGCAGCATCTTCTCAAAAAATAAATAGAAGCAAGCCAACTGGATATATGGTAGAATGATACTTGAAAGCATTGTATCCCTAAAGGTGCAGAGATAGAACTTGCAAAATGATTGTTAATGTCCGGGGGGGAAAAATGTGACTAGTGATTCTGTCAGCCCTTGCTACTCTGTTTTGAGGTCTAGAATCATTGGAACCCTGCAGGAGCTTGTTAGCAATGTGGAATTGCAGGTCACACCCCAGGCCAACTGCATCACCATATACATTTAAACAAAAGCCTCAGATGACTGCCATGAACATCAACATTTGAGAAGCACTGCTCTCCACCAGGATCCAGATAACTAGCATATACATTTGCTTTATTATTTCATTTTTATTCGACTACAATATGGCTATGGTGAGGAACATTGGAAATAACCTTTTTGTCACCAGGGTTGGATGGTGGAGAGGGATTGAAGTTACCATAGAAATGGGGGTCGAGGGAAAGAGTACAAATAATTGGTAAGAAGTCGATGCACTTCTTTGCTTTGTTGGCCCGAGAACAGGCTCTGAAATAACTGAACTCTATCCACACCAAGAAAACATCAGCTTGCCCAGCCACCCAAACAGTGTAGCTCTAGTGGTTCCCCTTAGATTCTCTGCTCTTCGGTTTGTTTTTCTACTGAACAAGGAGGCGTTACTATTTCCTTTTACTTTCTAAGAGTCAATGTGAGGCACATACATAGCAGAGAAGGGAGAAAATCCATTGAGAGAGCAGAAGAGGAAAGGACAAACCAGATAAGAAAGCCTGGCAGAGTCACTGGTTATGAGAATTCCTGGTTTTCATGGCGACTCCAACTTGGTGTCCAGTTCTTGCTTCCTTTCATGGTTTCATATCCCGTGTATAACTTACAGTTGTTCTATATTTTCTCTATTAACAGAGATTAGCTTTTTCAACCCTACACACATTCCTGTACTATGCTGAGTGGCCACACGTATGAACAAATAAAATCTAAAGTCCTGCCAGGTGTGGTGGTGCATGCTTGTAATCCCAGTACTTGGGAGACTGAGATAGGAGGATCACAGGTTCAAAGACAGCCTCAGCGACTAGTGAGACTCTCATCAACCTAGTGAGACCCTGCTTCAAAATAAACAATAAAATAGGGCTGGGGGTATAGCTCAGAGGTAGAATGCTCCTGGGACAGTCCTCCCAGCACAGATAAACACAAAACACAAACACACACATATGCACACACATATACACAAGCACACACAATCCTTATGGTTCAACACATTAGCTATCAGGTAGCTGCTCTATGACCTGTTTTCCCTCCCCTATTATACCTAAAGTGGTCCCCAAGCACCGCCAAACTACCCTTCGCTCTTTTATAAGGAACTTTTCATAAAACTTAAGCAATACTGGAGCTAGATGACAGAATGAATAGCCAAAATGTCGCATTAAGTAGGGGTGGCAATTCACCCCGGAATTAGCAAGAAACTCTTGCATCATGGAAACTGAACTTAGGGAGGACTTTCTCAACTGAGCACTATCGACTGCCAGAGCTTCAGGCCGGAACCCAGAAAAGATGAAACCCCAGACACTATGAAGTAAGCCAAGAAATTCCAGGCCAAGACGCGAAAGGCCAAGTGCGAACAAGCAGCACACACGGTTCTGTTGCCAAGCTATCTCCCCTAAAGGAATCACGTCCCAAATTTCCATAGTGAATGTCAGGAAAAAGATGGTCATCGAGGTGGACCGTCAACAGAGAAGCACTGTCTGTGGTTAAGTCACCCCAGAGAAGTCTTTTTAGGCCTCTATCTCCTGGGAAATTGCCAGAATAAATTAGCAGCTATTCGAGTATTATACGCACCTCTGCACCAACATTCTTTGTCTTCAAGGAATCTCTGACAAATTTGCAACTTGTCTAATTCGGCAGGGAATGCCTCTGTGAAGGCAACTGCAAAGCCCACTTGGGTGAACACAACGGGTTCCACCCAACCTCCATGCAAACAATGCCCGCCATGTTGTATAATGTTCAAGCTTCCAGGCCCACACCAAGACCAACTCTCAGCCTCTGGCCCTTATCTCAACCTCAGTACAAAGCGTCTTTTGAGCTTCTTTCGAACTCAAAATTTCCAAGAAGCCCTTCCTTCAGACTTCCCTGGTTTGGTTTGGCAGTATCATGACATTCCCAGACTAAAAATGTGAGAATCAAATAGCTTGCCCCTTTCTCTAACTCCTGAGTTTAAGCAAGTACAATTGAAATTGTTTTTTCCCCAATATATTTTTTTAACTGGGGATTGAACCCAGGGACATTCTATCTCTGAGCTACACCTCTGGCCCTATTTTTTATTTTGAAATAAGATCTCCTCACTAAGTTGTTGAGGCTGGACACGGACCTGAGATCCTTCTCTCTCAGCCTCCCAATTACTGGGATGTCAAGCGTGTGCCATCATGTCCAGCCCCCCTCCCCGCTGGCCAATATTTTCAGGAATATATAGTTTCTTTTTTTGTTTCTATGATGATTAGTCTATTCATACATTTATCTTCTTCATCTGAACTATTTAGGAAAATCTTTGTCTACCATGAACTCACTAATTTGATGCATATTTGAGCACCTACTGGGTACAGTAGGTGCTGTGCTAGGTATTGAGTACAGAGAGCTGAACAAAACACACTTGGTTCCAGTGTTCAGGGAGTTTACTGGAGGGTGACTCTGGCCACCATGACAGATTTTGCAGGAGACCGTCAGCTTCGCCTTGCTAACACACTCAATCACATCTTTATCCTGCTCCAATGCTGTTCATGGCCTGGTGAAAACAAAACCAAGCAAATCAAAAACCTCAACTCTTCAATCATTCTAAAGCTTTGCAATCTGGCCTCTACCTGTTTCTGCAATCTCGCAATTCATTATTCTCTCAACAAACCATCTGGGTAGAACCAGCTGCTGCATCTCCATTTCAGAAAAGATGTTCCTTGCTTTGTGACTGCTGTTTCTTCTCCCAGAAGACACATGTCTGCCAATGTGATATTTTCTAATTGCCAGACCCCCCCAAAAAATATTCGCTGTCTCCTTGGCATTGAAATAGTTGGTCATTGTATGTGGTACTTAATGTATTCTCTCTATATATTTATATATTTTTATGTGGTAGTATAGATTAAACCCAGGGCATTCTACCTCTGAGCTAGACCCCAATCCTTTTATTTTTTGTTTTGAAACAGGATTTTGCTATTTTGCTAAGAGTCTTGATACGTTGCTGAGGCTGGTCTTGAACCTGAGCTCTTCCTGTCTCAGACTCCCAAGTACTAGGATTATAGGCATGTACCACCATGCCTAGTTTAAGTATATCTTTATCATGTGACAGACTTTGTGTTTGTTAGGGAAGAACATACTTTTCTCTTAATATAAATCAAATTTCAGCTGTTAGAATCATTTAGTTGTTTATAATTACTTTCATTGACAAAATAAAAATGGCGTTTACGGCATGCATCACACTTGACATACGTATACACTACAGAAAAATAAAAGTCCATTAACAAATCCATCACCTCATGTATTTATAGCTTTGTATTAACGTTTGACATCGACTCACTTAGAAATTTTAAATATGTAATACATTATTACTAACTGTAGTCACCAGGCTATACGATAGATTTTTCCAGATTACTTTTCCTATCTATTATCAAAATTTAATATCAAATTACTTTCCTATCTAACTGAAACTTTGCCTCCTTTGACCAGGGCCTGGCCTTTCTGTGCCGATCCCCACCTCAGACACTGGCCAAAACCACTGTTCCGAGTCTATGAGTTTGAATTTCTCATAGAACCTTGTGGTTCAATTAAACGGCAGGGATCATTTACCTCATTCTCCATAAGACTTCATGCGTTCCCTTGTGCATGTGGGTGCTCAATAATAGAGTTGACAGCAAGGATGTTGATAATATCAATAGAGTCATTTCACTCTTTCATTATTTATTATGTCAGTTAGAATTTTAATATTCATTAAAGTCTTTTTAAAAAGTGTGAACCCTGCACAGACACCTATTTCATTGCAGGCCTAATTTGAAAACGACTTTAATTCCCTTTGAAGGAGGTCTTGGTGCCCCCTGTTGACTTAAGAGCCACCAGGTATCACTCCTGTAGAGGCGGGTCAGAGCTCTACAGATCTGTACTTGTATTAGGGAAGGGTCTCAATGTTGTATTGAGGTTGGAAGGCATAATTTCCACTTATTCACTGGATAACCATGCTCCCCTCCTGACCTTCACTTTAAAATCCTTTATGTGACCCAGCATTACTCCTTAAAGTTGCAATCCTGCACCTAAGCAAGGCAAGTTGAGGGTTAAGGGTGAAGAGTCAGACTTAATGGTGAGTTTATTTTCCCTGCTGGCTTATGTCACTACCCAGCTTGGTTTTTTACAATGTTTTGTGTGTGTTTAATATTACTTAGAAAAGTAAAAATGACAGAGGATGCTTATGTGGTTTGGGCCCAAAAGGACACGTGTACATTTGCCAAAGAGAAGGAAAGGGAAGTACATCAGATAAACATTTGTAAAATATAATCTGAAAAGACAGGTTTAAAACTATCTATGTATAGAGAAGAATAAATTTTATTAATTTACACACAGCTTGATAGATGCCAAACATTAATAGATGTCAATGTTTAAGAAGGTATAAACAAAACAAAACAAAAAGACAACATCCCTGAGCAGGAAAGGACATTCCCCTACTATTTTTTGTTGTTGTTGTTGTTAAAGTTCAGTGAACAGTAAAATCTGAAGCCATTCAGGGGAGCAAGAAAGTCTTGTCACCCACGATGGGTGTGCTTTACATTAAAAAATGTCATCAATATTATGAGAAAGTTGTTTTGAATATATAATTATGTCTTGGTCCCTTTAAGTCTGAAAGAAATTGGATGACCAAAGATTATGAAATAAAAATTATTTGCCCAAGAGAATACAATGCTCTTGGTGTGATCAAGCCATGCGTTCTCTGTGCCAAGCTGGCTCTTCTTCCTGAAGGCTGTGTGTGTGTGTGTGTGTGAAATGTGCACACATTTCTTTTAATTCTCTCGAGGAGTGCAACTTTTACATAGCAAATAAATTCTAATTGCAATATTATATCGTACTCAGAAACCATTTTCTACCCTTCGGCTCTATAAACTGAAGCTATGAATGTTTCCACAAAGCAGAATGAACAGAATTCCTATTCTCTACAGTGACAAATTCCAGGAAATAGCAGGTTTTATCTTAAAAGAGTTCAATTGCTGCACAAAAGCTCTCATGCACGAATAATAGAAATCTCAAATTGGGATAAATGTGCTTTTAAGGATTTTTGTTTTGAGCATTTATTTCAGGTAACACTTGTGGCTCATGTATCATAGCTTTGAATTATGGAGCAGATAAGGAAAATCTAAAAGGAAAAAAAATTAGGGCAGGCCTTTATTAAATTTTAAAGTGTGTCTTTGCTATACGCGTATAAAAAGCCAAATAGGGTATCGAAATCTCTGGAGATCACCAGTATAATTTCTTTATCATGTTCCATTTAAAATTTAATTATGCAGTCTACAACAAGTAGAATCTGAGCAGTCTAAATAGGTCAGACAGTGAGTAACTTAACAAAATTCTAAAGTTTCCCTTGTAAAGATCCTTCCGTTGATACTTGGTTACACATCGGAACACTATGTTATAGAACATAACATAAGGGTGATTTAATTCATTCACTACAGACTCATATCTATAAAGAATGAGAGGTTGTGATTTAGGTAATTTGGAGAATTAATGAAAACTATGTCCCCTAGAAAGCTGCCATGGAAAAAGGGCACGTTTTCATACACAGATGCTTTCCGACCCATAGTGGGGTTATGTCCTGAGAAGTCCATTGTTAAGCTGAAAAACTCTAAGTTGAAATGCAGTTAATATACCTAGCCTAACAAACATCATTGCTTCTCCAACTTAGCTTATTTAGTTAAATATTTTATTTATTACTTTTTTTGGTATAGGGGATTGAATCAGAGGCATTCTGCCTCAGAGTTATACCCTCAGCCGTGTGTGTGTGTGTGTGTGTGTGTGTGTGTGTGTGTGTGTATTTTTTATTTTGCAACAGGTTCTCTCTAGGTTGCTGAGGCTGGCCTCAAACCTATGATCCTCCAGTCTCAGCCTCCCAAGTACTGGAATTACAGGTATGTGCTATCACACCTGGCTCTATTTAACTTATTTTAAACCTGCTCAGAACAGTTTTATTGAGCATAGAGTTGTGTAAAATCATCTAATGCAAACCCTATTTTATAATCAAGCATTGGCTATCTCTTATAATTTATTGAATGTATGCTGTCAAAAAAAAAAAAAAGGAATATAGCACACTGTCAGGTATTGGCTGTTCCGGAGTTGATTCTGTGCCTCACCGGGAGTTGTTGCTACCTGCCATATGCATGCTAAATTCCAAATTCAAAGTCCAGTTTCTACTGAACATATACCCCTTCTGTAAAGCTGAAGTCAAAAACGTCGTAAGTTGTGAGTCAGTGTCTGTATCTTTCTTTGGTTGTTCATTACACTCATGGATTGTAGCAGGTCAAGGGACTTTTATATTTACTTCTGTGATTAGCCATGGTGCCCATCTGAGAGGTTGGGGGTTGGTCTGGGACAGGTGGTGGCTTCCCACTGCCAAATGTTCACACCTGACCATCACTCAAGTCCTGTTCAGAAGGCTGATTCAGGCTGTTGTCCTGGCTGCTGTCAATGAGAATAGTCCGTCTGGCTGCAGGAACTGCTCTGAGCACCTTGCTTACGTGTTTCTCTACCTGTCTTACAGTATTTAAAACTTTGCCTCCAGTACTGGGATTATCTCCACCCTTTCCAGTAAACTCAACTACTGAAGAGAAATGTTTTGCCTATTTTCTCCCAGAGTCTACAACCATACTTGGCACATACCTATTGGTGGAGGTACCTTTGTTGAGTTAATGATTACATAATGAAGTTTATCAGCATTGAATAGCACTAGATGCGGGTCCCAGGAGAGTGGAGGGGATTGTTGATTCTTTGGGCTTATCAAGAAAGCAGAAAGTGTCCATTCGCTCTTGGTGACTTGGTAAGAGCTTGGCCTACAAGCACCAACCTATTTATCTTCTAATTTCTAAAGGGTTTTTGGAAGTAGCATGTTGCTCTGAGGACAAGAAATATGAGGTCATGTTATCTACCAAAGCCTTCCACAGGGAGCGGAAGATATAACTCTTAAACCCTCCGGAGCCAGGAGAGGCAAGTTGAGCTGCCTGAGCTTATATTAAGTCTCTTTGCTTCTGCCCTTCCCCTTCTTGCTCCCTGAGAAATCTCAGTGAGAAGGGTCTGCACTTTCCACTAAATGGAATCTGTGCAGTTCAGGTTTCAGATAACAGAGATGGCAGAATTTAAAGCTGAGACTCCATATGTAAGATGGCAATGCGGCGACTTTTATCTTTGGTAGTCACACAAACCAGCAGTTTTATCTTCTTGGTAGTAGGTTTCAAACACTAATCCTATGATATATACCAGTAATCCAAGAACCAGGGGTTCTATTGTTTATACAAAGGCTCCTGGACTTACGATGGAGTCGTGTAAATTAAAAATATTTTAAGTAAAAATGCATTTATTATGCCTAAGCTACTGAATGTCAGAGATTAGCAAGGCAGCATACAGTGGAATGTTAACTGTTTCCCCTGGCAATCCAGTAGTTGGCTGGGAACTGTGATCACTGTCCCTTCCTAGTAGCTCGAGAGAGGATCAGACCGCATATGGCTGGCCCAGAGAAAAAAGAACAAATTCAAAATTCAAAGTAGGTCTCCACTGAGTGGGTATTGCTTTTACACTATCCCAAATGAGAAAACTGTTAAATTGAACCACTGTAAATTGGGAGCCGTCTGTATTGAACACTTATGTCCCTAACATCACAAAAGGCACCAGAAAGAAAGATCAAGTTATTGGATTAAAATATAAGAAGGAAGTCTAAGTTTTTCTTAACTTGGACCTTTGACCCTTGTCTGATTTCATTGATTTATGCTAAAACCTAGTACAAGATGACATCTGATTCATATACTTAATTATTTCCAGCTTAATTGACTGTACTTCATGTTCTTCAAAGAACATCCTGACTTCTGGGTGCTGTGTCTAAGAACCACCTCACGAATCTCTCTAGTAGTACTTGAGGTACTTCTGTGAAATTCTGTTAAATCCTGTTATTTTCCATACCATTTACTTTATATAGAGTAACAGTGGACTGTGTTAACAGGGAATTAAAGTGGCCTCTTTTATAAAATGGTAGCAAATAGAGTGCAAGTACAGTGAAAACTCTGTTGATAAAGGCCTTGTTTATATCTCTACTTTGCTATTCCAAATAAAGTTTTCTCTCTGTATAGGAACCTCTTTTATTTAAACCAGTTTATCATAATTAACTTTGTGCCTCCATTCCATCTGTACAATTGGGGTTTCACCATGTTTTGTCTTGTTTTATTTTTGTTCTGGAGATTGAACTCAGAGGCATTCTATACTTCCAACCCTTTTTTGTTTTTTTACTTTGAAAAAGAGTCTTGCTAAGTGGGTGAGAGTCCCACTAAATTAGCTGAAACTGGCCTTCCTTGAACCTGGGATCCTCTTGTTTCAGCCTCCCAAGTCCTGGGATTACAGGTATGCACTATTATACCTGGCTACCATGGTTTTATTTACACGGCTCTACCTAAACATTCTTCACCATAAAGAACAGATTTTGAAAAACATGATGGCAAGAGAATGAATTGTTCAGATTGCTAAACTGTCTTTTGTTACAAGCAAAAGAAAAGCAAGCGGTTCTATGCAAGACTGAAATGATCAATTCCACAGTTCAAGAAAGGGACCCATCCTTCCCACTTCTGGGACACTTCAAGGTAAAGAAGACAGCACGAGTAGTCTGTGAGTCAGTATAAATATTTGTTTTAATCCCGAAAAAAATCATTGTTTTTAATATGTATAATAGAATTGCAATGCTCAATGCATGTTGCTTATATAATCTAATTTTTTTCCTGGTGACAAATTATTACCAGGATTTAATTTCAGCAATGGCAAAAATGCAAAAACACATTTAGGTTATCAGTAGAAATGAAAAATAAAACTTGTGCTTATTCCTGCACCTTGTGCCCATATCTCACTTCAACTTCGATGCAGTTTAACTACCAAGACACAACCCACAGCTACATGGTTTGCACATTTGCACAGAATATTATCAACCAGTGGCCAGCTACTTGAAATTAATGTCATGTAAGGCAATTAAATTTGAAATACGTCACCCCTGTGCAACAGTTGTAAGTGGCCTTTTGGAAATATTTGAGACAGTCGAAGCCAATGAAAATCAAATCATAGACTGTTACAAAGTGCCTCCTTCCTTCCTAGTCACATATCAGTAGGTAGCAGTAGCCTGAATTTCAATTTTCCATTTTTTCCTGGATGTCACAGAATAAGCACGCTTTTAAGACTAAAAGGAGAAGAAAACCCCTCAAAGTGTCATGTTTTGCTAATCATTAGCTGACAAACAAATCAAATAACTGCAGGTGCCATGTTCTTCTAAATAGTACCCAGGTATCTGAGGGCTCATTTGCATTTTGCTGGTGACAGACCAAAGAAATCTGAACATAGGTTGAAAGCTGAACAATTGATGGGATTGTGAAAGATTGTACAAATAAATAAGTTCTGGCAAAAAAAAAAAATTCTGGACACCAAGGAAGGGATTCATCAGCAAATGATTATGTCACTTCCTGTTAATGTAAGGAGAGAAAGTCCTTATTAATGGATATGTTCCAAACTGTCCCTGGAGAGAGTTAAAGAGTACCTGAGGCTATATTAGCGGTGTAATTGAGAAATAACTAACATACTTTTGTCATGCCCTATTGCATGACAGTGACAGTGAATTGTAGTTAGAAGGGGATAGTTTGTATGTCATTTATTTGCAACATGATTCAACATTAGAATAAAAATAGTTGATGACAAATAAAAGATAATTAGGCTCATTCCCCAAGCACCACCCTCCCACCAAACACAAGAAGAAAACAGATTGTCCCTTGAGTAAGAAGCCTGGGGGCTCTGTGAAAGTCTACTTGGTATTCACAACAAAGCACTGCTTAATAGAATGCAGGAGGCTGCTGTAGACTCAGACAGCTGAGTAATTTTCATCTTCATGACTATAGCAAGGTGTAGGTCTCCTCTGACAATACAGAGGTGTTCCACTTAGCTGTTTCAAAGTTTGCAAGTCATTTCTCATTCCATTTATTCAGAATTAATTTCTTTCCCATAAACATGGTCAGATATCCCCCCCTCTCTCTCCTTCCCTCCCTCCCTCCCTCCCTCTCTATAAATAAGGGGATGCTAGGTCTTCATGGTGGACTGTTTGCAGTGAAAGCACAATGACAAGCTCTGCAGCGTTATATAAACCAGAACACATGTATGGGTTTAACCCTGGACACTGGCACTCGGTTGAAATGTTTCTTTGGGACTTATCCAAAGAATGAAGACATACAGCAATTTAAATATTTGGATCACAGTAAACAGTTTTTTGGCAATATTAATCATAATCCTATAAGCAAAGTTTTTCTTTACATACAAAAAGCAATCAAATTGTGCTTATCTTCTGTACCAGATGGCGATGATTCCTACTTTACCCCATTCCCCAGTGCTATTCATGATCACATCTGTTTGCTCTTCTATTTCTTCTTCTTGAGTTTCACTTAACTCCCATCTCCAATGGTTCCTAAGCAATACCTTATGACATACATTAGTTCATTTCCAAATGATTATGGAGCACCTTCAAGGCATAATCCTAGGCACTACAACTAGATTCCAGATATACAATGTTCAGTAAAATGTATCCTAAATATGGCCACTTTCTTCCTTACTTCTTTTTCTCTTTTTCTTCCTCTCTTCTTTCCATTAAACAGTACCATACCCAGCTTGGTAATCATTCTTGACAGCTAGGTGTCTAGAGTTTGCATTCTGTTAATCATTTTACTTTATATACTGACATAATATATCAAAAAATATAGAATATGTTGATTGCTTTTCCTAAAATATTACTTAGTATTTAAGTAACAATAACAAAATACTTATATTATCAAATTATGATATAAGTTCTGTAGGGTGAAGCTCAGAATTCTTTCAAGAATGTTTAAGTCTTTGAACAGGATAATAATGATCAAGTGTACTAAAGAAAAAATCCAATTCAAATTGTCAGTTCTCATGAACATAATAATAAAAGAAGCAGTACATTTTTATGATAGTAAGGACAAATATATGTGTGTGTGTGACATAAGTTCAAAGGAATAAGAATGAGTTCTCTAAGTTATTTATTTATTTATTTATTTATTTACTTATTAATTTATTAATTTATTTTGCAGTACTGGGATGAAACCCATGAGCTTTCTACCTCTGAGCTACACCCCCAGCTCTAATTTTTATTCAAAATCATTTATTAGCCTTATCACTTCTTGGTGACATCACTTACATGTGACTCTACATAATTTTTGGCATTGATATGACGATAGATGTGAGGAAGAAAATAAGAAGCCCTCTTAAAGTGAACCCCATAGTTTTTTTTCATGGATACCAGAAATCAGGTACAGAATAAGCAAAGTCAGCTTGCTTACCTTGGTGGACTTCCAGCTAATTCTGTGGCAGTCTCTCTGTTGGAGAAAAACAAGATATGCATGATTAGGTTCACTTAGGTAAATTCTAAAAGAGTATTTCATCATATAATAAAATGCACCAAAGTATTTGCAAAGAAAATATTATACATAGAGGTGTTCCGCAATTTCCAGTGCCACACATATAAAAAGAATGAAAATGGACTCATCACATTTCTGAGTAATTTCCATAAACATTTCAATAGTTAGTTTCAAGGAAAATGCTATATACACTCAACATACATTCTTCTCCTTTCTGGTGGTAGAATCTAACGGAGTTCAATATATCAAAGATTTGAAATAGAGAACATCCGGAAAGAAAGTATGAGGAGTTCCTCCAAACAGCTTTTAGCTATTTGCAGTTAAAGCTCCTAGCGTCTCTTCCCAGGGTCCTTTAGGAACAGTTTCCTTTGGGGGATTTCCTAATGTTGTTCTCTGTCACCTGAGGTTTAAGAAGGATCAGGGACAGCACAAAATGCAATTCTTTTAGTAATGGATTACTGTTTCTCATTTCATTGTAATAATGTTTTACTGATTGGGACCGCTGAAATAAATCAGATGGTACAAAAGTCACTAATTAAAGTCTCCATAATATATTAATAAGAATGACAGAGACCAAATTCAAAACTAACGTTTTTCTAATTGCCATGTCTTGTCTTCCGATCAGAGACATGTTCTTGGAAATAAAGGCGAGCAATGAGTAACAAGAGAGAATAGAAGCTTTACTATGTAAAGATATTTTGAAAAACAGGAGGACTCAACTTTATTTTTATTTTCAAATAGTCATGTCTTTTATTAGATGGATACCATTTCCCTAAGTTTTTAAACATACCTTTATTGGTGCATTATCGTCTCATATAATGTAGTTCTTATCTACAGTGATACATATATAGACAGCATTTGGTGAGCTTCCCTCAATATTCTCATATATAGACAATGTTTTAGAAAATCTTTGGGTCATATAACCCCTTTAAAATTTTTATTAAAGAAATGAACACCTTTTGGAGAAAAATTAACAATATACATGAAATGAAGCACCTGATTGCGGATGGCTTGAGACCTCTTTAAAACTAATGTGTCAGCCCTGGTTAGGAACTTTAAACTAATGTCTTAAACTAATGCTTTAAACTAATGTTTTCTTTACTCATTTGGTCAATCTAAATGAAGAACTTCCTGCTCTGTGAACCTTCTCTAACCCTCCTCGCTTCCAGAACCCTCTTATAGTTTGTGATACTGCCTGGGCACTTCGGAGAACTTGTAGTACCCACAAAATTAACACTTCCTTTAGCCAAAATGAAGGATTATAAGCTTAGCTCCTCTAGAAATATTCTTTCCTAAAAATTATGTAATAATAAGCCTTCAACATTTATTGCTATAGGGACTGGCTCTGGGGAGAAAATTTCTGTTCTTTCAGCAAAACCACAGATGAAAGCATTATCTACAATACTGTTGAGTGTTTCATACATATTTGGCTTTTCTAAGAATCCAGGGTGACTGCATCAGAAATTTCTTTTGCCAAATAGAATCTGTACTGTGGGTGCCTCAGTTAAGAAGCTGAGTTTTCCTTTACAACATTTTTTCTTTTTTTACATTTCTCCTAGTTTTTTTTTTTGTTGTTGTTGCTACAGAGGTAACCTTTAAGTGTTCATTTTATTATTTATCACTTTGCCATCTGAAAGCAACATAGATGAGTACAAGTAAATATTTGTTCAGCTTTTCAGGATTGTGTTGAGGAAATTTTCTGGTCTTCTTGTTGAGCCTGAGGGTTAAATCTATGTTGAGAGCTAAGCCAATAGTAGCAATGGGATTAATGTTCATATATATTTTCTTGTTTCTAATCTTTAAACGCTTTGTTTTGCTTTCCTATTTCCATATAGTTTAATATTGGTATCTTTAATATTGACTCTCTTGGGTTTTTTTTCTTTCCGCTACTGGTGATGGAACCCAGGGGCAGTTGGCATTTGACTTATGAGCTACACCGCCAGCCCAATTTTCTATTCTTTATTTTGAAACAGGGTCTCACTGAGTTGCAGAGGGCCTCACTAAGTAGCTGAGGCTGTCTGCGAACCGTGATCTTCCAGTCTCAGCCTCCCAAATGCTGGGATTACAAGCGTGTGACACCACGCTGGGCTCCCAGCCCTATTTTTTATTCTTTATTTTGAAACAAGGTCTGATTGAGTTGCAAAGGGCCTCACTAAGCAGCTGGGGCTGGCCATGAACCGCGATTCTCCTGCCTTGGGTGTCATTAGGCTGATATTTGGGGTCAGATAATCTTTGTGTGTGTGTGTGTGTGTGTGTGTGTGTGTGTGTGTGTGTGTGTGTGTGAGAGAGAGAGAGAGAGAGAGAGAGAGAGATTGATTGATTGAGATTTTGAGACTGATTGGGCTTAGTAAGTTGTTTAATAGCATCTCTGTGCCCCACTCACTAAATGCTAGTAATATCCCCTTTCCTTCCTGTTCTGCTGTGACTACCAAAAATATCTTCAGACACTGCCACGTATCTACTGGGGACAAAACAGTCCTGAATCTCAAAGTGCTGTGATTAAACAAGAGAAGTGTCCAGAATTAACTTTGGTTGCCGAAGCTTACTGGATTATTCAACATTCTCCAGTTCCACAGAAAAACAGCGAATGTATCCTCTGGAGCATGCTTAGTTTGAGTTGTTTCTTGTTACTTTAGCTGCTCTGCTTACTGAGAGTATCTTGTGTTTGTTCCCCAACCCATTCATAATAACGGTACTCATTATAATTTTCAAATGTAATTAAGCATGATGCAAAACTGGTAAAAAAAAAAAGTGTGGAAAAGTTCTTGTTCCTACGAAAACTAAGTTGGATGCTTTGGCAAGATTGAAAATGGAAGTCACTTAAGAGAATCTAATGTTGAATTCGCTCTGTGGGCAAGCCAAGTCTAAATATTTGAGGGGGACCAAAAGATATCGTTTCCACAGGAGTCATTAATCTCATGGTTTTCTTCACAAAACAAAACACAACAAAGTTGGAAATTTTAAATCACGAATTATGGGTAGATCAATGCACAGAAGACAATGCGATTCCATGGAGTAGATACTCAGTATCACAGGGAAGAAGATGCTTTGTCTTTCCTGCAAAAGTCATGCTCATTACATTCGGGACTAGCAGGAAAAAATGCTTTATACAACTGTTTTCTCAAGATGTTATGTTAGAATTACAGACATGACTTGATCTCTATAATTACCCAAAACCTGACAATTGCATTGGATCATATACCTGTAAGATTGAAACCAAATTAAAACAAAAAGAACCACTGTGTCAGACAGTGGCAATGTAGCTAAGGGCTCATCAACCACTCATCATTCTCGAGATTAGCAAATCAGCAAATGCTACAGCTTTTGCAGAATGATTTGTTCATTTTTGCCCACTTACTATTGCTAGCAAATTATTCACATGTTTTCATAAGGTTCTATTTTTGTAAAGATATCCTTGAAGAAAATTTAGCAGATTATGTTACACTTCTCCTAGGTAATGCTCCTTCATAACCTCGTTGAGGGAATTTAACGAGGGTGAAAGAAATCTCATGCATTTTACTGGTCGTGGTGGTGCATATCCTTAGTAATCGTAGTACTTGGGAAGGTGAGACAAGAGGATTGCAGTTTTCAGGCCAGAGTGTATTTGTATTAACTTAGCAAGATCCGTTTTCAAAATAGAGAATAAAAAGGGCTGGGAATGTAGTTCAGGGGTAGAATGTCCTTGGCCAATCCCTAGTATACGTGCACACACACACACACACACACACACACACACACACACACACACCATATTTTTTATTGGACTTTTATAGGTTGAAATGCGCATTATTAGCATTGCTTCCTAAACATACATCACTGAACTTTATCCATCACTAATTCACTAATCTTTATTCATTCTGCAATCTTTATTGATCCAACATACTCATGGAGCATTTAATATATGTTTAGTAGAGACAATGGTGAGAGGCACCAGGACGAATTCAGATTCTGATTCTTTTTCCAAGTGTTCACACTCCAGGAAGAAATAATGTACAAGATACAAAGTGATGGATACTCTCTATTTTTCCACTGCTGAAAGCTTCTCTACGTTAAAGATCACATCTCATTCAAAATTTTGAATAGGTGCCTGGCACATACCAGACACTCAATACATGTAAACATAATAGAAACATGAAACATCTTCTGCTCTTGAGCTATTCTAGCCTCTTAAATTCTTTTTTTTATTATTTTAATGTGCTTTTATTGGCGCATTTTAGTCTCACATAACAATGCAAATCATGTTGACAATCATGCACATAGCACCTGGCGCCCCCACACCTTCCCATTTTTCCCCTTCCTGATATAAAGTACTCAGATTGATGTTGATATATTCACATATATAGTTGACGGTAATATTTCCATTAATGTACCTCAGTCTTCCTCCTCTTTTTCTCTTAGGCCACCTCCCTGGCTCCACTGATGTTCTTCATTATCTGAAGACCTTTTTGTGTTCCCAATTACTCCATAGTGTGCACATATGAAAGAAAACATATGACCCTTCACTGTCTGTGACTGACTAAGCTCACTTAACACAGTATTTCCAGGTCCTTCTATTTTCTTATAAATGCCATAATTTTGTTTTTCTTTATTGCTGAGTAGAATTCCACTGTGTGTATTGCCCATAATTTTGTAATCCTTTCATCTGTTGATGGACACCCTGTTCGTGCACCTTGACAATCACATCAGCAAACCTTAGATCAAAGGGCAGCATTATTATTCCATTCTAGGATGGCAGAGGCCCTCAGGAGGTCAAAGGAACTGTGCAAAGATTCACATCCTATCAGAAGCACGTACCTTCCATCAGTGACCTTAGATCTTGGCTGTTGTAGCTAGCTGTAGCACTGTTCAGAGTTTAATTGTACTCTCTTCCTTCCTCAGTTATCATTACCAATGTAATCTAGAGGATTACATTTTAGCATTCTGTACTCTTCTTTTCTAGAAGAGTACAGAATGCTAAAAATCGAATGAGAACACAGATTAAAAAAATAGATGAAGCAAAATTATGTGTTTCAAGAAATAGAATTTTCCAGGGGCCAAGAAGCCAAGAAGATAGAAGGTGTGCACTGCTGATAGGCTCTGTATCCTTGGGCAATTTCTTTGACCTCATGAGGGCCTCTGTGGTCCCAGAGTGGAATAATAATGCTGCCCTTTGATCTAAGGTCGCTGATGTGGTCGTCAAGGTGCACAAGCAAGAGCGTTTTCTGCAAATGTGAAGTTGTGCTATAAATTTAACCTTATCAAAGGAAAAACACCAGAAGAGACAAGTAATTTTCAAAAGCAGACAAGTGTCCAGGGTATATCCCACAGTTTTTTCAGATTGTTTAGCATTCCCTTAAAACAACAACAACTTTAATTTTAAACATGTGGAGTATTCACCAGTGATGCCAGCTCTTATCAGCTGTCTGAAATAGCGCTCTCCCTTGTCATATCCCATCCTTCCCCATTCCTGAATGATGCACACAGTTCTTTTTTTAGGAAGTGTTGAAGCAAGAGCCCATCATCTATTTGTGTGCAGCCTGCCAGTTCCCCAAATTAGCCAACAACCATCAAACAGAGGACATGAGCCCCCATGCTAATGGTGTGTCAGCATGATAAATATTTTTAAGACCTGGAATGTTTTTCTTCAGTGGTACTTCTGAGTCTTTCAAAAGTACAAAGACTTTTAAAATCAGGCAAATACATTATATTGCTTCTCCTGCAAATGATTTTATGTTCTGGTTAGAGAAGGAGTGAGCTTTTCTTTAATTAAGGGTAAAGGTATTAAAATCAAGCAGATGTTTCCTCTCTCCCTTTCTCTTTCCTTCTCTCTGTCTCTGTCTCTTTTTTTGTCTCCCAGCTTGAGGCAAACTAAGCTTTTAAAGTTGGATCTCTTTAATAAAAATATATTAGCTTAAAGATATCATTACATTACAAATCTATATATTAATTCAGAAAAGTTAACTTTTTTCTTTTGTGGTGACCCTTAGCTCTGAGAAATACAAAACACCTTAGACATTAATATTTCCCCTCTGTTAATGAAAATCTAAAAACACTGTTCTGTTCCTTTGCTGTGGTTTCTTCTAATCAACCATCTCTCTCTCTCTCTTTCTCCCTCCTCCCTCTTTATCCTCCCTTCCTCCCTCACCCCCCTCTTTCCCTTTTTCTCCTCTTTCTCTATTTTTTTTTTTTTTTTTTTGGTACTGGAGGTTGAACTCAAAGGCATGTTTTACTTCCAGCCCTATCATATTTTTTAATTTTTTTGGGTTTTTTTTGTGGTACTAGTGATAGAACCCAGGGGCCTTCTACCTCTGGGCTACACTCCCAGACCTATTTTTATATTTTATTTGGAAACAGGGTCTCATTAAGTTGCTGAGAGCCTCACGAGTAGCTGAGGCTGACTTCGAACCTGTGCGATCCTTCTGTCTCAGCCTCCCAAGTGCAGGGATTACAAGTGTGTGCAGCCACACCCGATATTTAAAATTTTTTTTTGTTATTATTATTTTTTTTTGGTGGTACTGGGGTTCCTGGAAGCCCTTCTACCTCCGGTATACACTCCCACGGGCTACACTCCCAGACCTATTTTTTAACATTTTTATGTGGAAACAGAGTCTCTTAAGCCAGCAAGGCTGGCTCCGAACCAGGGTTATCCTCCTGTCTCCGCCTCCCAAGCGCGGGGATTACAAGTGTGCGCCACCACGCCCGGCTCATTTTTTAAAATTTTGAAACAGGGTATTGCCAAGTTGATGAAGCTGGCCTCGAACCTGCAATCTTCCTGTTTCTTTATATTCTCCTTATTTGGTGTACATATTATTTTCTACCTCTTTAGCTTTCACTCACACGATGAAACATCAAAATGTGTGTGCATGCGTGTGTTTTTATACAGACAAAGACAATGAATCTTGCATTGTGAAATCTATATTTCACATGAACATGCAATTGTTCACATTTAATGGGGTCTTATTTAATACCAGCCACCACTCTAGGGCCATTTTCAGGTGTTCACACAATTCTTCTAAAAACCACATGAAGTAGTGATTACTAAACCACAGAGGAAAATGAGCCAGAAAAACACTGAGCAGCTTCTCAAGGCCACACAGCTGGTGGCAGCCTGAGGAAGGCTCTGAAATGAGCCCGGGGCTCTTGGCTCCAGAGCCTGGGCTTGAAATCACCATGTGAACCTGTAGCTCAGTGTGTGCACGTGAGCCACAGATAGGTCACATGTATATTTATCTGTTCATTCATCCACTGGGGTTGTGTGCTATAACAGCAAACAATAAAAGTCTGTGCTATAACAGCAAACAATAAAAGTCTCAGTATTAGAAAATTTACATTCTAGAAGGGGGAGAGAAAGAGAAAGAAACACAAACAATCAGACAAGAATTTGTTACTACCTTGCATAGAAGATATTAGAGGAATGAAGCATGGTAGGGGGACTGGAAGTACAAAGGGGGGGGGTATGGGGCTTTGAGTCGATGCCCTGTGCTCCTGGAAGGGCGAGCTGAGGCCACAGCTGAGTAGATATGGGAACACATTAAATTTGACCACTTCATCCCACCTTCATTTCTTACATCCATTTCTTTCCCTGTGTTATCATATTTCCCTCTTCCTCTCAGGGACAATTAATTCATGGATTACCAGAATGAGGCAGACGATGTTGCTATGGTTTAATTAAAAAATTAATAAAACGAAACAACAAAAATACAGGCTATATCCAATTGAGCTACCAACAAACTAAAAGGGGAGACAGGACTCTCAGATGAACTCACAAAGTCACTTAGAAAACTCTAGGTTTCCACAAGAGATACTTTACATCACTTTAGAGGGCAGCTTCTCAAATCCACCCCATGGGTAAGTGAACTCCAGCCTACCCTGCACTCTCCTTCTTTTCCTTCTCTTCTCCTTCCTTCCCTCACTCCTAATTCCTTCCTTCATTGTACTGGGGATTAAACGCAGGGATATTCTACCTCCTAGCTATACCCCCAGCTCTATTTTATTTTTTATTTTATTTCCCAGTTTCTCTCTAGCTTTCACATATGAGTGAAAACACATTACCCTTCAATTCTCTGTGACTGGCTAATATCACTTAGCAAAATATATTTTAGTTCCATCCATTTTCCTGCAAATGACATGATTGTGTTATTTTTGTTTTAATTTTTAGTATTATTTTTTTAGGATGTACCATCACTTTTGGCTTTTATTTTTTTTTGAACGTGCATTGGTGTTCAATAAAAAAAAATGATGGTGTTTTTAAATGACTGAGTAAAATTCCATTGTTTTTATATACCATAATTTTGTAACCTATCAGCTGTTGACAGATACCTAGACTAGTTTCTGAATTGTAATACCATAGTAATTTGACTTTAGCTCTTTTGAGAAGATCCCTAAGAGTAGTATGGCTGGGTTGTATGGTGGCTCTATTCTCAGTCTTTTAAGAAACCTCTCTATCAATCTCCAAAGCAGCTGTAATTATTTGCTATCATGCAAACAGTGTATAAAGATTCCTATTTCCTCACATCATCGCCAAAATTCCTTGCTATTTGTATTCTTGATGATCACTATTCTAACAACATTATTTGGATTGGAATTTCCCTGATTTCTAATGATGTTGAACATTTTTTTCATATATTTATTGCCCATTTGCATTTCTTCATTTGATAAGTATCAATTGAAGTCCATTGCCCATATTTTAAAAAAATGGGTTGGATCTTTCTTGCTGAATTATTGGGACTTCACTAAGTTGCTGAGGATGGCCTTGAACCTGTGAGCCTTCCAGCTCAGCCTTCCAAGCATGAGAATTACAGGTGTGTACCACCATGCCGGGCTACAGCCTCACTTTTTTATACTATTCTTTAAAAAATAAGTCATTGAGGTAGAGTTTCTGTTTACATTATTCAATATTCTTTTGGTATTAAACTGTCTGATTGGTGTCCCCTTAGGCCCCAGGCCCAGGCCTGCTAGAAAGTTGCTAGAGATGGGCAACTCTAGCAATCCTATCATGCCATGAATCCCTCAGTAAACGCTGAGGAACACGCTGGCTGACGTTCAGGGCGAGAGCCTGCGTCTGCTAGTCGGCAGGCAGGGCTTCTGAGTTGTCAGAATAACTGGTGCAGTGAGGATTAATTAAAGCTAATTACTGAGCTACCCAGCTTCCTTCTGAAGGTCTAGTTTTCATTTGAGGACTCCTATTCAGAGTCCTTGCTAAGATTTTATTTGGCCTGAGATTTATTAAGATTATTTTAGCATTCTCTGTGTAAAATAGACACCCATGCATGCCACTGTCTGTATCCTTGTGCTCATGTGACTTGAAAAACCAAATTGCCAAAGGTTTCTCTTCTCTTCATCAGCTCCGAGAAAGGCCTGACTGTTCTCTCAGGACCCTGTGGGCACTGCTGTCCCTTCTGTCACCTTGATACGGTGTTAGGGCTTTTGTTTTCATTATTTATTTATTTATATTTTTACAAATATCATCTTGATGCTCAGCTCAGCGCAGGAAGCCCTACCTTGGAAGAGGAGGCCTGTCTTCCTCGCCATTAGTGGCTGGGATGAGGAAGCCTCCAAGCACACTTGGGCTTCTGTGTTAATCATCACCCTCTTTATGCTCCATAATTCTCCCACAGTTAAATAATGTGATCTACTAAGTACCTGAATAGGCCATTAGTAACAATTCCTGCTCATTAAAACTCACTCATGTAGACTTCAGAAATGGCAAATGTAAGCAGCCCTGGAGGACAGTCACAGAGTCTAGAAATGGCACATTAACTTTCATTTACCAACCTTTACTCTCATAGATGAGAATAAAACCGAAACCAAAAAAAAAAAGTTAATGTACATGTAAGGGTGTGTAGACTTTTTGGATGCTGAAGATGGAGCCCAGGGTGTATTGGAAACGCTACATCCTTTATCATTAGCCTGTAACCTTAGCCCATGTATGTGTGCTTCTTTAAAACTTTAACAAAATGAGACTTAAAAAAAAAACAACAGAAACAACAACAACAACAAAAACAAATGTATGTCTTCGACAATGGCTGTACTACTATACAAGGGACAGGATCAGTTTACTGAAAGAACTCTGTACTTTCTAGTGCTGGATTTTTGCATGAGGAGCTGCACCAAAACTCACAAATCAGCTTAAGGGAAGAAAAAGAAAAAAAAAAACCACAACAGAACACAACAACAACAACAACAACAACAACAACAACAACAACAAGTATTCGTCAAAATGAAAAATTTCCTTTTAAAAATCTGTTTTGCAGTAACGCCATTTTGCAATAATGCCTGATTTTTCTCTATTGGTTCCCAGTGAAATAATATTACCAATAAAGTTTTCTTAATGAAAGAAAATCATTCTTATTCCTGATCATTTCTGGATCAAAGAGAGATTTGCAAATACCAAATTGCATAGAAATGACTAATAGCTAATGGCCTAATCCATTAGCTAACATGCATTGGTACTAAGTTTATTAGCATTAATATTTATTAACTTGTTCAACAAATGTTTCAAGAATCCCACTGTGTGCCAGTCTCTAAGTATTGGAGATGCGGCAAGCAATTAAATACAGCCTTCATCAGGTGAACAGGACACAGCCACAGATACTTGCACAAGTGAATTCATAATTAATTATTAGTAACAGGAGAGACTTTATCTTAAGCTATCTTCTATCCCATGGCTCCCCTTCTGGTGAGGGAGGGAAGGGAGTTTTAGGTGAAACCAACCCACAGGGGTTTCAATACCATAATAAACAAAGCCAAAGTTACGACTGACAAACCAGATGGCATTACTGATAGGAAGGACATTTTATCTTAGATACTCCTCTGTCCAAGAATCTTAAATGCAAGAATCCCCGCTTCAAAGGAGAGTCTGAGGTCCCCGTGGGAGCCACCAGGACCCTGAGCATTTCTCAGGGGTGGGGACCGGCCTGGGGAAGGCTGCCAAGCTGGGAAGACCCATCAGGGTTGTGGAGGAGGGGGCAAAGGAGGGAGAGGGAGGCTTCTGAGAGCCATGGACAGAATGCATCTGGGAGAAAGTGACTCATGCCGGGCATGCTAGTGCACACTTGTAATCTCAGCATTTGGGAGGCTGAGACAGGAGGCTCTCGGTTCAAGGACAACTTCAGCTACTACTTGGTATGACCTTTGCAATGAGCGAGACCCTGTTTAAAAAGAAAAGAATAAAAAAATAGGGCTGGGGTGTAGCTTGGAGGTAAAATGCCCCTGGGTTCAATCCCCATTACCACAAACAAACAAACAAACAAACAAACAAACAAACAAACAAATAAAACGAACCAAAAAATGAGGAGGTGGGCTCTGGCAACTCCTGTGCTTCTTGGCATGTTCCGGTTAGCTGAGAGTCAGCGCTGCCTTCCATCAGTGCTGAGTGGATTATAAAGACTGCAAACTGGAACTAAGTACTATGCTTGGCCTTGTTTGCCTCTACCAGGTATCAGAATGTAATACTTGGCGTATGGTAAAAGCTCCTCAGACTGCTTCCCTGGACCCAGTCTCCAATCCGCAGTATGAGTGGAGCTAACTGAAGGCTAATTTGATAAACTATATATATTTTTCCTCCTTAAAAAAATGCATCATGCCAGGTGTGGTGGCGCATACTTGTAATCCCCGCGCTTGGGAGGCTGAGACAGGAGGATCGCACAGGTTCAAAGCCAGCCTCAGCTACTTAGTGAGGCTCTCAGCAACTTTAGTTTACCAAGTAAAGTATAAAATAGGTCTGGGAGTATAGCCCAGAGGTAGAAAGCCCCTGGGTTCCATCCCCGGATCCTTACCAAACACACACACACACACACACACACACACACACACACACACACACACACCATCATAAATTGTATCCCAGCTGACTCTGAGCACAGAGTTGAAAGCTCTTAGCTCCGTTCACAGAAACAGCAAAGAAACAAAGGTCGTTCTGGCATGATTGGAGAGAATCTTGAGGACTGAACCCAGAGGCATTCTACTTCTGAGCTACACCCCCAGCCCGATTTGGTTTTTCATTTGGAAGCAGGGTCTCGTGAGTGTCTGAGCGTCTCACAAGGTTGCTGAGGCTGGTTTTGAGCCTGCAGTCCTCCTTCCTCCGCCTCTCAAGAGCTGGGATTGCAGGTGTGAACCACTTGTGCCCAGCTTTGGGGTGATTTTTGTTTTTATATTTTTATAATAAGAGTCATAACATAAATATAACAGAATGCTTTCTTTGCCCCCTAAAGAATCCACTTCTTTTCCCAATAGTGTATTTATTTATTTTATTACTTATTTTCTTTATTGATAGAACTGGGAATTGAACCCAGGGGTGTTCTACTTCTGGGCTATAGACCCTTTTCTTTTCCTGTTTTTTTTTTCAAATAGAGTCTTACTAAGTTCCTTAGTCTGGCCTGGAACCTATAATCCTCCTATCTCAGCCTCCCCAGTGCTGGGATTACAGGCATGTGCCATCACACCTGGCTAGTGTATTTCATTTTTAAACGCTCACCTCCTTAGGTAGGCTTTCATGGGGAACCAGGAGGTATTAGGCCTCATTCTGAAGAGGAGCGCTGTGGGGCTCCAGGAGGCTCACTGTTAGGCTTCGGGGTGTGGGCCCTGCCCCTCTGAACACAGGCAGGCCTGCCTGGCCCCATCAGAAGGAGCAGAAGCAACGTGAACAGGTGAAGAATCCTCCTATTCATGGTACTGTTTTGCCCATTTGAAATAACATTATTCTGAAAATACCTGCAGAGGGGTAGCTAGCGTTATCTTAAATCCTCCATTTTTTCCAGGTTGTTTCTTGGACCATGCTGGATAAATTATATGTGTATTCATCATTACCTCTAAAAATTCCAATTTCTGTATCCAGTGTATTTAGCCCTGGTGGACCAAGTCCAAACCATTTAACCATCTTCAATATGGCTTTAAAAAAAATGTGTGCTTGGCTGATCTCACTTAACATAATGTTCTCCAGGGCTTTCCATCTTCTTGCAAATGATATAATTTTGTTCTTCTTTATGGCTGAATAGAATTCCATGTGTAAAATTATGAATATGACATGGTTAACCTGGACAACCATTGGTGGGAGGGGGGAAAGGAAAATGGGGACGGGGAGGGGAGAGGGCACCAAATATAGTTTAAATGTATACTCTTTATGGTCAATAAAAAAATTGTTAAAAGAAAAAAAATGTCTGTGTGACAATGGGAAATATGAACCCATCCCCAAATAAAATTGACAACCTTCAACACATTCACAGAGGACAATTTTATCTCTGCAATCACCAAAATAATAAATAAATAAATAAATAAATAAATAAATAAAATTAGCCCAACCAAAATGGAATCAGCAGTAAAAGAGCTAAATTATAGATAACAGGATATTCCTATAACTATACCTCCTCTTGTGAGTGTGGGCGCACTGTCTGTATGCCAGGATTTCTTAAGCCAGTGGTGATATGCAGCATATTGCAATCGAGTGCAATTACAGTTAGCTATAATTAAGAACAATTACAGCTTTTATTTCTCTACTTGTTCTTTAAAAGCACATTTGTAATAAAACTTTTTTTAAAGGTGAAGAATATAATTATACATCCTTATAACGTCTCAAATAATTAGCTTGACTAAAGTTTCTTTGGGAACAATTTTCATTTTAACTGTCAGATCTGCCATTTATAGTCAATGGAACATACTTAAAAAAAATCCATCATTAACCTTTTTCACCTCGTATAGCTGTATATGAATTATTGGTGCAAATTAAAGATTTTTGTATTTAAATCCCTAGGGTCTGTTGCAAGCTATAAATTTTCTTCCCTTTTATTTATGTATATATATGTGTGTGTGTGTGTGTGTGTGTGTGTGTGTGTATGCACACAGGTGTGCATGTTTTGAACGTAAAAGAAATGCTTTATCTGTAGAGTGTTGTTTTTAATCAAGATTTTTGTTAAATGGCTTGCTTGCATTATAAAAGTATACTCCACTATATATAATACAAAACACTTTTCTCTATTTACTGCCTGCTTATGCTGTGCCCAAACCAAGAGGTCCCTGAGTTGTGGCAACTCTCTGTTTAGTAAGTCACAGAGTACGTGGTCAGCCTCAGTCTAATTAGGATCAGGAGACGCTCCTTTCTGATAAATCCAGGTGTCAACTCATCTCTATTTCACTGCTTGGTCTCCCATGCTAGACTTACATTTCAGGAGGACAGGGACGTGGTATCTTCATATATCTGTGCCACCAGGCCTCAGCACAGAGAGTGGCTGGTGCACAGAACCCAATAAGTTCGACACGTTGAGTCAGTGGAAAGGCTTTTATTAGGTCTTCACCATTTATGAGAGGTATAACTGCAAATTAATCACTTGAATGAGTATGAAGATAAAAGAAAATTAGATAATATGACCTTGGAAATTAAAGATATTTTCACCACTTATCCAGTTGAATTAAGCAGTGATGGGAAGTACATTGTTAGACAGAGTCTGTGCACCCTGGGAATGAGTGGTTGGAACAAATCATCTTTCAGGTCTTTTATAATCTGAAGATTACCTAACAGTTACCGAACCCTAATCATAATCATATAATAGTATATGGGGTTGCATGGGGGTAGACAAATAGCAAGCCCATTCCCAGGACAGACATGAGTGACGAAAATACTAATACACCGAGAAATTGCTGCTAACTAAAATTACATTCAATATTTAAAATACTGAAAGAGATTTGTGTTTATATTATAAACTTTGTCATTTATTCCATTAACAGCCACCTATTACTATGAGTTACCTTTTCTTTTTTCTTTTTTGTACTGGTAATTGAACCTAGGATTATTCTACTTCTGAGCTATACTCCTAGCCCTTCTTAATTTTATTTTTTAGTTAATCTCCAAAGGAGTCTGTATTTATTAAGCACTTCTCAAATTCCTTTCCCTTATCACAAAGTGTCTCTGCCACCACAAACAGGCTCACGTGTCTCACTTTTTGCTTAAGTAAGTCTATCACAAACTTAAGTACATCATAAGCTTGGCTTTTGAAAGAAATGACATCTACTGACAGATAGCCCTAGAGAGATATCTACAAAAAGAAAGGTGCGCTATATGGTTTCTTATTTGTATAATTTGTGTTTTAGTTTCATTATATTAAAAAAATTTATAGGTGCATTGTAGTCACACATCTTAATGAAATACAAGATGGTGAAGACATATTGCACACATCACCCAGTTAGCCTTCACCCAGGTCACACCCTATTCCCTCCCCCTCCCTCCTTAGTGATTGACTTTGATGTTTGTTAATGTACATGTACATTAGGGAATTTACCTCTTCCCCCTTTAATCCCCCAGTTAGATTGCCTTATTTGCTCATCTATAGTATTTCCTTCTTTGTCTAGAGTTTCTCCTACGACCCATTTTCTCCCTTAGGGAGAGCATCTGATTTCTAATTTTCTGTGACTGACTAATCTCAGTTAGCATAACGTCCTCCAGTTCAATCCATTTCCCAGTAAATGACGTAATTGTGTTTTTCTTTATGGCTGAGTAAAATTCCATTGTGTATATATCTCATAGTTTTGTAATCCATGCACATGTTGATGAATATCTTAGCTACTTCCGTAGTTTGGCAATTGTGAATTGTGCAGCTATGAATATAGATAGGCATGCATTAGTTTTTTTTTTTATTTGAAATAAGGTCTTACTAAGTTGCTGGAAGTCTTGCTACGTTGCTGAGGCTGCCCTTAGACCTGATCTTCCTGTCTCCACCTCCCAAGTACTGGGATTACAGGTGTGCACCATCACACCTGGCTATTTTTGAATCATGGTGCTTAGCACACTGCATAATTCTTTTTTAATCTTCAGGATATACTTTTAATCATTATGTGAAATCAGGTGAGCTTGAATCCTGGCCCATAGAGTTGGATGCAACTCTAAAACACATCCTTACAACAAGAAAATAAAACAATACCTGGCAAGTCACAGTCAAGAGACACCAAAACAATAGGGCAATAATCTTAGCGAGTCTCTATAGCACACTTAAGGCCCAATAAGAGAAAGAGGGATTTAAAAAAAAGTTTCACTCTTCAACTTTACTTATAGCTCTATATGTATTTATTTTGTAGATTTTTAGGTATAGACACTAAGTTATATATTAGGAGTTTTGAGACCAGATGTGATGGTACAATGGTATTTCTCAGGGTAGTTTGAAGTAGGGAGGTTTAGTGCTTTTATCAATCATTTATCTTTGCTAAGAACCAGGATTTAGTATTTGGGACTTTATTTATAACTTAAGGGTTTAGTCTTAAAAGGTTTCTCAAAATATTGTTTTAGTCACATCCTGTAAATTTTAAAACGCTGTGTTTCTTTTCTTGGGTTCAAAATGCTTTTTAATTCCCATTTGATTTATCTGACCTATTGGCTATTTGGAAGTTTTTTAGTTTAGTTTCAAATATTTTGAGTGTTCCTGTTATTAATTTCTAATTCAAAAATTTTAATCATTTAAATACTCTGAATTCTTGAATATGTTCACATTTATTTAGGCTTGTTTTATGGTCCAGAGCATGGTTTATTTTGCTAAATGTTCTCTATGCACTCATAAAAAGCTACAGATCCCATCACTGGGTGTAATGTTCTAGAACTGTCAACAAGTCAAGTAGTTTTAAGTGTTATTGGATGTTATATATCCTGACTGATATTTATTAAGTATTTGTTCTATGAATTACTGAGAGAAGAATGTTGAAATCACTATTTTGGATTTTTCTCTTTCTTCTATTAGTTTTTGCTTCTTATAGTTTTCATATTTGTTATTAGATGCATAGAAGTTTAGGATTGCTATGCCCACTGGATAAACTGATGAACTGACCCTCCGTATCACCATCAAGCGAACTTCATCTCTGGTAACCACCTGTGCCCTTAAATCTATGATGTCTGCTGTTAAAAGAGCCACTAAGACTTTCTTTTGATTAATGTATTAGTTTTTTTGAGCTGCTGTAAAAAATATCAGAAAACATATAACTTAAGATAACAGAAATTTATTACTTTCAGAGTTCCAGAGGCTGGAAGCCCAAGGTTAAAGTATCAGCTTGGTATGGTCGGTCGGTCTCTCTCTCTCTCTCTCTCTCTCTCTCTCTCTCTCTCTCTCTCTCTCTCTGGAGAGCATCAACTCAGGAAATTCCTAATATCACCACATAAATAACCTCAATTAGGAATGAGTAAGATTTTGATTATGATTCAGTCTTAGGAAATGCCTATATCTGCAGACCTGTGATACTAGAAAATGGAGTATCTGCTTTCAATGCACAATGTTGAGTCAGGCAATGATGGACATCCTCATCCCAGAAGAGAAAATACTGAAGGGCCATTGGTCCACAGTCAGTTTGGAACTCAAGAGGATGCCTAGTTTCTGGTGCTTCACAACAGTTCTCTTTAGCTATTGCCACCCTTTAAGGCCCTGGAGACTCTATGACTCTATTTGATAGAATGTACCTCTGGAGTTTTCTTTGTGAGACCATTTCAAATTCAACTTCATATCAGATGTAGAAACTATTTATTGTTAAGTGAGATTTGAAAATTTGTATCTTTTAATAAATGTGTCTCCTGTATCTAAGTGTAGAAATACACTCTTCCTGTCCTCTGGGCCTGTCTCTCTAGCCTCTGCCTCTGCAGCTCTGCCTTGGAAAACATTCCTTCTTTTTCTTGAAAGGCAGAATGTGTTTGTGGTTGAATTCTCTAGCAGAATTCTAGCGGTCTGATGGTCTTCTTTCATTCCATCCTGCCTTTGGTGCAATCTGTCGGGGTTTCCACACACAGCATAGTCTGACAAACCTCCCTGATCCTTGTTTTTTTGTCAGGGAATCCTGCCATTTGCACATGGGATTTGTGCATCCTGGATAACCAGCCCTATTCTTGGCTTATGCTGAGATGGTTGGCCCCAGGGGTCATATGCCTAATCTCCCGAGTAAAGGTTTGTCTTCACACCATTAGTCCTGTGGCCAGAGGACACTCACTGGATAGGCTGAGCATTTTCTACATTGTAAGTGCTGATTCCTTTTTTGCTTGATAGTTCCTTTCCCAATGTATCTCTCTCTTCTTTATGATACGCCACAAGGAGAAACCAGGCCCCATTCGCCACATTTTCCTAAAATCCAAGTTTATTTTTTAAAAGATCAATTTTACACTAAACATTAAATTGTGATTTATCCAAGTCCCCTGTCACTTTCTAACAAGGATTGCCTTTACTTCAGTGTCAGATAAGATTTTTTTTTCCTGAGATCTCACCAGGGATGCCAGAAGTCTTATTTGTACCATCTTTCTACTCATGACGGCATAAGTGAAAGTCTCCCAAGGTGATAGTAGTTTTATCTGCCATGGTTTTCACCTTCCTTTGAAATCTTCCAGAATTTTCCTTAGTATCATGCATCTACCCACAATCTTTATTTATTTATTTATTTATTTTATTTATTTATTTATTTATTTATTTATTTATTTATTTATTTATTTATTTTGGTGTGTGTGTGTGGGGGTCTGGGGATGGAACCCAGGGGCATTTGACCTCTAGGCTACATCTCCTGCCCTATTTTTAAATTCTTTATTTTGAAACAGGGTCTCACTAAGTTGCAGAGGGCCTCACTAAATAGCTGAGGCTGTCCGCAAACCGCGATCCTCCAGTCTCAGCTACCCACAATCTCTTCAAGGCAATCTAAGCTTTTTCTATTAGGTACCTCAAGATTTTTCCAACCTTTTACCCAATTCCAAAGCCACTTCCACACTGGTAGGTATTTGCACAGCAGTACAACTTCTCAGTACAAAAATATATATTAGTCTCCTAGGGCTGCTACAATTAATGACCAGAAACCAGGAGGCAGGCTGGGCATGGTGGCGCATGTTTGTAATCCCAGCATTTGGGAGGCGGAGACAGGATGATCACAGTTCACAGACAGCCTCAGCAACTTAGTAAAAGGCCCTTTGCACTTCAGTGAGACCCTATTTCAAAATAAAGAATAAAAAATAGGCTGAGGGTGTAGCTTGGAGGTAGAATGCCCCTGGGTTCCATCCCTAGTATTACAAAATAGAATAAAGAAACTAGGTGGCATAAAGTAATGTATCGTCTCACAATTCTGGAAGCCACAGATCTGAGATCAAGGTGTAGGCAGTGCCTGATGGCTGCACTCTGTCTTTAGGCAGTGGGGCAGACCTCTTGCCTCATCCTACCTTCCGGTGTCTGCCAACAATCTTTGGTATTCCTTGGCTGGCTGCTGTGCTATTTTGGTCTCTGCCTTTATTGTCACGTGTCCTTCTATGTGAGTGCCTGTGTGTCTGTGTCTCCTCTCCTGTTCTTATAAGAACACCACTCACATTGGATTTAGGACACATGCCAACCCAGTGTGTCCTCATTTAACTAGTTATGTCTCCAAAGACCCCATTCCCAAATAAGGCCATATGTTGAGATTCTGGGTGCACATGGATTTTTTACAGAGAGCATTCTACCCAGAGCCCGTGGTGCATCCATCTGTTTTCATCCTTTTACTGTTCACCTCTTTGTAATTTTTTACTGGGAGTACATTTCCTGCAGACAGTATACAGTTGGGTCTTTCTCAGGTTATAGCTTATTAGTCTTTATTACTGAGGCACGACCCTCCTACATACAATCCCCATTCCTGTGAGATTCTCGAGGTGTTCCCGTGAGGCTGGTGGGAACAGGCACTATCTTCCGTTCGTGTGTGCAGCAGTCACCGTTCCTTCCAATTCTGTCAGGTGGTTCTCTCCCCAGTTTTCTATAAATTTTTACATGCATACACTGGTCATTCCTCAGCTGAGTGCCCCAAAGGAACTTTTTGCAGATCTCTGGAGTTTTTACTCTGTATAGCTCTGAGCTCCCCAGTTCTCTCCTGGGAGCTCTGGGTACCTCATTCTTGAATTCTCAGCTTTGTCTCTGAAACTCAGAGAGTCTACCAGGATCTTCCTGTTTCCCCCGTCCAACCATACCCTGAACCAGGCCTGGGTGATCTCTCAAGACAGCAAGCTGATATATACAGTCATTATACTGGACCCCACTGATATGCAGAAACATTGCATGACAAAACACTTTCATGGTGGCTCACACATGAAATACTAGTCCTTGGGGGAGATAAGACAGGAGGACTGCAGATTCATGGCCAGCTTCAGCAACTTAGCAAGGCCCTTAACAATTTAGTGAGGAACTTTTTGTAAAATAAAACATAAAAAAAAAAGCTGGGGGTGTAGCTTGAAGGTAGAATGCTTCTGAATTCAATCCCTAGTACCATATACAAAATAAATAAAATAAGATGGTAAGCTGGGGCAATTTATAGGTCACTTCATTTGTTTCCCATCTCTGAAGGGTCATTGTCTGGTAGCCAGTGCCTTAAAAACTATTTTTCTTCAAAAAGATATTTAATTTACTATATTTTAAGAATATAGTAAATTTATTGTATTTTAAGAATATAGTTAATATAGTTCTGGTAGCCAGTGCCTTACAAACTATTTTTTTCAAAAAGATATTTAATTTACTATATTTAAAGAATATAGTTAATACATTTGTTCTTTTTTATTTGGCGGTTTAATCACATAGAAAGGCAAATGCAGTCCCTGCAGAATATTCAAGCAGCTGAATTTTCTTGAAGTGGAAATCAAGTGAACCAATTTCATGAATACAGCTAAGGTTAAAATGGTAGGGTGTGTCACACCATCGAATTCTTATCAAGATGACTATAATGTCTTCCTAGAGAAAATCTGTGTATAGAGAGAGTCCAAAGAAGGATGTCAGTAAACAGCATGAGGATGTGGGCTCTGAAATCCTGCCTGGGTTCGAATCTTGGTTCTATCACCTGTCAGCTGTTTAACTTTAAGCAGGTTCCCGCCCCTGTGCATCCCAGTGTCTCATCTTAGAATACAGGGCTCTCTGCTCGCTTGTAAGGATTGACTGTGACAGCCCTCAGCACTGTGCCAGGCACGTGGTAATTAGCACATGTGATTCTCAATCAGCTTTGGCTCTTATTATGACCACTATTTCAGTCTTGCCTAGGTACTATAGGAGTGAGCCATGTGGGAGAAATTCTGTTTTAATAAAAAGTTTTTGGTTTCTAAATGGACATTTCCCAGTTTATAGACAGAATATGGAACCAAACTAGATTTCCAAGAGATCTATCATCAGCGGATGTCAGGAGAGCCTGCTGTACAGAAAGGATTGCAATTGGCTTGGTGCCATTGAAGACATTAAGTGTGACAAGCTCCTGCTTTCAATACAAATGATTTTTTCAGGAAGTATATTTTATGGCTGATCACAGTAGATTACTCTTTCTAGTTAATCATACTTATCCTATGTGCAGACAAGCTTTTATGATCAAGTGCCTAGGAACCAGACCTTTTGGTATGATTGAAAGCTGGCGACAGAAACCAGTACCTGCAAAGTCTCTCTGCTAGAGGAATTTTCCCATTACCTTTCAAACTTCCTTCTGTATCTGTGGCTTTGATACAGAGGATCTGCTTTAAAACAATACCAGAAAAAAAAAAATCAAGTTACTCGTAGAATCTCACTATGTGGTCAGGCTACTTAAAATATCAAAGCTTAGCAATTTCAGACATTACATTAGAACCACCCTGTTGGCTCTATTGAACCATTCAGATGATTCATCTTAGGAAATCCAGTAATATGTTCCCACCTTTCCTACTCAAACCCCAATTTTCTTCTATTTGGCTTTTTATAATCCTTTTTAAAGCTCCCATTATACCTCCTCTTTGCACTGCAAGATTTGGCCTCTGGCCCAAGGTGGTAAACTTCTGAGATTACCTTGAATTCTTTTTGGCCCCAAATGAAAAAATCTGTCATTTGGACTTTCTTTGCCCTACAAGAATCAGGTTAAAAACATTTCCTGTTAAAATTGTCTTTTAAGGTTCTGACTCCCATTCATTATCGTTATGGCTAACAGAGTCATTTTGGCCCTCGAACTCTGTGATTTTAGAAACCATATGGTTATGGTCAAATATAGAATGTCCCCTGAAGGGCTCAGGTATTAATGCTCAGGGTTGATACAGTTAAATCATGAGGGATGTAACTGCATTTGTAGGTAAATCCACGGTGAGTGACAGATTTGGCATGGCCCGTGTGGTAATCTAGGCTGGTGGGTGTTGCTGGAGAAGGTGGGTGCCTGGGGAGGATGGCCTTAGGAACTGTGCCTTTGTCTTTGAATCCCCTTGCTTGCCATCTTGCTTCCAGTTTCCATGATGTGAGAGCAAAGCCCTTGCTCTCTTCTTCTCCATAGTTACTACTTCTATGCCCTGAGCTCTGCACAAGTAACCTGGCCTAACATGGACTGAAGCTTCTAGATCTCCAAGAAAACCTGCTAGCAAATAAATCTTCCTCTAAGTTGTGTGGTCATTTGTCTTGGATTATAGCAGTGAGATTGTTGACCGAGATACATATGCAGCATACTCAGTACCTTTCTAGACTGGGTTTGCTCCAGGAATCCTGTACAGTAGATGAGAACCCAGTGGTGGCATTCAGTACCCTTACAAACCTTTCATTCCGCTCCTGCCTGACTCCAACCCCATGGTAGTTGATATGGTAACTACTGCATCTGCAGAGCCACCGCTGGGTGCCTCAGATATTATGACTCTTCTGTAATCTTAGGGCTCACATAATTAAGATCTTTCTATACATGTAATTGCTTCCAAGTGGCTCAGTTACTTGCTGTGTGGCCTTGAGCAAGTAATTTACCCTCTCTTGTGCCTCTGTGTGAAGTGCCCTGCATCTGTGAAAGAAGACGACTCTTACTGACCTCCCTCACTGGGATTTGGGCTGGATTAATTGGCTGCTGTATTTAAAGGGCAGTTAATTCTAATCCTTCCTTCAAAGCAAAATGTTAGAATGTTCTGTTCTTATGCTACCCGGGATGTCTAAAAGAAGCCAGTGTCAAAACGTACGCAATGAAGAGAAAACAACTGTAAGAAAATAAGAGGGGCAAAAATGGTATGAGTGTATTTTCTTTTTGGCATGATCCCTTTTTGCCTTTTCAGTACAGTTACTTTCCCTGAAATTAAGGAATAACAGACCCAAACATCACAACACAAATCATCCTCAGATGTCTTTTCCCTCCCTCTCTCCCTTCTGGCCTCCTCTCTCTCTCTCTCTCCCTCTTTCTCTCTCTTCCCTTCTTTTTTACCTTCAGTATTGAACCAAGGGGCATTCAACCTCTAAGCTATACCCCAAACCCCATTTTATTTTATTTTTGTTTTATTTATTTTTTGTGTCATACTGGGGATTGTATTCAAGGGAGTTCTGCCTCTGAGCTGCATCCCTAGCACTATTCTATGTTTTTACTTTGAAACAGGGTCTCACTAAATTGCAGAGGGCTTCCCAAAGTTGCTGAGGCTGAAAACCTGGAATCCTCTTGTGTCATCCTCCCAAATACTAGAATTATAGGCATATGCTACCACACTTGACTTATTATTTTTTTTCAAAACAGGATCTTACTATGCAGTGGAGGGCCTTGCTAAGTTGCTGAGGCTGACTGTGAACCTGTGATCTGCCTGTCTTAGCCTCCCAAGCACTGATATTAGAGGCATGTGACAACATACTCAACTGTTTTTTACTTTCTATATTGATACCCAATGACCTTCTCCTGGAAAGCTTTACAAAACTCAGGTGTGACACCAGTAGCCTCCCTGTGAATTAGAACACCTTGGAAAACCTGGTGGCAGAGCAGGGGAACTACTAGTTGTCCACGTTCACTATATGTCTCAGATAGTTTGTCATGATCATTTGTCATGGATGGTGTTGATGTTGATTGATAGATTAGAAGTCTCTCACATGAATGACAATGGAGCCATATGATTTTTAGAGAAAATTATCATTATTAAAGAAACGACAGCTGAGGGGGCTGTGGGGAGGGGAGAAATATATCTCCTAACTGTCCTTCTACCATTGTCTTTCTTATATTCAAGGTTTTAACCAAAACATTGTAAGAAATTATTAATCACAAGAAATAGCAAAGTAGTCATGGGATAAGTCAGGGAAAAACATCTAGGTGGTCATGGATGAATCAGGAAATGAGAGAGTAAAATTCTGTGAAATAAGGAAGTGTCAGGGTCTCTCCTTATCATCAGGGTCCCAGCTTATACCTCCCATATGGTCTTTGGAGATTTGTCTGCATGCAAAAAATCTCCTACTTGGGTGGGAAGTTTATGCCCCTCCCACATTGGGCTGAAGTAACCTTAAAGCTGAGGACTAAGAAGGGTCCCAACAATCATGCATGGTTATGATTGGGTAGTAGAGCACGCTAATACTCTGAGATTATAATTTCTAGCCTTCATGTTTGCAATCCTCATAAAAGTGAAGTGAAGTAAGCCCCTCTGTGTCAGCATAGCCTACAGCAACGTAAGAGGAATATCCCATGTGGATGAAAGGGGTCTAACGAGTTTCTATTTTGATTACCATCGTGTGCTTAACATCAGGCCCAGGAGATGTTGAAATGTTCACAGAGCCTTCACGGGAAGACACGGAAAGACCAGAATGTTGAGCCCCAGGAAGCTGGATCCATGTTTCTAACTTGGTATGTGAGTTTGGACAAGTCACTAACATCTATGGTCTCTAGAAAAGACTTCTGCTCAGTCTCTGACTCTCACCCTGAAAACATTATAGAAGATGTTTGTGTTTTTAGCAAATTCATGCCCCTTTATTTATTTTTTTTTACAAATTGTGTTTTACTCTCAATAATAAAGAGATAACCATAAACACCAATGCAGATAAGAATTTATATAAATTTGAACTCTAATTAAATAAAAGTTTTACTGAATATTATGGCTTGTGTTACTTGATGAATGCTCATGTCTTAGAATAACACAAAACATTTAAAACAAACATATTGGCCAGGTGTGGTAGCACATGTCTGTGATTCCAGTACCTGGGAGGTTGTGACAGGAGGATGGCATGTTCAAGGACAGCCTCGGCAACTTGATGAGATTCTCAGCAACCGAGCAAGACTGTATTTCCAAATAAAAAAATAAAACAGGGTTCGGGGTACAGTTTGGAGGTAGAATTCCCCTGAGTTCAATGCCTAGTACCAACCAACCAACCAACCAACCATCAAACAAAACATATTTTAAGAGGATGACTTGAAAACAATACTACCCAAGATGGAATAGTCATAAGACCTTATATATGTCGAGCACTCAGTATACACTGTGGTATTTGGTCCTCCCCGGTGATTCTATAAGGATTGATGGCCCAATTTTAACAATACTGTGCAGAAATACAACAGGCTTTGAGTGATTAACAGACACTTCTAACATTGCATAGGTAGTAAGTGACAGAACTGAGGCTTGAAGCCAGAGGTAATCTGACCACAAGGCCTGTTGTTCTATAAACCCAGCTGTCATGCACATGTAGCAGGTACACCCAGAGATAGAGCCACCTGAGAAGAGGAATGCACGGAGGCCTAAAGGCAGATCTGGGTTGAAGTCCAGCTCTGCCTCTTAAAAGCAGCCCATGCTATGCCAGCTATCTGAGCTGCAGTTGGTCCATCTATAAAATATGAAATATGAAACATATTCTTCACGTTGTTCTTAGGGTAAAATGACAGGAACAAATGTATCTAAGTACACAGTACTACAGCTAGTAGCTAGAAAAAAATTCAGTAAAATGTGCCTATTTTAGCTGGGCGTGGTGGTATGTGCTTGTACTCTTGGTACTTGGGAGACTAAGACGGAAGAATCATAGGTTCAAGGATAGCCTCGAAAGTAGTGAGACTCTCGGCAACCTAGTGAGACCCTGTTTCAAAACAAAGAGATTAGAAGGGCTGTGATATACTTCAGAGATAAAAAGCCATTGAGTTCAATCCCCAGTATTGCAAAAAAAAAAAAATGTATAAGCCGGGCGTGGTGGCGCACGCTTGTCATCCCCGCGCTTGGGAGGCGGAGACAGGAGGATCGCGCAGGTCCGAAGCCAGCCGTGCTGGCGTAAGAGACCCTGTTTCCAAATAAAAATATAAAAAAAAAATGTCTGGGAGTGTAGCCCGAAGGTAGAAGGACTTCCAGGAATCCCAGTACCACACAAACACACAATGTATAAAATGTGCCTATTTTATTATTATTTATGAAAGAGAAATATGTTATATTTTGTCATGCCCAACACTAACAGCTATGTCTTCAAAACTGCTTCACAGAAAAAAATAGCAGGTCTTCCATGAAGTTTTACTATAGGATTAAAGTCCTATTAATTCCCCAGATGACCTTATATGGTTTAAGATTTATAACTGAGAAGGTTAACAATAGTCTATGACCAGCTGTTCACACTAATGTATGGGAAAAGCAAGGTGAGCAATTCAAAAATTATTTACATTTGCTCATAAAGCATCTATGTTTAATGTTTTGGAAATAATCTTAAACAAAAGGAAAAAAGCCCATAATGAATACTGAGCTTCCCTACTCTCAATCATTTTCTTTTCTCTTCTCTGTTGGGGAAACCTTCTTGCATACCAGTTTGGACAGAAACAGAAAGCCGAGTTCACTTCTGCCAGGAAACATCCTACCTTCCAAGGCAGAGAGGGTCTTAGGGCTTCAAAAGTAGGTCCCCTCCCCCTTGGAAAAATAACATGCAAAGAAACAAGAAAACAGAATTACATTTATCTTAATCAGATTGACTGAAATAATCGGTAAAACTATCGAACAACATTCTAAAGAATTAGTGGTAATCATGAACAGCTGAACCGTGTACACCGCTTTTTATCTTACAAAGGGTTCTTTTCTGTAACATTTTCTGCGGCTCAGTCCATCTTGTGAGTCGGCCTTGGTGATGTGGTTTGGGAGACACAGAGGGATCTGGGCTCTCATGACCTCAAACTCCAAATCCATGGTCTTTCTACATATTTCACTATCTGTGACGTGGCCAAGTCACCCCAGAGCAATCTATTCCTAGATATAAAGCCATATGGAAAAACCAGAGATTTCCAGGAACTCGGGCAATAGTTGTTTAGATCTTCTTCAGATTTGATGCACCATCATTCTCATTCTCTTTAGCTAAAATAATTATGCTCTCATTTTGAACTAGAGAGAAGGGTCACTGACCACCTCCATATGACACTGCAGTTCTGTCATTGGCTGGAGTTTGGGGGTAACCAAGTTCATTTTTTCCTGGTGCTACAGATTAAACCCAGGGCATTGTACCCGTGAGCTAAACCCTCAGCCTTACTAGAGGTCTCACTAAGTTGCTGACAGCCTTACTAAATTGCTGAGGCTGGCTCTGAATCTGTGAGTCTCCTCTCTCAGCCTCCTCGTTACTGGGATGACAGGCATGCGCCACCACACCCAGCAGCCTCTTTCTCTTCATATCAGCAATCTGCATACTCTGACTCTTAGGCTAGAAGGCTAAGTTTAAAGTTGACCAACATCCATGCAGGACTGCCTCAAGTTTAGGATGTATATAAATGACTGCACACTCTCAAAGCAAGATAGATATACCTCCGGCATGAGCACCTTAGGTTTCTTAGAATCAGAACTAGTGTCTAATTGTGTCACGTTGAAGGCCCATTCTGCTAAAGCCCCAAGGGGGAAGGGATGCTTTATGCTTTCTTGACCAGCAGGTGTCTGATCAGAGGTGGCAGAGTTCAGTGCTCAGTATCAGTGCCCAAACAGAGGCTAGGTCTAAACTTTTGCCCATTACTACTATGATGACTTTCTCTTTTTCCTCTTGCTTCCTCTTCTTCTCTTCCTCTTCCTCTTCCTCCTCTTCCTCCCCCTCCCTCCCTCTCTCCTTCTTCTCTTCCTTTATTTGGTACTGGGGTCTGAACCAAGAGATATTCTAACTCTGAGATATACCCCAAGCTCTATTTTACTTTTCATTTTAAAATAGGGTCTAAATTGGAGAGGGCCTCACTCAGTTGCTGAGGCTGGCCATGAACCTGCAATCCTCCTTTATCAGCCTCCCACATACTGGGATTACAAACATGTGCCACCATATCCGGCTGCCCACTACTTCTATTTAGAAATAAAAGGATGGACTGAATTGGGTGAGAGACCACCAGAGGTCTTCTGAAATAAACCTTTTCATCTGGATATTGCAGGCTTCGGATTATCAGATATTTTCTTGTCCTGAAAGGGGACACACAAAACCTCTGATTTTAATGGAGAAACTACTCTCAATAATGCACACTTGCTTGGCTATGGGGGGGTATTACCTGCAGAGATAAATATCAACTTGTTTATCATTTTTGTACCACGCTGCCTAGAAATGAAAAACCACAGAGCCCCATAAGTGGAGTACAGTATATGGTTTCTTTGAAACTTCATTATGTGTAGATTAACCCCTGCAAAATGCCTCCATCACATGGAATTACTGGGAAAAGGTGAAAACAACAAGAAAGAAAATCCATGGATTTCAGTGTGAAAATCCCTGCAGCTTAGTTTCTTCTCTGTTGGATCTACCCACACGAACATTTTATATTAGAGGATTTTAAGTTTCACAACCTTTTCCTGCTATCTTCATTAGAGAAGGGCTTTGCATTAAGAATTTTACATTTTTTGACTGTAGAAAGAGGAAGAGGAGGAGGAAAAGGAAGGTGATGGCTTGTCCCTTTGACTGGCTAGTGTCGTTTTTCTGGGCAAAAATTCATTCATTTACTTATTTACTTATTTATTTTCTTATTCTTTTGAGGTACTGGGGATTGAATTCAGGGCATTCTACCTCTAAGACAGATTTGCAGCCCTATGCTACTTTTTCTGTTGAAACAGGGTGTCACTAGGTTGCTGAGGGCCTCGTCAACTTGCTGAGGTTGGGGTGGAATCTGTGATCCTCCTGTTTCAGCCTCCTAAGTGCTGGGATTATAGGTGTGTGCCACCATACCCAGCTAATTATTTATCATTTAATAAACACTTACTGAGGGTCAACGAGTTGTTTGGACACAGTGGAACAGGAATGCAAATATAAAAATGACATGGTCTCTTTTCCCCAAGAAACCCCCCAGCTACTGGGAAGATAGACCATACTGGAGAGAAATAATGATTTGAGACTAAAGGAAAGATGTACAATGTGCTTGAGGGCTTCAGAAAAGAGTTACTCATTCATTTTGGTAATGACTATTTGGTCTTGAAAGAGAATCAGGAAGTCCCCAGTAAAAGCAGGGAGGCAGGATATTTGCTGATAGCTGAACTCCAGTCTGGGTGGCTTTCCACAATGGTGGACTGCATTGGGCAGAAGGAACCACTCGAGAGAAGATAAAAGAGGTCCCAAGAAATTCCTCAAGCTTGGGGGATGCAAATATTCCTGTGTGGTTTTGGTCCTAGACCCATGAAATACAGATAAAAGTTGATGTAGGAGGCTGGGTAGGGTGAGCTTTGCCTCTCTCTTTACACACAATAATTCTCTGATGCACAATAAAAGCCCCTGTTCTCTACTTCTTACCTTTAAAAAGATTTAAGGCCATTGACCTAACAGGTCCTTATGATTGCAAGCCGTTCTATAACCAAATGACCGTCTCTAGCCATGGTCATACTCATGGTGGGAGATGAAACAGCTTCTCCCCTTCTTCCTCCAAGAGAATTCAGTCTGCAGAAAACTCTGCTGGGTGCTTCCTCAATACTCTGCTTGCACAATTCAGTTTCCTTCAGAATATTTCTGGTAGGCAAGTCATAATTTCAAGGAATGTCTGTGTCCTTAAATTCTTTGACCAAGCCCACAGTGTGTTCCTCATTTAAATCTCTTATCATTTGGAAACTTTATAACGCTAAATCAATTGCCTATTCTGTCCCCAGGTACATAGCTGAACATCAAAAATCCACCCAGAACAACCTATTTCCATTATGGTTTTTTTAGTACTGGGGATTAAACACAGGGGTATTCAACCATTGTATTCTACCCCCATTCTTATTTTATTTTTTTATTTTGAAATAGAGTTTCATGAGTTTCTAAGAGACTTGTTTAGTTCCTGTAGCTGGCAAATCTGTGATTTTCCTGTTTCAGCCTCCAAGTATTGGGATTATAAGTGTTTACTACTGATAATTTAATTTTAATTTTTTTTCCGGTACTGGAGATGGGATTCAGGGGCATTCGACCTTTGAGCTACACCTCCAGCCCTATTTTTTATTTTCATTTTGAAATAGAGTCTCACAGAGTTGCAAAGGGCCTAAGTACCTGAGGTTGGCTGGGAACCATGATCCTCCTGTCTCATCCTTCTAAATGCTGGGATCACAAGCATGTGCTACCACACCTGGCTAATTTTAACTTTCCAATGTTGTTTTCTGCGAGAAGCTTTGATGCTTTCAATTCTAGAATAAGAGGACACTTGGAATAATCTTTTTGTAGTATGTCTAGTATTCTGGACATGGTTATATAAATATATGTAAGAAGCAGCCAAACAGATCATCTCTATCATGTGCTTACGAGTTTCAGTCTTATCAGTATTTGTTATTGTTGCTCTACAGAAGCAAAATCAATCGGGCAAGAGGCCTAGTCGATTTCATTGAACTCTGTAAACTCCCACCCTGTCATCATAATATGCGCTGGATTGCTTGCTCAAACTGCTTACATAACGCAGCTCTTAGCATATCAGATTTATCAACAGCCACATTTTTTTCCTAGTAGGCTGAAGCCCGGCAAAGTCAACGGTGGAAGAGTTCTATTAATCACAGTTGAACTTCGTGCACTATCTGTGATACCTTGTGAAAAGGCAAGTGATAAAAAGATGTGTAGTGACACTGGCTGTCAGAAATGTTTATGGGATGATGTGCTCCTATCAGATGGCTTTGCAAACATTCCACAGCGGGAGTCTAGGGAAAAAAAAAAAAAAAACCAACAATGCTACGAATCTGGGAAGGGCTAGCTCTAGGTCTCTGCCAGTCCCTGGTTATTTTAGATCTGGCGACAGGGAGTTTAAGGCCTCAGAGAGGTCCGTTCTCTACTGCAAATTTAGAAAGCTGTGGTACCCAGACAAAATTCCCCCCATCCCACCCTGTCTAGTAATGCAAGACGGTCCTTTGCTTGGTATGCCAAAAATAACTTACAAATAATGCCAGCACATTGCTCTTCACTTTTCTAAATGCACATATGTGTTCAGAGCTTGTTCTGTTGTCAAGACTTTTCTCAATAACAGTCATATCTGTCAGAAAGTATAAGTCTCAAGAGAACAGTCTCCCCAGAAAGACTTTGCTCATCTTCTGAATGTTTAAATGATCAATAAATGTTCTAAAATAATGATGCTAAAACCTGTTTATGAAAGTCTCATATATTATGCTTTAAAAGGCTATTGAGTCAGAATTCAATATCTTTGTCCTGAAGGAAAACAGAGGAGATAGAGGATAGTGACATCTGTCACGCCCAGTAACCTGGGTTACGAGCAGTTCCTGACATTCAAGAGAGACTCAATAAATACCTACAAAAAGAGGGATGAAGGGAGAAGGACAGAGGGAGGGAGGGAGGGAGGGAAGGAGATCTTGGATAGAACACTGATTTAAAAATTTAGAAGACCATTTGTCCAGAGCATTAGAATGCACGGGGAAGGCTACGTTCTTTCTTCCATCATGAGATACTACGGGGAGAACAGTGGTCCTCTAAAGATGTCCGTGTCTCCATCCTGCAACTTGTGAATATGTCGCTGAATGTGGTGAAAGGGACGTTGCAGGTGTAATTAGGTTGGGACACCCTCCTGAATTATCCAGGTGGGCCAATGTAGTCATCAGAATCTTTACCAGACAAAGAGGGAGGCAGGAGAAAATGAGTGAGAGGTGGAGATGTGACGATGGAAGCAGAGGTCAAAGAAAGAGAGAGATTTGAAGATGATGCCTAATGGCTTTGAAGGTGGAGGCAGGAGCCATGAGCCAAGGATGGAAGCGGCCTCTGGAGGCTGCAGATGGATTCTCCTCCAGAGCCTCCAGAGGAATTCTGAGCTCCAGAACTACAAGATGCTAAGTTAGAGTTGTTTTAAGCCACTAAGTTTGTTACATCACAAATAGTAAAATAATATATAAGATTTCTATTTAGCTTTCCAGAGAATTCTGAAGCTATTTTCATGTTTTTGTAAAAAAATTGATCTTTGGTTTTGTGTGTGTGTGTGTGTGTGTGTGTGTGTGTGTGTGTGTGTGTGTGTGTTCTGGGGATTGAAACTGTGGACATTCTAACTCTGAGCTTTATCTCCAGCCCTATTTTTTTTTTTTTTTTTTTTTTTTTTGGTGGTACTGGGGTTTCTGGAAACCCTTCTACCTCCGGGGTACACTCCCAGACCTATTTTTATAGTTTTTTTTAAATTTGGAAACAGGGTCTCTTAAGCCAGTGTGGCTGGCTTCGAACCTGCACTATCCTCCTGTCTCTGCCTCCTAAGCACAGGGATTACAAGCATGTGCCACCACGCCCAGCTCTCCAGCCCTATTTTAATTTATTTTAAAAATGTTTTTTGGTGGTACTGGGGTTCCTAAAAGCCCTTTTACCTCTAGGCTACACTCCCAGACCTATTTTATTGTTTTTATTTGGAAACAGGGTCTCAAGCCAGTGCTGGCTGGCTTCAAACCTGCTTGATCCTCCTGTCTCCGCCTCCCAAGCGCGGGGATTACAAGAGTGCACCACCACGCCCAGCTTATTTTTTAAAATTTTAAGCAGGGTTTACTAAGTTGCAGAGGGCCTTCATTAAGTTGCCAAGACTAGCTGCAAAGCTATGATCCTCCTGGCTCAGACTCCCAAGTACTAGGATTATAGAAGTATGCCATTATGCTCAGTTCCCAGCCCCTTTTAATTTCTTTTTTTCTTTCTTTTTTTTTTTTTTTTTAAGTTTCTCACTAGGCTGCTAAGAGTCTTGCTACTTTGCGGAGGCTGAAGGCAAACCTGCGATCCTCCCGCCTCAGCCTCCCAGGTACTGGGATGACAGGCTTGGGCCACCACACTGGCTGCATCTTTTATGATGCGTCCTTCAATTTCCGCAAGTCAGATGATGCTTGTTATGTGGCTCATCACAGTGAAATTCTTGCCTCTGCTTGTTTTCTGCCAATTCAAAGACTAGATCCTTGGTTCAGACCGGAACTGTATTATGATATTTTAGTTTTTAAGAACCGCGTTTTTTACTTCATTTTTTAGCATCCGTAGAAAACATTTTCCCTTTAACATATACCTTAGTGTGGAGCAGGTAGCTACACGGAATCTGTAAAGACATGTTGTTTAGTGTTAAAAAGCACCTAGTGCCCCTCACATCTCAGATATTTTCTCCTGGGCAAAGAACGTAATAATAAGCTAGAGATACATCTACGCTGATGACCACTGCTTGACGTGGACACCAAGGGCCTGAAGTCATGCACGATGGTACTATGTATAAATGCAGGGCTGGGAGGGTTGCTTTTTACTGGGCAGCTTTCAAGAGAAAACAGAGCTTCTTCTAGGCCCTGGTTTGTTTAGATTTCCTCAAGTTCAGGAAAGCAGTGTGAATAAACAGTTGCAGTCATGTAAACACAAGATGTGTTCTAGGAATGATAAGAAGCCAAAAGGTTATTAAAGCAGAGCGTGTGTGTGTGTGTGTGTGTGTGTGTGTGTGTGTGTAAGTGCAAAAGAACTAACTTAAAATCTTAAATTATTACTATTAAAGAATCTGGGCACAGTGGCGCACACCTGTTATCCCAGTACCCGGAAGGCTGAGGAGTATCACAGATTTGAGGCTAGCATGCTAACTTAGCAAGACCCTGTTTTAAAACTAGGAAAAAACTTTGCTATGGATATGTATTTATAGAAAGGCTGGGAGTGTAATTCAGAGGTAGAATGCCTCTGAGTTCAATCCTCAGTACCACAAAAATCAGATCAAATCAAATCAATACCCAAAGGGTAGGGTAAGCTCTGTTATCGTCCTAAAAGCCACATTCTTGTCCATAATGAAGTAAGAACTAGGGGAATCTGAGAGGCAGTGCCATTCAGATTTGTGTGAACCAAGACCCTGAACTTCCACATTTCAAAGCACGGCCGGAGTAACCATGGGCTAGGGTGAAATTCAGGACTGGGGGGAGACACCTCCCATTCCAGGTTGCCCAGTCCATCTGGAAGCTCTACTCTCTCAAGCCATCCTCTGGGAAACAGGGCTCCAGCTCTCGGGGAAATCGAACTCACTTTGTGGAATGACTTATATGAGCTTTTACAACTGAAAAAGGCCCTCAGAGATGATGGCAGACTTGTTGGATTCGGTCTGGGCTGCTTTTCTAAGAGCCGTGCTCCCCCCACCCTGCTACAGAGGCAAATAAAGGAGAATAGGGACAAAGAGTGTGGGTGCCTTGGGGGCCCCGGAGACATGTTCCCGAATGGCTCCTGAGGAGAAGGAAGAGGAGGTGAAGAGGAGGAGGGAAGGAGGAGGATGGGGAGGAAGAGGAAGACAGAAGGAAGAGAGCGAAGATAAAGAAGAAGGGAGAAGAAGAAAGAGGGAGAGGATAAAGAAAAGGAAGAAAAAGGAAAAGGAGGAAAGTCATAATGAGGGCGCCTAGTCCATATCATTTCTTCAACCCTAGTAGCAGGAAGACAATGTGTTGGGCTAACACGTATAAAATCACCATTTTGGGGAGCTCAAAGCTGGCCAAAGACCAGCAGCTGGACATGGTTTAGCCTGTCCTTCATCCCCACTTGTCAGAGACTTCGTCTGAGAGATGAGTCTCTCCCAGACTCCCCAGAAAGAAGTGTCATCTCAGCCTCAGCAGATGGAACCAGCAATGGTGCCAACAGTGGAGGCTCTTCCTGTCACAGGGCCACCCTGGCCTACCAGGGGCTTCGTGAACGGCACACCCGAAGGAGCACAGAGCTCCATCTGACCCAGCGCCATCCAGAATGCTACCCACAGCAGCAGTAGCAGCAGCAGCCAGGAAGACAAGAAGTAACATAGAACAAAACCAAGAGTGCACTTTGCGTATAAAGCATACACTTATTATTTTTTGGCACATTTAAAGCAGGAGTATGTTAGATGCTGAGCAATCTCAACTTTGCCACTTGAATAAAACATCTCCCCCCCCCCCTTAAAATGCAGGAGACGAAATTGTGGAACATGAAAAATGCTGTGCTTTTCAAATCTAATTTCTGAAGGGCTTAACTTCTGGAGGGGAAACTTTAAAGGGAGAAATAAATATGAAAAAGCTCAGCTGGCATTAGTCTCATTATCATTCTGCCAATTTTTAGCACATATATATGTATATATGTATTACACACACACACACACACACACACACACACACACACACACACACTAGCTCCTATAGCCAGAATTTATGTTGATTTAAGATGACAAAGGCTTATAAAGATATTTCTCTTGGAAAGCAAGAGAGCAACACAGGTTATATGTGACCCAGTGAATATGTTACGAGGTTAGCAGAGTGACAGGGTATGGGTGTGTGTCTTATAATGACTTGTTCAAACTATGATAAAAATTAAAGTTAAATGTGTAATTTTTTTTATTCCCAGTATTATCTGATCTTAATTTCAAAATACAAACTGAACACTTCATGGGACAAGAATAATGCCCACAAGCACATTTGCGTCTCCTAACGCCCAGCGCTTACAAAGTGGAGGAAAAGGAGCTTTAGTCTATAGTCAAGGAAAGGTCACACAGGTGGGGTCATGAATCCTGAGGCTGCATCACAGAGGACCGCCAGCGCGCATGTGCGTGCATCCCTCTCTCTCTCTCTCTCTCGCCCTTCCTCCCTCCCTCCCTCCCCTCTCTCTTCTCTCTCCTCTCCTCTCTCTTCTCTCTTCTCTCCTCTCTCCTCTCTCCTCTCTCTCCTCTCCTCTCCTCTCTCTTCTCTCTTCTCTCTCCTCTCCTCTCCTCTCCTCTCTTCTCTCTCCTCTCCTCTCCTCTCCTCTCCTCTCCTCTCCTCTCCTCTCCTCTCCTCTCCTCTTCTCTCTTCTCTCTCCTCTCCCTCTCTCCCCTCCCCCTCTCTCTTCTCTCCCCTCTCCTCCCCTCTCTCTCCTCCCCTCTCTCTCCTCCCCTCTCTCTCCTCTCCCCTCTCCTCTCCTCTCCTCTCCTCTCCTCTCTCTCCTCTCCTCTCCTCTCTCTTCTCTTCTCTCTCCTCTCCCTCTCTCCACTCTCCTCTCCCTCTCCTCTCAGAATTAAACTCCGGGGCATTCTACCCCTGAGCTACACCCTCAGCTCTGCTTTTTTTTTTTTTTTAATTTTGAAATAGAGTCTTGCTAAATTAGAGAGGGCCCCGATAAGTTGCTGAATTAGGCTGGCCTCGAACCTGTGATCCTCCTGTCTCCACCTTCCAAGTAGTGGGGTTACCGGTGTGCACCACCAAGCCTGGCTTCATGCATAGACTTCTAAACCTCAACTAAGTAGTCACATGGGATAAAGAACTGTGAGGCAGTGGAAATTTGATATAATATATGCAGGGCAACTTGCTTTCAAGCTTCAGATCGGAGCAAAGGATCTAGCAGCATTAAGTGACTTTGAGAGGACACGAGTCTGTCAGCAAACTAATGCTGCTCCCCGATCTATCTTTAAGAATTAGGAGAAAATGGGGTGGGAATTGGGGAAGGTCTAAAGGAGTGCTGTGTGCATGTACGCCTCTACCATCTTGTACCCCATTAAGATGGATGACTACAATGCACCAGTAAATTTTTTAAATTAAAAATAAATAAATAGCAAAAAAAAATTAGGATAAAGGGCTGGGGCTATGGCTCAGTGGTAAGAGTACTTGCCTAGCACATGCAAGGCTCTGGGTTCAATCCCTAAAATTATAAATAAATAAATAAATAAATAAATAAATAAATAAATAAAACAAAACCAAAGGAAAAGAAGCACTAGTGTCTCATGTAAGTGGAAGCTGCTGTATTTGCCCTTCTGTGACCTGCCCACCTCACTTAGCATAACGCTCTCAACATTCATCCACGTCACATGTTGCAGGATTTCCTTTTTAAGTCAACAGGTATAAGATTTCAGGCTTGGCAAGATGGAAAATTGTCCAAGATCTACTGTCTAACACTGTGTCTGTAGACAGCAATGGCGTATGGTGGACTTAAAAATCAACCAGGAGGGTAGAAATCATGTTAAGTGTTCTCATCAGACCAACATTTCAAAAGAGCGTTAGTACAATCTGGGTGTGGCGGCACATGCTTGCTGTCCCAGGCCTTGGGAGGCTCAGACGGGAGGATTGCAGGTTCAAGACCAGCCTCAGCAACTTAGGGAGACTCTGTTTCAACAGAAAAAGTAAAATCAGGCTGGGGGTGTAGCTCAGAGGTAGAATGCCCCTGGGTTCAATCTCTAGTGACACACACACACACACACACACACACACACACACACAATATTAGCATAAAAGAGAGATTCCATTGTCCCATAGAAGCCACGGAAGTACACTTCATACAGTGTGGTGCCCATCATTTTAACTTTATGGTTAAGTGTGGGGAGTTAGGAAATAAATTTCTGGGATTAATTCCTAGCTCTTCCATTTATGGAAAATCCCTGACCTATAAATGGAGAAGATGCCGGCAGCACGTGGTGGGAAGTCACACGTGTTAACACACGCAGTGCCCTTAGGGCAGGTCATTTGATACATTCATCATCAGAGTCACCGTCATGTACAGCTACAGACCATGAAACTTTATGTGCTCTTAAAAGCTAAAGGAAGCAGAGATATCAGGAAACAAGATATTTAAAAATGAAAGAGAAGAGGGTTTGGCCAAGTTGGGAGAAGGAAGTTGATAGGGAAGAAATGCGTGTAAGGAGACCATCGGAAATGCAAAAGTGTCTTCAAGGAGACTGTATCCAGTCCAGAGTTGACAGTGTAGAGGAAAGCGCAGTGACGTGGAAGGAATTAGAGTGAAAATGATCAAATAAAAATCCCTGATGATCCAATCTATTGCACATCTCTGTGTCCAAGAAAGAAACCAGACAGGAAGCAAAGCCCCAAATTGATACGTAATGCACTTTCCATGATGTTGGGAGGTTTTCTTCTCCCACGTAGACATTTTAATAGTCGTGAAAGAGGAACGTTATCTTCCCATTGGTTAATATACATATATGTAGCCGGGCACGGTGGCACGCTTAATCCCTGCGCTTGGGAGGCGGAGACAGGTGGATTATGCAGGTTCAAAGCTAGCCTTGCTGGCTTAAGAGACCCTCTTTCCAAATAAAAATATATAAATAGGTCTGGGTGTGTAGCCCAAAGGTAGAAGCATTTCCAGGAACCCCAGTACCACCAAAAAAAAAAATTATATATATATATATATATATATATATATATATATGTACATATGTGTGTATAAAATACATGAAGTACATATAAATGCATTTGTACATTTATGTACATGCTTATATATAAAATATATACTACACATACACATACAACATCTAGAGATGCACATATGTACGCACATGTATGATTAAATCAATGAGGTGATTACAATTAGTTATCTTTTCTTCAATTAAAAACATTGATACGAGGGATTTGACCCATGAGCATTCTACCTCCGAGCTGCACCTCCAGTCTTATTTTTTATTTTGAAACAGGTTATTTATAAATTGCAGAGGGCCTCACTAAGTTCCTGAGGCTGGCCACAAACCTGAGATCCTTCTGTCTCAGTCTGTTCTTAAGTACTAGGATTACAGGCATTCTTCACCACACCCAGCTACAATTAATGTTATCTTAAAATAGAAAAAAAAATAGTGAACATTTTTCTGAAGAAAAAAACAAATTAATAGAAAAATTATCTGTGTTACAGAAAGAATAAGATACATATTTATACACATGTAGAGACTTTCTTTTTTGTGGGTCTGTGGATGGAACCCTTGGGCATTTGACCTCTAAGTACACCCTCTGCTTTATTTTTTTTTTTTTATTCTTTATTTTGAAACAGGGACTCACTAAGTTGCAGAGGGCCTCACTAAGTAGCTGAGGCTGTCCACGAACCGTGATCTTCCGGTCTCAACGTCCCGAATGCTGGGATTACAAGTGTGCACCATCACGCCTGGCTGTAGAGACTTTTAAAATGCCAAGATTAAAGCAAAAATATTCTCATGAAAAATCAGATTAGAATTTTAGCTAACTCTTTTATTTTTTTAAGTGAAGAAAAGAACTATGGTCTATGTGAACATGTTTTATTTATTCAATATGGGTGATAGATTTACTTTTGTCTAATTTTAAAAATCTTTGGATAGTGGTAGAAGTATGAAATATTTCACATTTTAGTAAAAGCTAGCTTCCTTTGCCAGACTTCTCTTTCTCAGTCTGTAATCTCCTGAAAAAAAAATGAAGTCTTAATTTTTTTGTGAAGGAAATAGGTGGTTACCCATGAATTCTGCACACAGCCAGATGGCTTTTGGATTTTAAGGCAACAGTAAATCTTACTTGGACACGTAGAATCTCTGAAAATATACCACCCATGTATTAGTTCTGAAAATTTATGTAAATATATTCTGGTGATAAGCAGGATAAATCAAAGGCAACGACTTGGGTATAGAAAGTCAAAATGAAAATGGATCATTGTGAGCAATTAAGTGAAACTCAAAGGATGATATCCAAGTATTAGTTATTTCAAAAGTTGCAAAATTAAATATACACGTTAAAAATAATTTTTGAAAGAATTATAGTTACTGCAGAAACTGACAATTTTGTAATATGCACAGCAAAGAAACAATAATCCGAGCCTTGAAGATTCTATATTATACAAATATTAGGTAGAACATGGGAGGGAAGTAAAATTTCTAAGTGTACATGCATAGCAGTCGGTGGGATTGTAAATTAGTACCACGGCTGTGGAGGTCAGCAGAGAGGTTCCTCTAAAGACTAGGAATAAAACCGCCAAGTGACTCAGCTGTACCCGTCCTTGGTGTCTCTACAACTAACTGAAGTTAGAATGCTCTAGTGATAACATCATACCCGTGCAGCACAATTCACAATAGTCAAGTTAGGGAACCAACCTGGCTGGGTGTCTGTCAACAGATGGATAGACCAAATCTTACTCAGCCAGAAAGAACAAAGCATGTCATTTGCAGCAAAATGGATGGAACTAGAAATTATTGTGCTAAGTGCGATCAGCCAGCCTCAGAAAGTCAAGGGTCCCACGTCAAGGGTCCTATTATAGTTGGGAGTGAGAGAGGGATAGGAAACGAAGGGGATTTCAGATAAATGAGGAGAGAAGAGAATAGAATAGTGCAAGAGGGTTCTGGGAGGGAGGAGGGGCGGGGAGAAATGAGGATTGGAGAAAGGAACAGTTCAAATAAGTTTACGTCCACACAAGAAGGCTTCACTACCAATCTCGCACATGTATAAAGAGGAAGAGATGGCGTGTGCCAGTGTGTGGGAGGTATTGAAGGAGAGACATCAAACGTGGGTGTTTATATTGAATCTCACCAAGATGAAGAGTTTCATTGCACCAATAAAGGTATAAAAAAGATTAAAAACAAATAGTCCTTTGTTAGTTCATTAGAGTAAATACAGCTTTGTTTTTACTATTTATTTATTTATGCATACTATTATTGGATTGAACTCTTTTTTTTAAAAATTAAAACAGGGTCTCTGTAGGTTGATGAGAGTCTCACTAAGTTGCAAAGGTTGGTCATGAACCTGTGATCCACCTGTCTCAGTCTCTCAAATACTGAAATTACGGGCATGTGCCACCACATCTGTTTAGCTTTTTTGTCTTTTATAAATTTTCCTTCCTTATTACTGGAGAAAATTTAAAAAAAGAATCATATCAGCAGTCAAGCACATAAACATGAAATATGGAAAATAATGTGACAAAAGTTAGTCTGAACATTTTGGTTAAGGCAAAAAAATCGAGCTGGGTGCAGTGGTACATACCTGTAATACTCATACTGGGGAGGCTGAGACAGGAGGATCACAGGGTTGAGGCCAGCCTGGGAAACTTAGCAAGACTCTGTTTCAAAATGAAAAAAAAAAAAAAATAGGGCTGAAGTTGAAGTTCTAAAGTACAGTGACCCAAGGTTCAATCCCCACCACCACAAAAAATAAGCTATTAAATATACTATATTAAAATTGTTATATGCATAGGATGCTGCTGCTGCTGCTCATTTGCAGTGCTGGGGATGGAAGCCAGAGGCATTCTACCTTCTAGCTTCACCCCCAGCCATATTTTTTATTCTTTATTTTGAAACAGGGTCTTACTGAGTTGTAGAGCGCTCCCTAAATTGCTGAGACTATCCTCGAACCTCGATCCTCCTTGTCTCAGCCTCCCGAATGCTGCGATTACAAGCGTGCGCCACCACGCCCGGCTCTTTATTCTTTATTTTGAAACAGGGTCTCACTGAGTTGCAAAGGGCCTAAGTAGCTGAGGCTGTCCTCACCTCTGAGCCTGATCTGCATAGGCTTATTAAACAATGAATAAAAATAAATTAGGTAGCCGGGCATGGTGGCGTACGCTTGTAATCCCTGCGCTTGGAAGGTGGAGACAGGAGGATAGCGCAGGTTCGAAGCCAGCCTCGCTGGCTTAAGAGACCCTGTTTCAAAAAAAAAAAAAAAAAAAAAAAATATATATATATATATATGTCTGAGAGTGTAGCCTGGAGGTAGAAGGGTTTCCAGGAACCCCAGTACCACCAAAAAATAATAAATAAATAAATAAATAAATAAATAAATAAATAAGGTATTGTGCTCATAAAGGTAATAAAAAGATGAGAAAATAGGAGGATAGAAAATTTAACAGCAGAAATTATAGAAAGAGAAATAAAAATAAATTTAGAAGTAAGTTGTGAACTGCTTATTTGGTATGAAAAATAAATCAAATAAAAAAAAAAAAAGAAAAGCAAAAAGAAGTAAAGGAAATGGTCTTGTTAAAAGGTTCCCGTATCAGTTTTACTGGTGAGAGAACTCCTGCCTTACAGATAGGAGCAAATATTTAGGAACTGCTCAGTCCCTACTATGTGATTTGTTCCTGAGTAGAGTGAAATACAGAAGCTAACTAGTGTTTGTGGATAAAGTAGCATGATGCTATCAGATTCTGAAAAAGAAAGAAAAAAATAAAAACAAAGAAGTCTCCCATATGCGCATAGATGTGACATTACTCCCAACACGATTTCTATAAGCCACATTCAGTGTGCATGAACAGAATCATGGGTGAAGAATGCATAGGCTTTGCCACCAGGAAGGAAGGTTGTTCACATATTAGGTATTTATAAATTAATACTATTAATCAAGAATTTTAAAAGGCTGTGCAGTGAGCTGGGCATAGTGGCTCACACCCGCGATCCCAGTACTTGGGAGGCTGAGATAGGAGGACCGCAGGTTTGAAGCCAACTTCAGCAACTTGGTGAGGTACTCTACTCTTTAGCAAGACACTGTTTCCAAATAAAAAAAATAAAATAGGACTTGGGGTGTAGCTCAGAGGTAGGTAAACTGCCTCTGGTTCAATCCTCAGGACCAAATAAAAAAAAAAGGCTATAAAATGGAATCAAAAGTATCTTTCTAAAAGTGATGAAAAACACCTAAACATCTCAATCAAGCATTGTTATTCATTTTCGGCAGAAATGTTGGAAGAGTTGGAACTAAAATCAGCCTTTGAGTTGCGAACCATGCAACCCTCTTAGGCCCCAGTCATGCTTCTTGGTCCAAATTCCCTGCCTAGCACTCGCCATCTGGACTGGATGTGTTATTCAGATATGTAGTTGGGAACGGGAACCAATACCATTTCCTCCTCTCTGGATATATTTGCTTCTGTACCACCTCCCTGAACACAGAGGCTGAGCCTGCTCCTCTCGGCTCTGGTCTGGATGCAGCTTCTCTGAAGGGCTGGTAATGTTGGAAAATGTAAAACACAGGTTTTCCTTCTATCCCCGCCCCAGTTGTCATTCCGCAGAAATCATGCCCTCCTGCCACATTGATAGGCCTCACATATTTTGGTCGTACAGCCTGCAGCCAGTGGCCTTAAAGCTTTAAAGCCCCAAATCTCATTTGAAGGACCCTTGGGTTAGAGTCACAGTCCTAAAAGGATTTGGTTAAAGAGACATGCTTCTTAGCATCCTTCTCGATTTGAGCATCATAAGAAGCCAGAGAATGTCGTGAGTACATTTATGACTTCTATCATCTCTCTGCCTGGAACAGTCAGGTCTATAATCCTTGTATACTTATTTCTCCAGTGGCTTAGAAATAAAAAGAAAGCAGAAACTTGAACGTGTGCCCCATTACCAGTAGGCACGGAGGAACATTGAACTCTTCCCAAGCCCAAATGCCACTTTTAATGTCCCGGGTATTTGCAGCTACCCCTACTCGCCCAATCTCTGCAGAACTTGTAGAAAACCAGCCTCTATCAGCTTACAAGGCGCAGCTTCAACCACTCCCATGTTCTTCCTGTAGCTATTTGCAGACATCAGATTCATAGTCCTTGAAGGTAGGAACCCCATCTTCCCCTCCTGACTCCCATTAGATTGAGCACATTTTCTTTTACTTAGCAGGCTGAATAAATATTTGCTAAATGGATTTAAAAGTGAAAATTGAACTGCTCGAGTTCACCTTGTGTCAGATTTCTCAAGAGGTTAGATGTCGGGTTTTATAATTGGGAAGAGAGTCACCTCTGGGGTGCCATTACTGTCTGGCCAGACGTGAGGGTTCTGAGAGCGAGCGCCGTGTGCGGGTGGGGGCGGCAAGAACTACTTGGAAACACTGGAATTATTTAGCACCACGAAGAGACGCTTAGGAACCGGATTATGGGTTATAAGGGAGAGATGGGGAGAAGCAGCGTTCATTTCCATGTGGAAGGCAGAGTGGACACAAAATAATGGGATTACATTTGACTGGGAAGAATTCAGAATGGGCTGAGGAGAAGAGATTCCTTAACTCAGTGTTAAATGAATCGGCTGCCCTGCAGGCACTTTTCCTAGAGAGCTTTTAAAATAGAATCGCCTTCATTCTGAAGAGTTTTAACCCAGGGCTTTCTGGGAAGGTATTTGTAAATTAAACATATTTTATTTATAATTCTGAGAATCTGTAATCTGAACAGCTTGAGTCAAGAATGAATTCTGCAAGGACTCAATGCTAATCATTTTCCTTTTCTCTTAAAAGAGAAGAGGGATTGAAGGGAAGTTGCCAATCAAGTTCCTACTCTGTGTTGGACCAGGATGCATTAAAAATGTTAGCCACTGTGTCGCCACTTCTTCTGTACTTTTAATTATTTTATTTTATTTTTGGTATCGAGGATTGAACCCAGGGGCATTCTACCTCTGAGCTAAAACTCCAGCCTTATTTTATCTTTTTTTTTAAATTTTAAAACAGGGTCTTATTAAGTTGCTGAGTCTGGCCTCGAACCTGCGATCCTCCTGACTCAGCCGTCCTAGTGGTAGCACTACAGATCTGCACCACCAAGCCCAGTTTTCTTCTGCACATCTGAGAGGTGATGAGAGATGTGTTTGGTAAGAAGTAAGAAAGGCGAGTATCACTGTCCTTTCTTGTCAGTATCAGGAGATAGATTGAACAGGCCTCTCCTTCAAAGGTGTTGGGAAAGTGACACTGTTTACTTTCCATTAAGCAGGAAGCACTGTGCAGAGCCGGCTTGGAATTAACTGTTTTCATTTGATTACCCAAAAGATAACTCGCTGGGATGTGAGCACAGTCATTCCAGTTTTTCTCCTGGATAGAAAGAGACAAATAATTAAAGGCCCCTCTTGCTTCCTAGCAAAACAAAGAGGAATGTGCTTCGAATGTAGACGTGTGCAGAATAAAGCGTAAAATCTTAGCTTATTTTTGTAGACAATGCATTTGAAGGTGGGAAGAGGGAATGGATGGCCAAACAGCCCTCGCCCATCACTTCCCCGGTACCTGAGCTTCATCCAGAGAGCCACAGAGATGAGACAATACCGGACACGCTGTGATAAGTACAGCGGCTTTCCTCTGTGTGTTTGCAGAGGAGAAAATCGTGTTTTCTGTCATAAGCAATTATGTGATCTAATGTGAATTGGAGACAATCCTTCTCTCCTCTACTGTGAATTGTATATTATTATTCAGAAAGCCCTTCACTCCCCAGAGGTTAGGATGGTCTGCTCAGCACAAACTACCATCCTGCGGCCCTGGGGCTGAAGTCGGGGGCACTGGGCTGACCTCTTGCCTATGCCTGCCAACTTGGATATCTCTGTGTTGAGATCCATATGCCTCATCTTATGTAAAATGGGGGAGGAAGCCTCCAATTGCAGGCTTGAGCAGGTGAACAGACAATGGTGGCCCAGCACAGAAGAGCAGGGTAAACTCTAGGTTTCACTAGTGATATCTGGTTCACACAGAGTAAGCATTTGCTCATGGTCTTTGTCTCCCTTCAAGAGAAACCCACAGAAAGACCTGTGGCTTACATCCCTCTGCGGCCAGTCATTGCATAAGCCCAGGAGGATGGGCCTTCAAAGTAGCAGAGGAAAGAGCAGCTCAATATCAGCCGTGTGGGTTGACATTGGAGTCTACATCCTTTCTTTCCTTAAGTCGAGAGGGAAGGATCCCAGCATGGCCACACTGGGGGCCTTCTGGACTTCTCAAATTGGAAGGGAAGGTAATCGTTTCTGGGTCCAGTAGGGAAATTCCAACAGGCAGGCTAGCAGCACATCAAGCTTTTTGATTGCCACACATTCCCAGAAAGGCAGGGTATTGCACTAGGTCTCTATTGTTGGTCTTTGTATATCAGCCACCCATTGTGGTCCATAAATTTTTATCATGGAGAAATGTATCTTTATTGACTTGTTCCAGTTCCAACTGCTAGAAAGTTAGGTAATTCTGGTTGAATGAATAAACGCATATTGTCAACTAGAGGAGGCCAGAGGCTATGAAGTAGAAATGAATGAATGAATGAATGACTTGTTCAACCTCTAAGGATGAAAATACAATGGTTCTCTCCCATGAACTCTTATTTCAATCACTGTCGCCCAGTCTTACCAATTCTCTAGATTTAAAGTTGCTGAGAGAATCTTCCATCCATCCAAAAAATAGTAAGTCATATCACCTTGAAGGTGACGTTGAAACAAAGTTGAATCGCTCATTGCCGAGATCCCCATGTGGCCTCTACTTGGCCTATGGCTGACATCAGTTGCTCACTTTTATGGAGCCAAATCCAAGACTCTATTGGTGTACACAGGAATAGAAAAGATGAACCATGAAACTGCTAGCAGAAAGGGCAGTATAAATAAATCTCCCAGCCTGCCATGGTGGTACACACCTGTAATCCCTGTATTTGTGAGGCCGAGACAGGAGGATTTCAGGTTCGAGACCAGCCTTCCTTTGCAACTGAGAGAGCCTCCCCGCAACCTTGCGAGACCTGGTTTCAAAACAAAACGTAAAAAAAAGAGCTGGGGATGTAGCTCGAAGTAAAAGCCCCCTAGGATCGATCCCCATTCCACAAGAAAAAAAGAAAAATAAATAAATACATAAAAATAAAACTGTCAGATAGCATTTAGCTGAAGAAGTGTGATTTGAGAAACGTGGGGTGTGGATCTCAATTCCCATCCTGTATGCATAAAACCACATGTGCACACATAAACACACACACACAGACCAAATATTGATGTTTTTAAAAACATCTCTTCATTAGTAGCTAAAATATCACTCAAGCAAAGGAAGGTATGATGAAGATTCTTTTTTTATTAATTAATTAACTAATATTTATTTATTTTTGCAGTACTGGAGATTGAATTCAGGGTCATTCTATCTCTGAGCTACACCCACAGCCCTGTATTTTTATTCTTTATTTTAAACTGGGTTTCACTAAGTTTCAGAGGGCCTCATCAAATAGTGGAGGCTGGCAGAGAACCAGTGATCCTCCTGTCTCAGCCTCCAAAATACTGAGATTACAAACATGCCCATGCATCACCACACCTGGAAGATTCTTCTTTTTTTAGTGATTGGTGCACTGTAATCATACATTATAACGTAGTTCAGAGAGACAGAGACATACATGCGCATAGCACCTGGTGAGCTCCCCGGCCCCCACCCCACTGCCATTCTCCAGTGCACTATATTGAGATTGGTGGAAGGCAGGTGAGGAAACTATAAGAGAATTAATTCTGTAAGTGGAGGCCCATTTCATAGAGTAGGAAAACCAACGTGCACGGGGAGGATGGGGACCGAGAAGCACCATCTTCATGTCCTGGTCGCACTAGTTTGTCTTTCAGCCACTAGAAAATCTGAGCCATCAAATTGCACGAAAACTGCCTGTTACCATGTGACACTTTATGACATTTCATTGCGGGTTGACATGCTTGCCATTGTGGGTGGAAGTATTCACTAGGTGTGCGGAAAAAATTTAACAAGGACACAGCTTTCGCCCATGTATCCTGATCAGCGGTAGGACTTTTCCGGGAAAATCGGGGACTCTGTCTACTTAGCTGTGTTGAATGAGATCTCACCAAAGACTGGCTTATTGGAACAGATTTCCTACAAAGCACCACCTTGCATTTTCCATCTCCATTTCTCCTGCCATGTCTAGAGAAGATATTCCTCCGGTCGAGAGAAATTCAAATGGAAGCTGACATTTGTTTCATTTCTCGGGGATTGATGCATGTGCGGTTTTCTTGATATGGCCCTTTTTGCAAACCCAGAGATTAAAATGAGCCTCAACAAAACCATAGGGAGGGAGCATAAAAGTGATTCTGAACGTCACCTATGCCCAGCTGACACCTGTAAAGCACAATTGTGTTTTAATGATAACACTTTGGAATGGCTCAGGTAAATATAATGCCATATGCAAGGCTTTCAGAACTCGGCAAACGCCATCGGTACTTATGATCCCCGTAGGTAGGATTTGCTCTTGCTGTGTTCAAGTTTGAATGGAATATAAATGCACCATTAAGGCTGCCCTTGAAGTACAGAGAGCGCCGATGCATAGTTAAGTGAAAAAGGCAGCGTTTTATGTCTGATAGAGCAGTCATCTTGCAAGGCGCAAATTGGTAGAGAGAGGCAGAGGAAGAGATGTATGTAGACCAACTTCAACAGTACAGGAAGATGGAGGTGGGGAATCTCTTATAGATTTCTTTTAAGTAACATACTTTATGAAGCTTTTAGAAGAAAAATACAGATTCTTTCTGGGGCTTAGAAATAAGAAAGCTCTCCTCCAGCTAACCCCTGGAAGGCAGTAGGATCCCCACCACCATTGTTTAGCAAGAAGGGAAAAAGAATACAAACAAGAATAAAAGTCATTTTTCACTACCATAAACAAAGCAAGTTTAGCTTGTCACAGTGAGGGAAGAATGGCTACCCATCATTTTCCTAGGGAGAGAGAAACCGAAGATTGTGTATCAATTTTTACAATTTTCAGGCTGAAAGATAATAACTCTGCAGAAATGGAGCAGACTATATAAAAATCCCCTCCGAAAATGTGATTACACATAAAAATCCATAAAAACGTACAAAGTGATAGATGAACCAAAACTAAACAAATGCAGTTTTTTATCCTTTTGGAGCTGAGCAGAAATAGCATATATAGAGGGAATGATTTTATTTTGTATTTTTAAAAGAAATATTTGGGACTTAATTGAATTATGCTTCTGCTGGGAATTGAAATTTTCAGGCAGAATATCGAATTTTATTTTAAATCGAATTCTATGTTGAAGAAACGAAGAATGAACCATTGGTGAAATATTAGCAATAAAGTTGACACATTTCAATAAACAACTAAGAGAGCTGGCATAATATAAGATGGCACGATCTCTTCCCACAGTCTCCTAAACTCCCAACAGGTCTATATTAACTATTCTCAATAATTCTGATAAGAAAATCATCTTTGATCTATTTTAATTAAATCCTGTTTACATCTGATATTTAATTGTAGGGATTCTTATAAAATTCAAAGTTAAATCCTCTTTTTGTGGCGACCCTGCTCAATCTACTGTCTCCCTCATACCTCCAATTTCATATTAGTGCATCTAGAACATGGGTCGAGATGCATGTCCCACCTTTGCTTATTCCCGAGATGTTGTCAAGTTAATCTCAGATTCTATATGCCACACTTCAGCAACATACATTATTTTTCATTCATTTTTGATTGTTTGGTTTGAACTCAGCCTTTGGGAATTTCACCATTCTCCCATGAGGGAAATTTAAACGATCGTAATATACACAATAAAACGTGCTTGCAATTTTGATAATTAAAAAGTACATCGATAATTTATAGTTAATAATTATAGCCAATGGGTAAAATGTTCATTTTCTCCTATAAACCTTGAAAAATTTGTGTCAGAAGTCTTCTGAGGTTCCTTTGTACTTCCCAATTCATGATTAATTATTGGCATGGAAAGTTTTGTGTAATAGAGTTGAGGGTATTTTTTTTTCCTGGGTAAAGTGTATTATAAATATGGTGGTTTTTAATCATGTGATTTTAGTGTATTATTTATACTGACTAGGATTTGGGAAAGTACAGAGGCGAGGTTAACATCACACCAATCAAACCTGTTCTTTTTAAAGGGCTACAAGGAAGAACAATGGATCACCTGCACAGGTCAGCTTTGCTTACAGGAAACTCTTTCTCCTCTGAAAGAAGGCTGGGCCAAAGGACATGAGTCCAAAAATCAACCATGGGGACTCTGGGAAGCAGAGGAGACCTGGACTGGGACCACAGGTTAGAAAAAATGCTAGAGCAAAGTAGAGGTGAAGAGAGTAAAAAGTCTTTGCTCTACTTATAATTTCTTTAACATCTGACGATTCTAAAACCTTCGTTCAAACCCCACTCAAGTTGTATAAGTGTGCACCCTCAGATGGCCCAGTTCCTCTTAAAAGAGACCTGGGAAGACCAGACAATATGCCAGGGCCCCGAAGAGCCTGTTAAAAACAAGTCTGAATTGTAATTCCTCTTACTAAACTCCGTGGCTGGAATCCTGCTTCAGAATCAGAAAATACCTTAGAAGAAAAGATGTTGTCACGGAAGAAACAACAGTGTTTGCTTATCAAAGGAAAAAGCAACCAATTAATAGTCTTTATTACTAATGCCCTTGTCCCCGAGGCTAAAATTAGGTTTATTTATTTATTTAAATTCAACATACTAAATTCCAGGCGAACCCACAACATGACACTGCTCATATTACAAATGAATAACTTAATTAAAAAACATTGATTTTGCTCATTGACTGCTGCAAATTTTATTAAATATTAATGGCAGCATTTTGTATTTTTTATACCAGTCATGAAAGTTTTATGCATACTCTCCCCTTCAGCAGCCTTAAGAGTTTATGACAAAATCTTGGGCAGCTCTAAGTACAAACATAAATATTGCATTGGCCAGCTTGGTACAATATACGTGTGTATATAAGCCAATGAATATATATGGGTACATTTTCCTACATGGGCATAAGCCTAGGAGAGCTGATTCCAAGGAAGGGTGAAATCTGAGTGGTTTGTGTTTTAACTACCCAGAAGGCTCACCCAGAAACTCTTAGTACAAGTACCCTGACCCCCTAACCATATGCATGTGCACCCCCAGTTTTATAGGTATGATACAAAACACAAAATATCACTTCATTAATAATGCAATTTTACAAATTACAAGTTCTCTATGGCGGGAGGTTTCCTTAAAAGGACACAATTATCTCTTTCCTTACCCTACGTGCTCAAAAAGCCTGTAACATCCACCAGCCTTTGGGACAGCCTTTAAAAGTGGAGTATTCTATGTTTTTATTGTTGGTTTGGCCTCTGTGGGTTTATTTTACATGTTTATATTAGAGTCCACACAGTCTGGGACTGCTATCAATGGAGATGAACTACAAGGAACCCCAATCTGGTTCTTCTGAGCCCTTACTGGGAAGTATAAATATTTGGAGTCAACTGGCAGCTGTGCACGGGGATCAGATGACACCGTTATTGGGATGTTTTCCTATTATTTGGAAAATCTGACTTAAGAATTTGCAAAATGTCCAGCCGAACATCATTACTTTGAACTTCTGCAATGACTTTTTTTTTTCTTTTCGTTTTCTTCCTCTGTATCTCAAAGTCAGTTAGAAACAATTGAGAAGTTAATTTTCTTAAGTCATTTCCTCAAATCACCTCCGAGGTCAGTGAGCTGGCTCAGGCCTCCAGGACTCTATCATTTCCAAAACTGAACAAACTTCCTTAGGGATGTAATCATAGCAACCCAGACTTGAAAACAAAGCCTGCGTCTTATTACATAAATACTGCTCAGAAAGGTTCCAGGCATACTCTGCACGCCTTGTTGATACCCAGGAGTAAAACATGGAGTCAAAGGAGCAGGAGGAGGGACTTTCCCAAGGAGGTACTTTGCAGGAAAAATGTTACAGCACTTTCTAGAAGGAGTCATGGAAAGGCAGACCAGCATGTTTTTTTTTTTTTTTTTTAAATAGGCTTCTTTTGAAATGCAAAAGAGATGTTTATGTATAATGGGTAATAGGAGGTAATATGTGAAAATAGATTTGGTCAATATTGCAGTTACTCTAACAGCATACTTAGGGACCCAAGTACATGTTGCAGTGATGTATTGGTTTGGGCTCAGTTATCAAGTTTTTGGCAATATTCTCCAATACTTTCTCCATTTTGTAACTTCAGCTCAAATTGGCCTCAGGAAACACTGTTTCCTCTCCTTCCTGCTGGGCTTCTTGCTGTGCTGGCCACGGGGTGCCTTTGCATCTCAGTTCCACATGCAATAGAGCTTTCTCAGAAGTTTTGGGCCACCTGGCTTGGGGTCTTTTCTCTTCCATTTATTTTCTCTTCCTCTCCCTCATCTCCCCTTTTCTTCCCATCCCTTGGTCCTTCTCTCCTGCTACGATTCTAACACAAGCAAAAATGCTGTTGCTTTTCTTTGGCATCTTTTCAGGTTGTTATGTAAAAACTACAAGTCCAGTTATCAAGTTACAGGTGGAGAGACAAAAAGAAATTGAAAGAAAGTAAATAAAGTAATACAACCACCAATCAGGGCGTCAGAATTGGAGCAGTCATTGTTCTGTGAATTTAGAGACATGCAAAAATGTCACCTAATTCCATTAGTTATCATTCCCTTTCTTTGATGGAAAAAAAATTTCTTTTCCTAATGGAGAGCACTCAGGAAAACAAGACAAAAAAAAAAAAAAAAGAAAAGAAAAAAAGAAAAAAAGTGCTCCTTGTCTTTGCATTTGACATAGACCCAAAGGCATGCAGTGTGTAAGTTTGACAGGTTTTGCATCATACCAGTGTCCCCAGCTCAGCTTGCCTGTGAACTGGGTCTATATAGCCTCCTTTAGTTCTCCCAGGGAATAAATTAAATCTGCATCTCGACTCTGCTGCCTGGGAGCCACTGTTCAATTATTAATAGGGCAATAGCAGGGAGTTGCTCTTTGCGACCTAAGGGGATGGGGTGCGTATTCTGCCTCTTGTCTACCACAGGCCAGTGTGTGAAGAAGTCCAGTAATGTCTAGAGAAAATAACAAGGCTGGAGGCTACCAAGATAATATTAACGGAAAAGAGGCAGTAAGTCACCTTTTCTGTTTGGAGACTGTTCTCAGGCCAGCTCGGTCCTGTGTTCTGGTTCTTTCAGTGATGGAAGCTGGTGCCTGACCTGGGAAAGCTGGGTGGGTAATGGGTTAAGGATAGCATAGATGTAAGGTTAAAGTTTTAAAAAGTAGAAAATAAGAGGAAATCCAACAATTTGTAAGTAAAGGTTTTACAAAGTGGACTTCCAGTTTTGAATTATTTCATTTCATTTCATTTCCTTCCTTCCTTCCTTCCTTCCTTCCTTCCTTCCTTCCTTCCTTCCTTCCTTCCTTCCTTCCTTTCCTTCCTTCTACTGGAATTGGACCCAGGGGCATTTTCCCCCCAGAGCCACATACCCCAGCCCTATTTTATTTTATTTTATTGTATTCTGAAACAGGGTCTCACTAAATTGCTGAGGTCCTCACTAAAATGCAGAACCTGACTGTGAACTTGAAATCCTTCTGTCTCAGCCTCCCAAATACTAGGATTAGAGGTAGGCGCCACCATGTTCAGCTTCATATACTCAGTTTCTTAAAAACTATGTTGAGAATCAGAAGATCTGACTTCAGTTTTTTTTTTTTTTTTTTAGGGCTGGACAGGGAAAATTCCTTAACTTTTTTCTAGTTATTGTTGGTGTTTGGGAAATCACTTACATAAGAGTCACACGGAACAACTCAAAGGTGTTTCCATTTGGGTAAGTCTTTTCTATGGAAATGAACCCTTACTCTGTGGTGTTATGAGGAAATACATACAATTGCCACGTAATTATAGTCAAAATCTAAACACACAGATCCTGAGACATGCAATGTAAATTTACGTGCCAGGTTGATATCACCTCAGTGACTGATAACTGATTTTCCAAAGGTCCATTACATTATAACGTCTTGGTGAAAGAATATGGTATGGAGGAGGGCTTCAGAGAAAGTGAAAACGACACAGAAAAAAGATGGAAGAAATCAGAGTGTCTGTTTTGTAATTTTTTCCCTAAAACCAAGGCTTAGTTGTCCTAGTTGACTGAACAGAGCAAATATTATATCCTAAAATGTAAATACGGGGCCATCTTTATTTAAATTTCCAAGTGATCTTATTTAACTTAACTTCATTGAAACAGTGATACAAAAATCAAATTTATTTTTAATAGATCTCGAAACCATTTCTAGACCCTCCAATATGTAGTTAGGAAACCAAATAATTATACTACTTTTGCAGTTAAAGAGGGTAACAAGGTGTGGTGGCACATGTCAGTGATTCCAGTACTTGGGAAGCAGAGACAGGAGGGTTGCAGGTTTGAAGCCAGCCTCAGCAACTTAATGAGCTCTCAGGAACTTAGTGAGACTCTGTTTCCAAAAATAATAACAATAAATTAGGGCTGGGGGTGTAACTCAGAGGTAGAATGCCCCTGGGTTCAATCCTTAATACCACAAAAATAAAATAATAGTCATAAAATTTGAAAAGTTTTACTTTCTAGACAGATGGCTAGATACAGATAAATGTAGTAATTTCTTCAACCTAATATGAGCATATGTCACTAAAAACTTTATTTTATACATGTAGCAAGTATTCATTCTCTAAATTATAGAGAAAAGGGCTAAGGTTGGAGTCACATCTAACATTGTAGTGTCAAAAGGCAGTTAACTAAGACCCACAAATTTGTTAGCAATGAATCACAAATCTTCCCTTTATCCTACCAGGTTTAATATTTTATTAAGGCATAATATACAGAGAAAAGTGCACAAACACATATATATGTAAGTTCACTCACATAGATGTATGTAATAATTCATTGATCTGTCTCTCTAAATTTTTAAATAACATAAGAGCTTGCTCATGGGTTAAGGCGGGAGAGAATCCAGCAGGAAGGAAGCAGATGAAAACTAGGAGCGTTTCAGTACTGTGACAGATCGTGGGTTCCAAAGACGGCTGTGATATCTCTCATCCCATCTGTTCTTCTGCAACGTGACCTTTCTACTCTCCCATCGAGGGCTCGAGTTTATTTCTCCACCAACTTGCATCTGGGTGGGCTCTGTAAGCACTTAGACCAACTGAACAGAGCAGACTTGAGACTTTGCCATTTCTGGGCCCAGCCTTTAACTGACTTGGTAGCATGCTGTCTCTTAGAAACCAGCACCAGATTGTAAGAAACTCAAACCACGTGGAGAGGCCACATGTAGGTGCTCTAATCACATCTCAGCTATGCAACCACCAGCCATGTAAGTGTGCCATCTTGGATCTCAGAGTCCAATCAAGAACTCAGAACTACAGCCCCAGCCAGCACCAGAGTCCAAAGGCTTGAGCGATCTCAGTGAAAAGGTCCAGCTGAGCCCACTCCGCCCACAGAACTACGAGAAAAAACAGCAAATTGTTGTTTTAAAGGCTGTACTTCATGGGTAGTACGTTAACCAGGACCAGACCACTAGACTAGGTACCAGAACACAGACAGAAGAATTTGGCTTTCACAGAAAGAAGATAAGAAAGACAGAGATTATACAAGTATTTTCAGATTGTCAGGGTAAGAAATTAGAGGTGAGAATTTGGACACATCACCATTTGGTAAGAAAGAGAAAACAAAGGGATAGTGGGCCTAAGAAACAGATAAATATTTGGAATCTCAGATATGTGGAAACACAGACAGAACTCAGCCAAAGGGTCCCTGACACACTTGAAGGCCATGCTGAGGTCGTAAACTATAAATTTGAAAAACACCATCTGTGTGGCACTGGGATTTTCTCCATCTGTGCTCAGCTGTCTGGGTCAGAAGAGAAAGCACGTGATTGGATTGATCTTGGAGTGTGAGTTAAAAAAGTGCAGAACAAAGGGAAAAAACAAAACTGTGATAGCTGTGGATTCTGGGAGGTAGCTGTTGAAGCAATGGCCCATGGATTTTAACCTGTTCAAGGAAAGGAAATGAAGCTGAGAGAGGCCTAATAAAAGAAACCAAGGAAAGAAAGATGCAGAAATTTGAGGTAAGATTATTTGATTGAGACTGAGCAAACAGGAGAGATAGTTTAAGACCCCCAACTAAAATATCATGGAATATATATATATATATATATATATATATATATATATATATATATATATATATATTGGTGGTGATACTGGGGTTCCTGGAAGCCCTTCTCCTCCAGGATACACCTATTTTATACTTTTTTTAAATTTGGAATTTGGAAACAGGGTCTCTTAAGCCAGTGCGGCTGGCTGCGAACCTGCGCAATCCTCCTGTCTCCGCCTCCCACGCGTGGGGATTACAAGAGTATGCCACCACGCTTGGCTGATATATTTGTATATGTAATAAATCACTAGTAATTAGAAGTTTTACCTATCAAGAATAATTTTTGAAAATAGCTAATATTTTCACTTATCAGTAATTTATACAATTCATGGTCTTTTCTAGGAAGATGGCTCACCAGGGAGAGGTAGACTGTGGCTTTATTTGCTTATAGCCAGTGGTATGTTGGAGCTGGAGCTGATCTACCTGCGAAGGCCAACTTCCTTCCTTCCTTTTTCCTTCCTTCCCTCTTTCTCCCTCCCTCTCTCCCTCCCTCCTCTTTTCCTTTCTTCCTACCCTGGGATTAAACCCAGGGGCATTCTTACCCCAAGCCACACCCCTAGTCCTATTTTATATATTTTGATAACAGGGTCTCTCAAAGCTGCCGAGGGTCTCACTAAGTTGCTGAGACTGCTCTTGAACCTGTGGTCCTCCTGTCTCAGCCTACCAAGTACTGGGATTACGGGCATGCACCACCCTTCCCAGCAATAGTGTGCATTTCTTTCTGTGTCTGTGTTCAGTGGTGTGCTGTTAATAGTTTGAAATTGGCTTCGGTGGGAGTATTTACACCCTAGAAATCTGCAGACTCTATAAATGAGGGCTTTTGTAGGATGTTACGCCACCACTCACACCTTTCCTATCTCTTGCTTACCACAAGAAAGAGGACAGAATGTTGTCCATTTCTTATCAGCATGGATGACTAATTTACGCTTTATCCTGCATGACTGTTCCCACAGGGCAGGACTGGAAGGTTATTTTACCATCCTTTAATTAGCTGCAAGAAACACAACCGCAGGATTCAAGATAAGTGATTTATGACTTGTGAAGACACATATCCCCCTCTTGCCGATGCCAGAACATTCCAAAACTGAAGCAAACGGGCTGCAGAAAGCAGAGTCCAACCATGTCAGGACGAAAAGCCCTGTCCGGACGTATGGAGTTGAGGGAAGGATTAACTGTGAAGTGATTATTTTAAGAGGAAAAAATCTGGCACACTTTGATCTTGCCCCTCAGCAAGCTTGGGGCAGAGGAATTGCACTTGGCAACAGGGCTTCCCTTGAGCTCCTGTGACTCCTCCACTCCCGCTGCTTGGAGGTTGAGGGCCAGGAACCACCCCCCCCCCCCCTCAACAGCTTCACCTTCTGTCTGCTTTTGGTTTGCAAACTCTGTGAAGCAGGCACTGAAAGGCATACTAAATAAATCGATCCCTTAAAGTAAAAAACGCCACGATCTCTCAATGCGCTCCATAGCATAGTTGCTACGTTACAATGGAGAACCCATAAAGGCTTCTCCTCCTACTTAAATTTTTTTTAAATTTTTAATTTTCAGTGCAGTTTCCAAATATTGTCTGCATTCTTCTCTCTGCTTCGTTTTGGCTTTAGGACAGTAACAGAAATGAACGAATTAGCTAGCACAACAGAAGAAAAGGTTCCTGGGGCCAGGAATGAAAACCTGGGCCTCTGAGGATTTCAACCTAGTGGGTTTGAAATAAGACAAAAATTGTACCGGCGAGGCAAACAAACCTGAGAATTTTGAGCTGTTACTTAGCAGACTCGACTCTATTAAAATTTTTTCTACTCATGCAATAAAAACCGATCGAGAATGGCTTAGATGTGACTGTGAGGGTAATAAACCTCTTTGTGTCTCATTCTCAGAATTGCAATATTGACTTGAAAGTTTTCATTAAAATTAGAAGCATTCTTAGCTTGTTCTGTTTCTATTAAGCGGGAATGCATTAATGTATTTTATTTGGGGGAAGATTAGGAAAGATGAATATGTAATAACTGGTGTTGAAATGCGGGGTGATATTTTTCAGAGGCAAAAGAATTAACAGGAATGAGACCTCCACACCACTTGAATTCTGCTCTGTGAAGCTCTTTATCCAGGTGGTTTCTGTGATAATCCCATTAAGTGTGTGGAGTTGCTTGCTAGACATAAGGCAGCTTCCTTCCATAGTTTCCCTTGAATACAGTAGGAAGCAGACCATACTTCCTGCTGAGAACAGATGAAACGTGAGGTACAGGGCGAATCCTATTTAATGGTGATTCTGCTGAGTGAATGAAAATTCTCTAACAGGGAAAAATAATTTTCCTCATTTTTCCTTCCAAGGGCACTTATTAAAATGAATTATTTTTTACAATAAATATGCAATGAAAAGGCAAATGAAGCCTGCCCTATCAAAACAACAACACATTCTATGATTTCCAACATGCCCAAGATTATTTTTATTTTGTGTGAGGGGAAACCACTGTATTACGGATATAGACTTTTCATTACTACTAGATGCTGACATTTGGTGACAAGAAGGGGCTTTTGAAATTTCATCAGACTCTCCTAGAGGGAAAAAATGGCACATCAGGACATATGTTCATGGAGATTAAGGCTGGTCTGTTATAGCCTGGATGGATGTGTCTTTCCCCAGGAGTTCCTATGTTGAAGTATTAATTCCCGGGTGATGGTATTGGAGATGGGGCCCTTGGAGGTACTCAGGCTTAGATGAGGTCCTAAGAATGGGGTCCTTAAGATGTGATTAATGCCTTTATAAGAAGAAACACTAGAGTATGCTCTCTCAAGCACATCCTCCCCACCTCCTCCTTCCTCTTCTCTCTCTCCCCCCCCCACCCAGTCTTTTGTCCCATTTCAGGACACAGTGAGAAGGTGGCCATCTACAATCCAGGAAGAGAGCTTTCCCCAGGAGCTGAATTGGCTGGCACATTTATCTTGTCCTTAGAATTGTCAGCAATACATGTCCTTTGTTCAAACTTCCCAGTCTGTGGTATTCTGATATGGCAGCCCAAGATGATTAGTTGGTACATAGTCCTTCCCTTCAAAGAGTTCATTCCACAGGGGCAAAGATATATACAAGTGATTTCTGTGACAGAGGTAGACAGCAGGTGCTAATGCATTGCGCTGGAGAAAATATCTAGTCCTTCTGTGAAATTTAATAGATGAAGAGATAAAGAAACTGTACCCAGATACTTCCATGATTTATCCAGGATCAAAAAAAAAAAAAGTTGGTGGAAGATTCAGGATATTATGCATTTTTCACCCACTCATCTCATGAGTTTTTATTGAGTACTATTTTACTATTTTCTAACTACCATAATAAATGTGTTAGAGCCATAAACTGAAGCACAATACATTTTAGACTTTATTTATGCATATAGCAATTCATGAATGGGTAGCTCCAACCTTAAAGTGACTCAGAATCTCCTCTGAAGAACTCTAAAGGACACAATTTTAAAGAGAGAGTGTGGGGGTAATATAAAGAAAATATCTATTGTTACAACAATAAAATTGAAACAATCCCATTTGAAATTCCCTAAACAATTATACATTAGTTGGATGCTTCTGATTGGATGAGCTTAAGTTCTGTTTTTCTTTTAATGGAGACATTCACTAGAAATCATTTAATTTATGTTTTGCTTATGTTTGAAAATCAAGAAATATTAAGGTCACCTCTGAGGCTAACTAGCTCTGTCTGCTCGGGGGTTCTGCAGGTCTGTTTTCCATTCTAACTAACTAAAACAGCATTTCAATGAATTATTTTATCTTCGCAGCACCCCAGCTCCATTTGACAGATAAGAATACTGAAGTTTAAACAGACTTGCTAACATGCTCAAAGTTCCATAGCCAATAAACATCACGATGGGGTTTTGAACCTGGACTTAAAACATCAATGTTTTTGGAAAAAAAGACATGTAACAAGCACTGGGAAGAAATTCCATTGTAAAAAGTACTGAGCAGAGGATCCCTTCTCTCATGAATAGGAATAAATTGTATAGTGGTTTCATTAGTGAAATTGTGGTAATACCTTCCTAAGAAAATTCAAGGATTAATGTGATAATGTAAGTAATGCTCCCAGCTAAGATCATGAAGAATCTTCTCTCTCTTAATTATGTCCACGAGGTCTAGCTGGTCGAGGTAGGGATGAATGTCCTCCTTGCTCATTCACACCCTTTGCAGACCACGGTAAAATCTGCTGCTCAGAGGTTCACAGCTCTGTCTATACCATCCTGTTACCATAGCTGGTATCACAATTGTGGCCACCACTTTGAGGGAATGCAAAGGTTTATAGAGAGAACCCATCAGACACTCTGGATTCTGGATCTTGTTTCATGGTCCTCTTTTCTTCCCTCAGCCACTTCACTGGCCCAACCCACCCACCGTCACCGTAGACTCTGCCATCAGGACTACCGTCACACGCTCATGCACCCTCCAGGGCCTGAATGTTTGCATCTTCTCCAGATTCATATGTGGAGACCTCATCATCAGAGTGATCATGTTGAGAAGTGGGGCCTTTGGGAAGTGATTAGATTGAGAGCGAAGCCCTAAAGAAATGGATTAGGGCCTTTTTCAAACAGGCCTCAGAGCACTCCCTCATTACATGTGAAGACAGCTAGAAGGTGCCACGGATGAACTAGAAAGTGGGCTCTTACCAGATCCAGAACCGGCTTTGACCTTGGACTGTCCAACATCCAGCACTGTATTTATAAAGTACCCAATCGATGGTATTTTGTTACAGCACCTCCTGTGTACTGACACACCCTATTCTCCAACCACAACCTCTTCTCCTTCCAGCTTCTTGCTCACATTTGCCCTTCCAGTGGATGGAGGACGACTTCTCAACACTGGGGACCTACAACCTCTTTTGCCTTTTTTCACTCTCTTGTTTGCTCAGCTCAGATCCCAAGGCTCAGCACCATCAGCGTTCGCTTTCACTTCCCTCCTTCCCCTCCACATGGTGGAAAGAAAACCTTCCTCCTCACAGCAGTCTTGACCTGGGTGGTATCACAGTGGAATGTTGTATCTTATCACAACTGGCTAAGTTCACAGGTTTTGTTGGACCAGCCAGAAATACCTTTCCTGACTAATAAGCAACAATTCTCTAAAAAATTTAACCCTGTCCACACCTCTACACTCATTCCTTCCATTTAGTGTATGTTTTTCTACCATTGCTATTATAGTTATTGGCTTGTTTATTTGTGGTACTGGAGATTAAGCCCAAGGCCCTTCTATTTCTGATCAACATCTCAAGCCCTATTTTGTTTTTTATTCTGAAACAGGTTTTCACTAAGTTGTAGAGGGCTTCGCTAAATTGCTGAGGTTGACCTTGAACCTGCAATCCTCCTCTGTCAGCCTCTCTAGTACTGGGATTACAGGAGAGTTCCATGATGCCCAGGGCTTGAGTGTGTTTGTTTTTAATCCTTAGCATAATCACTATAGACTGACCCCAATCTCAACATGTAACAATCTCTGTTTTTTTTTGTTTTTTTTTTTTTTTCCCCAGCCAACTACCCGATTAATTTCTTCACTGGTATGTGGTTTCTGGCTTGGAGGTTTAATAAAATCGACTGTGTCTTTTTTAAGTCCTGGAAGCATTTGTTTTGTTCTTTGACAATGGAAAAACTCTAAACTCCAGATAAACTTAGTCACCTTCCTTTTATGGTTCTTAATTTCAGCACCCGGAAAAGACTAAAGAGAAATAACACCTACTCACACAGTATCTTCACCATACTGTGTATGCATCATTTCAGCTGAGCAGTTTCTGTAGATGACTCTATGGAAAGTGTCTCAGATTCCATTCCCATCCATCTTCCCACGTGTTCAGTCACCAAGGCAATGGCCTCTTCTTCTTTGCCTCAATTTAAGCATGAATAAACCTGGCACAACCATGGCTACTTCTCAGGATTTTATATTTTCTTTGGTGGCTAGGATTCTTTCCCTGTTTCCTCTCTCTTTTTATTATTTCTTTATATATCCTACTCACCCCTTAAACTATAGTTACTCCTTGAGGCTCCAGCCTTATGCACTTTTCTTCTCTAAGCATGTCCTTTTCCCCGCTATTTTTATGAAAACAATGTTTACAACTGCCAAGTCTATATCTTCATATCAGAACTTTTTTTTGGGGTTTTTAGATCTGAATTTACTTTCTTTTCTTCTTATTTTAATGGTACAGGGGATTGAACTACACCTCAACCCTTCTGTAAACTTTGTTTTGACACAGGGTCTCTCTAGGTTGCTGACAGTCTCCTTACTTGCCGAGGCTGTCCTCAAAACTGGCCTATGGTCTCAGGCTCCCATGTCCTGGGATTCCAGGCATGCACTACCATGTCTGGCTTAGACTTGAATTTTCAACTGTTCGTTAGTCATGCCTTTTATTGCATTTCCAGAAGATAAGAAGAGAATGAGTAAACCGAGAGTATCTGTGTAGGGAAGTAACTGGGGATTCCAGGTAACAGGGACAGCCCCAGAGCTGGAAGTGTAGAAGGTGAGCAACTGAGAGTGGTGGATGGTGGGACAGGAGGCCATCGTGGAACACAGGGCCTCAGAGGTCACTGAAAGATCTTTTCGTTTGGAAAAGTTCTGAGGCTGACTCAGTCTTTGATACAACAATTTTTCTCACAAGGCTGAATACATGGAACACATTGATAATCTAGGCAAAGAGTGACTGTCTAAAATTCCTACGGCATTTTACCTACAAGTTTTTGTCTTATGACTTATCAAAATACATCCACATTTAAAATAAAAGGTATCACTTGGTATGGTGGCACACACCTGTAATCCCAGTATTTGGGAAGCTGAGACAGGAGGATCACATGTTTGAGGCCAGCCTCAGCAACTTGGTGAGATCCTGTTTCAAAATAAACCATAATATAGGGTTGGGAGTATAGTTGGAGGAAAAACACCACTGGGTTCAATTTCCAGTAAAACACATACACACGCACATGCACAGGCAAATACATAAATAAATAAATAATAAAATAAATAGGGTTTGGGGCCTATCTACAGGTAGAATAACCCTAGGTTAAATCCTTAATACCATATAAATAAATACATGCATCCATAAAAGATATCATATTGTCTCATTACCTGCTATACATTTCAATTTAATATTATTCTATTTCGCAGTCCTGAATTTGCACATTCCAGTTAAATTTCATTTTAAGTCTCATAAACTCCATTCTGGTGGCTAAAGTGTCCCGGCTCTGGGTTAATGCTTAGACTTCGGGTCTATCCAGGGTCCAAAGATCTGCTGGTTTCTTTTAGTGAGTAGACAGTGGGCTTTCTAGGTCTTCGAGAGGCTCAAAGCCTGTCTCATTGCTCACTCCTGAAGTGCTTGCAATCTTGCACAGATTTCTTTGGGGTTTCCCTCTCTGGTCCTTTATACTCCCATATAAGAGATGAGGTTATGTTGAGCAGCCCCTGGCTGAGAATATACGAATCTCCTCTATTCACATACATATTTCATGTGTTTTCACAAATTGTACGAACGAAACAATTCTGCTCTTAATAATTTCTTGATTCAAAGCTTCTCTGAACAATTTTTAACAGGAGAGTACTTCATTTAACAGTGCATCTACCAGTAGCTTTGCAACCTGCAAGCTTTTAACAAATTAGCATTAAATAATGCTTTATGATGTTTTCTGGAAAAGGTTATTTTTTTTATACAGACTGGATATTTCTTAACAGAATTGAGAGAAAATTTTTGAATATGGCTTGTTTTCATGCAATCGTGAATACATTTAATTAGAATAAAAATGTATAAAATTTACAGATGGTCTTTATGAAAAATATTTTCCATTGGAAAATACTAAAGCAGGCCCTCTTGACCTTACATGGTACATTGATTTTAGAGCACATGTACCAAACAGGCGTGGTGGCACACATTTGTAAACCCAGTACTTGGGAGGCTGAGATAGGAAGATTGCAGCTTTGACAACAGCCTCAGCAACATAGTGAGACTCTCAGGGACCTAGCAAGACGCTGTTTCAAAACAAAAAATATAAAAATGGCTGAGAGTATAGCCTGGAGGTAGAATGACCCCGGCGTTAAATTCATGGTAGTGCGTGCATGCGCGCGCGCACACATACACATACACACAACTAAGGCACATGTACTGAACATGCAGTGCCCTTGAAGAGAGGGTCCACATGCCCCCTACCATCAGGAACGCCCCAGCGACACCCTGGTAACTAACTTAACACAATTGAAGGTGGAGAGACTTCTAAGGCTGGTTCAGAAACGGCCAGTTAGCTTCTGCCTAACTCTCCAAAGAGGCTCACTCTGGGGTCATCCAACCAGGTGCCACATGAACAGTGTGAAACTGTCATATTGGAAAGTCCATGGCTAGCATCCTGGTTGACAGCCCAGCTGAGCTTCAGCTGACAACCGGCTCCGGCATGGACGGGCAGCCAGGTGAGTGAGCAGGATTGGTTGGGCACCCTGCAGAGCCTCAGCTGCAGCACATCCCAAGGCCTCACTGCAGCTGTGTAGAGACCCTCACAACGGCTCAGCCAAGATCTCCTTGAATTCCTCACCTACAAACCTGTGAGCAAAATGAAACAGTGCTTTAAGCTCCTAGGCTTGGTGATCGTTTGCTACACAAGCACCCTAAAGTCTTCTATGCAGTGCCATGTGGTCTAACTTACAGTCATATAAATAAAATATCAACATTTTCAAAAAGGTATACTTTCCCAGATAGAAGTCATAAAGTCCCATAAAGACCTAGCTTCATCCCCATTAAAATGTTTCTCAGGACCTGTCTGCAAATATTTTGGAGAGCAGGACACAAATGTAATTATGAAACAAAACAAGAAATAAAATAGGTTGACTCTGCTAACTTCTTTTGTTATACCTATTATTTTTAGAAGAGTATTTCTAATTATGTAATGGCGAGAGAGTCAAAGACCTTTGTCTAACGTTGGGCTTATTAATTATCTTCCATATCAGTTTCACAAACTTAAGGAGATGAGTAGATTATGTCTGTCTTGATCATGTCTTCTAGGAGAGCCAGAATTTTCATGATTTATTTTTATTTCTTTGGTACTGGGGACTGAACTCAGGAGCATTCTACCTCCAAGCTATGTCCCCAGCACTATTTTATTTTATATTTTGAAATGGGTTCTTGCTAAGTTGCTGAGAATGGCCTGGAATCTCTGATCCTTAGCCTCAGAAGTTTTTAAGGTAATGTGCCACCAATGCCCGGCTAACAATCTAAATTAAGGGCTGAACTTTGAACAATTTTACTTATACAGAAAATATTTTATGACTTTTAAAATAGGAAGATCCCATTCTTCAAAGATATTGGGCATCTACAGGTGAAAAGGAGTGTTGCAAAGACATCAGCTCTTGGGTGGTAGTTACAGTAACAGGAGGATAACTCTTCTGGTAGACTTAGCAAAAACACCATTTCCATCTGGAAAACTTTCTGGGGATCATTAAGTTTTATAAGAACTGCAACCTAACTCAGTATGTGAACAAACTACAGCCTAACCTAAGATCATATTCTTTTAACCAGTAGCTAAATCTTAGCCAATCATAGCCACTGAGCTTCAACCAATCAGAGGCTACTAATAAGCCTATACCCAATGAGGCAAATACTAGGCTATATCCAAGCCAGCTCTTTCTATAAATTACATCCTTTGTTTTGATTGCTTTTCTTTTTGTTATTGTTATTTCTTTGTACCGAGTATTGAACCCAGGGGCATTTTACCTCTGAGCTACACACCCTAGCCTTTTTGTTTTTCTCTGAAACAGGGTCTTGCTAGGTTGGTGACAGCCATACTAAGTGTAGAGGCTGACCTTGAACCTGGGATCCTCTTGTCTAGGCTTCCTAAGTCGTACTGGAATTATTTTTAGACGCTGCCTTCCAGGGCTGCTGAGTGAAACTTTTTGAACTTCTCCTAGTTCGAAGTGCTACCTGATTTATGAGTCATTTGTTCAAATAAACTCAACAAATTTAATTTTTATAAAGTTTTTCTTTTAACACCACCAAGTATCATCACCTAAAATTTATCAGCTGAATGAAAATTGAATTTTGCCCTAGAAACCAAGGGAATGAAATTTACTTTTCTCCCCAATACTTTTGATAACTTTTCATTCCTTTTTGATGAGTCATAGGATTTTAACCAGGTAACTCTAGTTAGAGAGAATTCTTTGAACCACTTAGGGTAGGCATGCTTTGCAAGGATGTGGCTAGGGACACCTATGAGTTCTAGAGACTCAGGAGATCTATGAAATCAGAATTGTTTTCCTAATAATGTTAAGGTACCATTTGTTATTTTTAAGCTCATTTTCTCGGGAGGAAACTGTTGAGTTTTCTAGAGGCTACATGGTATAAGATATTGCAAGGGACCAAATTCAAATGTATACATAGAGTTGTCTTGTTATAAAAGATAACGGTTTGTGAAAATGTAAAATAATACCATTCTCACATTTGTCAAATATAGATATTTTATAATATTCCTAAATTAGATGATTTTCATACAATTTAGCTTAATATGTAATGAATTTATTATTATATTTAGTGAATTAATGCTTATTTACATTTTTCTCTCTTACTTTCCAAGGTAATATTTTTCATGGTACTGGAAATTGAACGCAGGAACATTCTATTTCAGAGTTGCATTACAGCCATATTTTCTTTTTTTATTTGCAACAGGATCTTGTTAAATTGCTGAGGGCCTTGCTAAGTTGCTGAGGCTGGCTTTGAACCTGCAATTCTCCTGTCTTAGCCCTCCAAGTACTGGGATAATAGGTGTGTGCAACCTTGCCTGGCTCTAAAGTAAATGTTGACAGATATAATGCTTATAAACAAACACTTTTTTGAGATCCTCAAAAGTTTTAAAAAATGTAACAGAGGACTGGGGCCAAATTGTTTGAGAGCTTAAGGTTAGATAGGAATTTAACTATGTGAGGAAATGAACACAATTTTACTGACAACTGTAATATTTATACTGATATATGCAGATGCTTCTAACATCAATTTAAACCTAAGCTTCTAAGTCTGTGATTTTCTGAAAATCATAAATAAATTCTAGCAAGAGTTAGAAAACATCATGGCATAATGTTTGGGCCTGATAGATCTTGGTGGACCAGACACACAGGCCTGGCTCTCTGAGTCAGATGCTGGCTAGTGTAAAATGTTCTGTGTATATGTTTGGATGCGTGTGGTTTTTTGCTAGAATGGCAGTTGAACAGAAAAAAATTTCCTGTATGAAAGGTTATCTTTTTATCTAAGTCTCTTCTCAGACAAGATAACAGAATCATTGTATTTATACTGAGGTGGTAGCTAGCCACCATTTTCTTATTTGCTTAGGAAAGTATGGTATATAATACAAAAAAAAAATGGTCAAATCCTCCTATTTTGGAAGCTCTTGCTTTTAATCAGCAAAATGAGATTTTTTTTGCCTTTTAAAAATGGGTGCATTGTAGTCATACATCTTAATGGGGTACAAGATGGTGGAGGCACACACGCACACATCACTCATTTAGCCCTCCCCCAATTCCCACCCCACTGCCTCCCCCTTCCCCTCCCTCCTTCTCATGTCTGGCTTAGTGGTTGGCTTTGGTAAGTTTGTGAATGTACATCAAGTACATTCGGTAATTTCTCTTCCCCCTCTCACCTCCCTCAAGTCGCCTTATTTGCCCATCTATGTTTTTTCTTTCTTCATCTAGAATTCCTGCTATTACCCTTTACTCCCTAGCTTTAAATAATTTTTGATTAACAAGTCCTGAAATTGGATTCTAACTAGGATAATAAAAATTAACCATCCCGACCAAGCTGAGCTTTCCACAAGCCCTGGTCTGCTTATTAAATTCTAAGGCAATGTGTACTTCAGAGATTTTTTTCTTTGTTGTTTTTTTAATGACTTGCCTTCAGGTTACCATTGCATTTTTAGTTTTTTTTTTTTTTAATGAAGTAGGGAAAAAGTGGAAAAAAGTGACAAGAATCTAATAATGACATTTCTTGAAAAAAGTTCACTTTTTATAGTGTTCACTGTAATTCATCCCTTCAAAACAATATTCACTCATTGTCATCTGTGAATACGTAATAATTGTACAAAAGATAGTGAAACCACACTGACCTAATCTAATATTAAATTGTACCTGTAGAAACAGTGATGAACTTGTGAGACAAAATGACATTTCTCTCGACTTCATAAATGTTTGGCTTCCTCAATCACCTAAATGAGTTAGAGGAATAGTGTTACTTAAAAGCCCCACTGGAAACTAGAGCAGTGTGCTCTTGTATTTTTAGAAAATATAAGGAGTCCCCTGAACCCTCATTTATCCAACACCAGCTTATTGAGCAAGTATTGTGCATTTGCATTTAATAATGGACCAAAAAATAAGAGAACACCATGAAGCTTATGTTCTAATGGAGCAGATAAGTTTCTATCCATTTAATATAATTTTGAGCACTTATAAATGATAGGCAGAGTCAGGAGTGGTGGCATACACCTGTGATCCCAATATCTGGGAAAAAGAGACAGGAGGATCACAGGTTGGAAGTTAGCATCAGTAATTTAGCAAGGCTCACAGCAAGTTTGTGTGAGACTCTGTTTCCAAATAAAAAATAAAGTAGGGCTGGAGGTATAGTGTGTAATATGGAGGTAAATTGCACCTGGGTTCAATACCCCAGCACCACATACACACACACACACACACACACACACACACACACACACACACACATATACACACACAAGAAATTCAGTCAGTGATTTAAAACGATTTGGGGGATTTTTAGACTTCTTTATCTGCAAAGCTCCCTCATTTCTAACTCATTCTGGAAAGTTCCAGCTTCCTCTGCCTCTCCAAACTCAAACCTTGATCTCCCTTACTCCTTGAGACTGGTTCTGTTTGAGATTCCTCTTCCTGTACTAAGGCCCATGAAGTGTCTCTGGCAGGAAACCAGTCCTAGTGGACCATATTGCACTGCCTCCATCTCTGAAGGCCTAGCATCTTGTGATGCTAGGTTGCCCAATGTCCAAACAAGCTTGCTTTTATATATTTTGCTCTACGTTCTACTTGTTTATGGCAGAATTTGGTACAATTTATTATCCCATTTGGTACAGAAGTAGAAGTTCTGAAAATTAATTGTTATCTGTTTGATTTGTTTGAAGATGAAAGTTATTATAACCATGTTATATGCCAAATAAAAATAATCCAGTTAAGGATGAATATCTGGTAATGCTGCAGAGAAATGATGTTTCAGAAGTGAATCCTTGGAGAAAGGGTGTATACCAATACACTAAGAAAGGGGCTGGCCTCAGTCAGCTGAACGGGCACTGAATTCACAGGCTCAGCATTTACGTGATGGGCTAATAAGGTCAGAATAGAAAAATAAGAAAAATATTAGTCAACAGAAAAACTATTTCATTATAATCTGATCTAATGATTTGGGTGAACAGAATAACAAAAGTATGTGCCCCTTATCTTTGGTCAAAATGGAATCACTTTTTCCTACCCAATTGTGAGTCTTGAAATATTTAATCTTTATGTTCTACTTTATAGGTATTTTTAGAATCTCCATATCCAGAGGGATCCAATAATTTTTTTGGTAGTAGAAACTGAACCCAGGGGCATTCCACTGGTAAACTATAGCCCTAGCCTCTTTTATTTTTTTATTTTGAAACAGGATTTCACTATATTGCTGAGGCTGGCCTTGAACTTGGAATCTTCCCATCTCAGTCTCCCAAGTACTGAAATTATAGGCATGTGCCATTGAGTCCAGCTCAAACCAAAGATTCTTAAAAATACTACATATGAATGACTTCTAGATGAATCCTGGGTCTTGGTGTTGGTCAACTGGTTACTTAAAAAAATAAAACATTTATATGTGACTGCTGTCTAGTTAGAAAATCAATGCAATATTATGTAAAAGTAGTGTTAATACCTACATAACCGAACTAGTGTTACGATTTAAACAAAATATAGTTAACATGCCAACAGCAGTTGCCACTGAAATGCTTTTTAAATTTTATCCTTCCTAGGTAGTAAAGCTCTTTGAATACATTAACCAGGAAGACAATGCTAGATGCCATCTACCAAAGAAACATAATACACTTATTCTTATTTTCCTCAAATACCCTAAGATTATTCATGATCCAATTTTCCTAAACTAAATTCCCCTTACTCCTTTTCCCGTTTTTGTTTCTTGTGTTCATTGCTAAGTCTCTTAGCCCTAGAATGATCCCTAGCACGTAGTGAGCAGCCAGTAAACTGAATTACTGTAGAATCTGTCCAATATAGGTACCCACGGATACCTCTAAGTATACTAGTATTCCCTGGAATAAATTTTTGGGCAAACCTACCATGGAGAATAACATGGTTTGAGTTAGTCACCCTGATTTGTTTCCTTTCTGGTGAGATCTTTTGTGGCACACGGAATGAGAAACCCTTAGTACATGTCAGAAGCAGTCTTTGTCTTAAGTCTTAGCCTTTTAAAGTCACAATCTGGGTAGCATTTGTGTGCCAATGGTACTGAAAGGATTACATCTTTCAGTGTCCTGGTAGCCCTTGGTGACAGGACACCATATTTCCCATTACCAGCCCCTGTCCTCGGGTCTCGCACCCCTGCAGTGGATTCAGATGAGCAGGCTGGGCGTCGTGGTTGTGCGCGCATGTCAGCTGCAGGAATCCCATTCTAGGTGACAGCAGAGATACTCTGGTCCTACATCCTCTTTTACACCTGATCACACTTCCAGATGGGAGAGCCAAGAGCACTCAGAGTTACCAGGCTGGGGGAAGAGGCTGGGGTGGGGGACAGGTGCCAAATGAGCATCTTGATATGGAGGGGAGACAGAAGAGCCCCAATGTGAACGCCACGGAAGGGGATTAAGCTTGTGTCTCCTGCCCAGATTCTCACTGGGTCTGGAATCTAGTTGCCTAAAGTGGCGGGTAGCCGTTCAGGAACCAGAGAGAGGCAGGTGGTCCTAAATTTGCCGGTGACCCAAAGACAGAATTTCCCAGCAGGGGAGACTGACCTTGGCTGATTTTGTCTGTTCAGCCGAGTTCTCATGTGTTGGGGATGTGAACTCACCCACCTGGCTTGACAGGAGGATTCCGGCTCCTGTCCTCCTGACCCACAATCCACCTTCTGTCTGCTCACACGGGATTAAATCCTCGTGTGATAAGATCAGCCAGCAGACTACAAGAGGGTGATTGATGACAGTGGGGCCTTTGATGGGGTGAACTCTGTTCAGATGTTTTAATATTTACTAAATATGAAAATTAAAATCAGTTGAGAGAAAGGAGCAAGAAAGAGTTTGGAATTGAGAATTGAAAATCCCAGGGAAAGAGGGAGCCCTTAGATTTGCTATATAGTGGAGAAGGTGAGAGCAGGAGACCAGGGGAATGAGGGAAGGAAAAACATGAACACAACTTCATCTGTTTTGGGGAAAATGCCGATAAAACTAGAATCACCTTTTTTAAATTTTTATTGGTGCATTATACTCATATCTCATATTGGGGTAAAAAACTTGTGTGTACAGACATGCACACGTCACTGATTTCACCCCTACCCAATTCCTACCCCATTCCCCCCTTGCTCGGCTTAGTGGTTGACTTCGGTATGTTTAAGTACATTGTGTGTTTTAGAGATTTTCCTCTTCCCCCCTCCTTTCTCCTCCTTTAGGTTATCTTGTTTGCTCCTCCATAGGATTTTCTTTTTCATCTAGAGTTCCTCCTATGACCCAATTCTCCCTAACTCTCACATATCAGGGAAAGCATCTGATTTCTTATTTTTTGTGACTGACTAATCTCACTTAGCATAACGTCCTCCAGTTCCATCCATTTCCCTGAAAATGATGTAATTGAGTTTTTTTGTTGATGGCTGAGTAAAATTCCATTGTGTACATATCCCACAGTTTTGTAATCCATTCGTCTGGTGATGGACATCTTGGCTGGTTCCATAGTTGAGCTATGGTGAACTGGGCAGCTATGAACATAGATACACATGCACTAGTTTGGTAGTTTGGTTTCTTTTCTTTAGGTAGAATCACTTTTCTCCTCAATTTTTTTGATCTTCAATTGTGTTCCTCTGAATGAGTTATTGTGTCATGTATAGGACACGTGGACCAGTGTAGACATTTGGGTCAAATTTGAACAGAACCAAAGCTGTACAGTGGCCTTTGGGCATACCCACACCGAAATTTGCTTCTGGGATACATCGTCATTCGGGGGGGGTCATTTGCAGATTCGTCACAACACCTTGTTATCGTTTACAAACACATGGAAATCAGTTTCCGAGTCTGTCACTTTTCCTGTAGCTTGGGGCAGACAACACCGATTTGAAGGTACCCTGTTCTTAAAACGTTGCTTTAGGTGAGGTCGGCTCTGAACAGAGATGGCCCCGACAGGGCCTCTTTTTAAAATTCCCTGTTCTAGGTGCTAGTCTCATCCTCACAGGTGCCTGCAGGCAAACCTGACATTCCTATTTAGGAATTCATGCCTTCAAGTTTGGCCTCCATAGGGAAGAGGTACATTGAAATGGATTATCAAGTGAGGGTTAGTGCTTAACAAAATGTTCCAATGTGATGGAATTTTAGAATTCATTCCATGAAGATATCTGGGGGGTGGGTAGAAAAGTTGTCTCCTGAGTACTATTTGTTACTATTTTTTTTGGTGGTACTGGGGGTGGAACCCAGATGCTTTCTACCTCCGTGCTATACTCCCAGATCCATTTTTATATTTTGTTTGGAAACAGGGTCTCACTAAGTTGCTGAGAGCCTCACTAAGTAGCTGAGGCTGGCTTCGAACCTGCGCGATCCTCCTATCTCAGCCTCCCAAGTGCAGGGATTACAAGCGTGCGCCACTATGCCCAGCTATTTGTTACTATTACCAATGTCATTATCATCATTTTTTGTGTGTGATATGGGGGATTATTGAATATAGGAGAATTCTACCTCTGAGCTACACTCCCAGCCTTACTTTAATTTTTAATTTTGGAAGAAGGTCTCACTAAGTTGCAGAGAGCCTCACTAAGTTGCCGAGACTGTCCAAAACCCTGAAATTTTCCTGTCTAGGCTTCTCAAGTACCGGGATTACAAGTGTGTGCCACTATACCCTGCATTTTTCTTTTTTAAATTTGAACACGGTCTTGCTAAGTTACTGAGGTTCCTATGAAGTTGTTGAGGCTGTCCTCGAACCTGCCTTTCTCCTATCTCAGCCTCCCAATTACTGGGATTATAGGCATGCACCACCACGCAGGGGCCCGAGCACTTTTAAATACCACTCCCCTTGGGTTCTGCATATGCCGAAGTCTTGTTCTCACTTTAATGTCCGCCTTTAGGTGAAATTCAACACCATCTGGTCAGCCAACATCCATTTTCTCTTTCTAAAGCCTTCCTGATTTTTCCAAGGTAGGACAGAGACTGTTCTTATGCTGGGAAACTTGCTGTGATATTAAATTCTGTCCTTTACCTCTCTCCTAGGAGCCCTGAAAAGCCAGATCATTGCTCTCGAGATCTCCACTTGGCCAGAGGAACACATGTGATGTAATCCTGCCAGAAGAGGCACTGTTGCTATTGTCTTGAATCTAAAGAGAACTGCATGCGCTCTTTCCCCAGCCCTGCTCCTACCAGGAGACCACTTCAGATCTGTGTTTCTGTTCCTAGACTTCCAGAGCTGTTCTTCTTTCTGCTCCTTTCCAAGACTGGTCCTGGAACTTTCCAGTGGATTCTTGGAACTACCCAGATCTTTCCACTGAAGCTCTTTCTTAACTTATTTTATTGTGATTATTAAGCTGATTATTTTTGTAACCAAAACTACTGGGCAGATCAACTTGGAAAAGAGAAGGGTAAAGTAACGATTAGTAGTTGCACCTTAGCTGGGTGTGGTGTTACATGCCTGTACTCTCAGTACTTGGGAGGCTGAGACAAGAGGATTGCAGATTTGAGGCCAATCTCAGCCACTGTGGTGAGACCCTGTTTCAAAATACAAAATAAAAAAAGTGCTGGGATGTAACCCAGAGTAAAATGCCCCTGGGTTCAATCCTTAGCATCACAAAACCATCATAATATAACTGTATCATTTTCATCATATAAGCACAAGAGTGCCTTTGGTACTCAAGAAAATTAAAATGTTAATCATGTGTTCTTAAAGGACATATAAAAATTCTGTTTCTGGTGTCTCGCCTACTGAAAACTGAAAACTGGGATAAAAACATCTCATTTATGCTGTTGCCTTAATATGCATGTTTGTATATGTCTTTCTCTGCCTCCCCCACCTTGGGTACTAGAGATTGAATCCAGGGCCATTTTATATCTGACCACACCCCAGGCCTATTTATTTATTTATTTATTTATTTATTTATTTATTTTTTTTTTTTATTTGTGTGGTACTGTGGATGGAACCCAGGGGCATTCTACCTCTGAGCTACACTCCCAGCCCTACTGTTTATTCTTCATTTTGAAATAGGGTCTCACTAAGTTGCAGAGGGCTCACTAAGTAGCTGAGGCTGGCCACACCCCTGAGATCCTCCCGTCTCAGCCTCTCAAGGACTGGAATTACAAGCGTGCGCACCACGCCTGGCTCTGCTACTTTGCTTTGAAACTGCATCTCACTAGGTTGCTAAGAATCTTGCTGAATTCCTGAGGCTGTTCTTGAACCTGCAATCCTGTCTCAGCCTTCCAAGTACTGGGATTATGGGCGCACACCACCACATCTGGCGCTGTGGGGTGTGTGTGTGTGTGTATTAAAAATTCATTTTTAGATTATTATAGATTCACATCCAATGGTAAGAAATAATCCAGAAAAGGTCCTGCGAACCCTTTACCTAATTTCTCTCATGGTAACAAGTTGTGTATTGTGACATCGTAGTCATGATATCGACATTGGCTCAATCCATGGGCCTCCTTACTCACATCTCACCATCTGTGTGCACTCATTGTTCTGTGTGTGTGTGTGTGTGTGTGTGTGTGTGTGTGTTTGCACACACACAGTTCTCTCCAGATCTCCCCTTACTTCTCGCTTCTCAGTGCTATAATCCATTTTTCCTACATGATTAAGAAACCCAAAGAAATTTGATACAGACAGATGGAATGGCCTTTTCAATTTACTGGATCAACAGAGGCAGGGATGGGAACTTAAAATTTTTGTGTCCCCTTTCTGTGCCCCCGTCCACTGGCCTAGAAGAATGATCCAGGCCCATGTGGACGCCAAAACAAACACTTCCTTTTGTACTCTGAGAAAGAAGAGCTCAGCAAAACTCTATAAAACTGTAAGGACTTTTCAGGGGCAGCCTTCTGCTCTGACAGCTCCAAAGGACAAGTTTAATTAAAAACTTTTGTCTGAGCGGGGCGTGGTGGAGCATGCCCATAGTCCCAGGACTTGGGAGGCTGAGACAGGAGAATTGCAGATTCCAAGCTACTTGAGCAATTGAGTAAGACCCTGTTTCCAAATAAAAAATAAAATAAGGTTGAGGATGTAGCTCAGGGGTAGAATGTCCCTGGGTTCCATCCCCAGCACCACAAAAAAACAAATGATAAAAACCAACCAACCAACAACAACAACGAGAACCAAAATAAGTTAAAACCTTTTGGTCTTAAGCCCATTCATAGAAGATAAAGGAAGCCAAATTAATTTTTCATGAAACATCTCTAGTCAGAAGCAACATCTCTAGTCCTGAGCTATTATTAGCCTTACATGTCATGCTTTTAACAAGCAGAATGCATAAAATTATTGTATTTCAACGTTTGCAGTACTGAGATTATATATATATATATATATTTGTATGTACTATTGGGAATTGGACCTGGGGACATTACCTTAGCTACATCCCTAGCCCTTTTTAAAAATCTTCAAAACAGTCTCTCTCTAAATTGTTAAGGCTGGCCTCCAACCTGCAATCCTCCCAACTCAGCCTCTCAAGTACTGGGATTATATGTATTCACCATCACGCCTGGCATGCGCCAATCATAAGGGCTAAGGTTTAGAAAAGGGAAAAAGCCAGAATAAACAACAGATTACAAAATAGTATTATTTCATAAGTTAAGACTATTCAAACTTATTTGGGACTATATATTTTTAATTGTAATAAAATTGTACTGAACAGATCAAACAGAAAGGCATTTTACCTAAAATGTACTTGCTTAAAAAAGCAATTTCATATAGAAAAAGGAAATGAAATTTCCTCTAAAGAATTTAATCTGAACTGATATGCACAATATAGAAGGAAACAGTAATCTCCAGTTATTGGATAGACTTGTATACCTTGAGGGTAAGAGACAGAATAGAAAGCAAGGCGGAGAGGAACAGAAAGGAAGTCACTCTGTGTCTTTGTTTGGATAATATCCTCTCTGATCAAAATTAAAAGCTTGCAATATTTGCTGAATGTACTCACCATTATATAGCTGCTTCTGCTGTGTGCTAAATATTGAATCTTCAAATTCAGAGATAATTCAATAAAGCCTGGCTCCCCATTAGAATCTCTAGGAAGCCGAAATCTAAACTATGGCTAAGCCTGGCAAGGCGGCCCACCCCTGTAATATCTGTACTTGGGAGGCTGAGACAGGAAAATCACAGGTTTAAGATCAGCCATAGCAATTTAGTGAGACTCGCAGCAACCTAGAGAGACCTTGTTTTCAAAAAAAAAAAAAAAAAAGTAAAAAGGGCTGGGTGTATAGCTCAGAGGTAGACTGCTCCTGTGTTCAATCCTCAGTCCCTCCAAACCAACAAATTGTGGCTAAGCCTCTTCTCCAGTCAAATGAATCAGAAGCTCTGGGGTGAGGCTTGGAAGGGGGACAGGGGGAGGGTTCTGAACATTGAGGGCTCAGAAACACTGCTTTGAAATGTGCACTCGGCTCTAAACTATCACATGCGTCTGCAAAGGGTACCTTTTAAATCATGAGAACTTACTATTAAAAGTCACTTTATAATGATTCTCTTTTTTTTCTTCAAGAAAGCCATTTTCCCTTTTAGAAATGTGAACCTGATTTTCCTACATTGCATTTGCCTCGAGTCACATGAACATTTACAGAGAGAGGGGCCCGTAGCAGAATGAATGCACCTCTCCTCATACATAGGTTTTAGAGGAGAGAAATTATCTTTGTGCCAGCCAGGCCGTATGGCGCACAATTGTAATCCCAGTACTCGGGAGGTTGAGATGGGAGGATCGCATGTTCAGGACCATCCTCGGCACCCAAGGGAGACCCAGTTTCAAAACAAAAAATAATGAGGGTTGGGGGTGTAGCTTGGGGTAGAATGTGTCTAGGTTCAATCCTCAGTATCTTAGACACATCCCAAAAATGATATTTGTGTCAAGACTAGCATATAAATTTCCGTATACCTCATACAAGGCTAATTCTTACTTTTTTATTTATATATATATATATATATGACTATTCTTACTTTTTCATTTATACATATGTTGCCTATCATATAGTATACATTATGTGTTTTGTTTATATACCTATTATATATGTGTAACACAACAGTTTTTATATTATATATATTACACATAATGTTTATGTAATGTATATAGATGTATATATGTACATATACTGGAAATCAAAATATTAAGCTACTCTTTAACTTCCTTTTTATATAAAGCTACACTTTAACTTCCTTTTTAACCACTTTCTTCAAGGTTAGTAATGGACTTGGCTATCAAAACTCTGCATCAGATATGTAGGTAATAAAAGAAACCACACCAGATATATCTTTGTTTCTTAACCTTAGGCTAACAGTTATGGGAAAATTGCAAGAGGGAATTACAAACAGAAAACCCAAACCTGCAATCACTGGAAACTGCTCAAATTTTATTTAAACTGCATGCCCAATACTTTGGTGCCCAAACTCAATTTTTATTTTAGGAAAACATCACTTTTCCTTAGATTGTTTTCTAACCTCATTTTCGGCAGAATGGAACTCCATCTCGAGATTCATAGACACTGTGCTCTCCTTGCAGGCAAAACTGTGACGTGTCTTTCTGCTCTGTGTTAAGTGTGAACTCGAGGTAGACAGCATCCGCTAATCTCTAGACCACAGAGTGCTTCACAGCAGCTTTGCATGCTGCGTTCAACGAGGAAAGCAGTTACTGGTTTCTCTTGCAACTTATGAATCCTTTCTAAATCTTTAGCCCTGGTGAAAAAACATCAAAATGAAGACAAGTTCCCGAGAAGGGATTAACAGAAAAACTATCACGTACACAGATTCTTCTCGGAGTTTTGGAAAGTTATTTGCTTATCTGAATGATATTTGTCAAGATGAAAAGACCCCAGCAGATTCCTTGGGTTCTCACTGACCGCGGAGCAGCTGCTGCTCTGTTGATACATGGGACATCTGTAGAAAGTTCTGGGAAGTGAGTGCAAATATCGTACTGTCAGCAGAAAAGTTCTAGGAACAACCACTGGGAAACACGAAGAAGCTGGAAAACACCACTGAAAACCTGGATACGAGGAGGCTGTACTACATACAGTGGTCGTGAGAACACTGAGTTCAGCAGCAAAGGAGGGAAGAACAAGTTCATTGTGCATATTGAGGTCCCCAGGTACTGTCAGAAAATACTTCTTCCTACCCAGCTTGAACAACATGGAAGACCTGTTCAAATCTCCAAAGTCTATAGCAAAAGTGGTGGTGGAGATAGATAGATAGATGATAGATAGTGTGTGTGTTTTACTGGGGATTGAACCCAGAGGCATTCTGCTTCTGAGCTACACTGACAGCCTGTTTTTATTCTTCTTGTGAAAATGGGTTCTCACACTGCCATGCGGTGAGGCCAGTGCCAAGGCCAGTGAGGCCAGGAAAGGAGCCTGCCATGCAGCGAGGCTGGTGCTGGGGCCAGCAAGGCCAGGATCAGAGCCTGACACGAGGCAAGGCCAGTGCCGGGTTCTTCAAGCGTGGGATCATAGCCTGCAATGCAGTATCCACAGGGAAATATCACAGAAAATAAGAAATCAGATGCTTTCCCCAATATGCAAAAACTAGGAAGAAATGGGTAATAGGAGGAAATCTAGTTGAGGAAAGGGCCCTATGGAGGAGCAATTAAGGTGACCTATCAGAGGGTACGGGAGCGGGTAAGATGGAATCTCTTTAAAGCACATGATGTACTTAAACAAACATATTAAAGTCAATCACTAAATCAAGCATGGGATCGAGGGAGGGGGAGGGAATGGGATGGGGATTGAATAAAGGCTAATTGGGTGAAGTGTGCTTGTATATCCACACAAATGTTGTATTCCATTGAGATATTTGACTACAATGCACCAATAAAAATATACTAAAAATGGGGTCTCACTAGGTTGTTGAGAGTCTTGCTAAGTCTCTGAGGCTGGTCTTGAATCTGTGATCCTTCTGTCTCAGCCTCCAAAGTACTAGGATTACAGGTACATGCCACCACGCCCAGTAATCAAGGCATCGTTTTACAGATGGAGAAGCTGAGACACACAGCTGCTCATCTTGATTTACTATATTACTTATTCTTCCTTATTAAGGGTTTGCTCATCCCTGAACCAAATGGTTAGTTGATACTGAGTATTTTAGTTTTGTAGATTAAATATGTAACTGACAAATGAAAAATTATACATATTTATGATGTATGTGATGTTTTGATATATGTGCACATTGTGAATTATTAAATCAGGCTAATTAACATATCCAGAGAACACTGAGCGTCATCTTTTGCTTTGAGAAAGTCTCTCTGACAGTTTTCCTCAAGGTACTGTCTTCTTCTTGGAGGAGATAGCTCGGAAATGCTTGTCAGGCTTCTAGCTATGACTACTTATTTTTAGGTGAGTATGTTTTGCTTAGTTTTATTGCTTTCTTATGTTTTCTATTTTGTTTCAAAGCGTCAGGGAGTTTTGACAGATATCACAGCAACATAGGGTTATTTCCAGAAACAGCTCCCATTTTCTTTGTGGCAATGAGTTTAAGGCTAATGGACAGGAAACTGAGATTGTGTTTTCTTCCTTCCTCTAAAAAAGCAAATTTGCACTTGGAAACATGCTTAAAACAGATCCCTCATTTGAGACTCACAAAGAATAAGCCTATGTGCTCAGATACACTGGTTATTCACGCAAGAAAATGGCCAGAGTGATTCCCTATCTATGATGGCAAAAGCCATTCATCATTAAATAAAACATTTAAGCAGTCATTTAAATATTACAGGCTATGAAATCGCTTAGGCAGTGAATAGGAACTGGAATTAGAAGGCCAGTCTTGTCCTTGAGCAAATAATTAAAAGCTTGCTCTTTCTCACACTTGTCTACAAAAATGGAATGAAAATTCTGGGTCATTCATCCATTTCACATGAAACTTGGAGGACTAATGACTAGGCTCTTTCTCAAATGGGAAGTCCTTGTGGAAGATATGGGCAATGTACAGCAGCTGGACTCTTCTGGTTTTTCATGACAATTCTGATTTCAAATGTTCTGTCCCTGTGATATAACTTAAGTGAATCTTTATGCCATAACTCTGCTACTCCCAATCAAAACTCCCTTCCAGGTGGCCCTGATTCACAGTTAAAATTTCCTGAAGTCAGACAAACTCAAGGAAATTCAATGAAAATGCCAGGTGTGGTGTGGCATGACTGTAATTCCACTACTTGGGAGGCTGAGACAGGAGGATCACAGGTACAAGGATAGCCTCAGCAATGTAGTAAGACTCAGGGCAACCTAGCAAGACCCTGTTTCAAAACAAAAAATAAAAAATAAAAAAAAGACTGGGGGTGCAGCTTAGAGTTAGAATGCCCCTAGGTTAAATCCCAAACAAATAAACTAAATGAATGAATGAATGAATGAATAAATAAATAAATAAATAAGTATTGAGGAGAGAAATGGAAGAGGGGAATTGAATCAAGAATAAACAGGGAGGGAAGGCTTGGGAAATTCTTTAGTATTAAGAATAAGGCATATGCTAATTTGCAGAAGTGATTTATAGACATCGTAAAAACACCATTTGTCAAAGTTTTCCAGGTTTTTCATTTTTTTTCTGAGGTAAGGGTGAAAAGAACAAGGGAGTCAGTCTTCACTGGACTCATTATACTTTTATTTTTTTATTCACAATTTAATTCCAGGAGAAGGCAGCAAAGTAATCATTTTGGCCAGAAGTATTGATAAAGACTCCTAATTTTCCCCCACCTTTTTCAGACTCACCACTTTATCAGGCTCACGGGGGATGCAGTTTGCTTTCCCTGGGTCTGAGTGTCTTGAGATGGGCCTTTCAAATTAAAGGAGGACTCGGAGGAAACGCTGGAATCAAATTTCACTCCGCGGTCCCACAATAAATATAGCCTTGCATATTGGTCAGGGGTTGCAAATCAGGTTTTATTTAACAGATTGCCTCTACTACTAAGGACAAAAATAGCAAGACTGAGAGGTAGGAAAAAGAGTAGGGGCAGGGATGGAGGAAATTCAAGTAAAAATCATACCCCCAAAATCCAGGAGCAGCTGAAGTATGGCCGATTTGAAAGGATTTTAGAAATTATTGATTTAATTTTAATTTCCTTCCACAATATCATCAACAAGTGGTTGTTGAGTCTTTTATATTTAAACCTCTAATGAAAAAATCTTTATTAATTTTAAGAAATTTACTACAATCATTTTTCAAGAATGCCCATGTTTACAATTCATAGAGGGACAACCGGGGATAGTTGAGAAGAGTCTGGATCTACAGTGCCGGGGTGATTTTGTCTTAAAGCTGAAAACATGGCCAGGGCTTCATTATTCTGCCGTTAGTAACTGATAACTCAAGTAGGTGAAAATCAGTAAACGTATGTAAGATTTCAACAGCCTTGCCAATCAACTTGATCTTATTAGTATTTATAGAAAACTTCATCTAACAATAGCATATGTGCACTCTGCGTGCTTACATGGAACACTCACCAAGATAAATCATGTTCTGAGCCATAAAACACACCTTAACAAATTCATAAAGGTGACTTAGGCTGCGATGGAATTAAAATCTCAGCAATGACAGAAAGGTGGCTGGAGAAATTTGCTAGATGCGGCAAAAGTAGCAACAGAGAGGTAAACATAAAGCAGCAAACGTATATACTTCAGATAAAGGCCTAAAATTAATAACTTAAGTTTCTAATTTATGAAAATAAACAAGGAAGAATTAAAGGGAATGGAAGCAGCAGGAAATAAATAATTACAAAATAAGAGTAGAGATCAGTGACCCCCAAACAGGAAACCAATATAGAAAATGAAACTCGAGGCTTTGTGTGTGCCGGGCATGCACTCTACCACTGAACTACACCTCCAGATAGGTCTCCGGTTTCTTCCAAAACTAAACTTAGTCTTAATTTATGATGTGGCAATCATGCACCCACATATTTACCCAGTTGTTAGGAAAGCTTATGTCCATGCAGAAACCTACCATGAATATTTATCGTGGATTTATTAATAAAGGCTAAAAATGGGAAGCAACCAAGATGTCTGTCAATAGGCAAATGGATAAGCAAACTGCAATACATTTAGACAATAAAATAATAATTCCTACTAGAAAAAGATAAACTCTCAAGCCATGCAGATATACAGATGGAACTTAACGATATCCTGTAAAGTGAAAGACTATCTGAAAAGGCTATGTATTCCATAATTCTCCTTATAAAACATTCTGATAAAACCAAAATTCTAAAGATAGTAAACAGACCAATAGCTGCCAGGGGTTGGGGTGGGGAGGTTGAATAGGTAAAGCGCAGAGGAATTTCCAGGTAAATGTATGACCCTGTATTGGTCAAAACCCTTAAAATTTCACTGCACAAAGAGCCTCAATTTGTGCAAATTTTATAAAAATTGTTTTAGAAGGTCAGGGGGGATCACATGATGGAATTAAAAATGCGACAAAAAAATGCAAGGTGTGGTGGCGCACGCTTGTAATCCCCGCGCTTGGGAGGCTGAGGCGGGGGGAACGCACAAGTTCAAAGCCAGCCTCAGCTACTTAGTGAGGCTCTCAGCAACTTAGTGAGACTCTCTTTCCAAATAAAGTATAAAATAGGTCTGGGAGTACAGCCCAGAGGTAGAAAAGCCCCTGGGTACCACAAAAAAAAAGTGACAAAAAAACTTACTGTGAATTATAAGAATTATAAGTATTTGAAACAATTACACAATATGGGATGAAGAAAAAAAATATGACCTAAATAATTTGAGAAATGAGTGGAATCTCTATGACTGGAGAGAAAAGGAACTTAACGTAAGCGCGGCATCCTAGTTAATATGGCTGTTTCTTGATAGGGTATAGGCGTAGGCTAACATTCTGAAACCAATACGAACATGAAATTGAATGCTCAGTGTGGGTGGCTGATGGCCTGAGCCAGGCGTTTCAGTATTAGAATGGAAAGTTCCAGGTATCTAAGGAGAAATGGTAGTGGATTCGAGTTGGTGATATCAGAGTAAACTTATCTTAGTATTAATACAGATGGTTATGTATAAAGGCATTTATAAATATATCAGGCTCATGGGTTTATAGACACACATCTCTTTCCTTGCTCTACCTGCTTAGTGGGCCTCATTTCAGTGATAACACGTCACTGAGCCTACCTAGTGCTCAGATCGTGGTGCAAATAAATGGAACCAGTACTCCTAACATTAAGGAAATATACAAGATGGACTGGAAGCATCTTGCTTTTGAGTAAGAAATTACCCAAAATATACTAAGCCAAACATGAGACGGAGGGAGGGGGGATGGAAGAAGGGGAACTGGGAAAGGGCTAAATGAGTGATATGTGCATGTATGCACACATCTTGTACGCCATTAAGATGGGTGACTACAAGGCACCAATAAAAACATACTCAAAATATAGAGAAGTTAAACTTGAAAGTTTGACAAGGACCCTCTGCTATGGTTTGAATGTGTTCCCAAATTTCATGTGTTAATAACTTCCTTCTGAATGTGCTGTGTTAGGGGTGGGCCTTTCAAGGTGAGTGGTCATGAGGGTTTTGCTCTGTGACCCATATGATGCTCCTACCATGTAATGATACAGCCAGACTGCCCTCACCAGATGCAGACCCTTGATCTTAGACTTCTCAGCTTCCTCAACTGTGAGCTGATAAATATCTGCCTCTAACTACAACACTACATACAAAACACATATATATTATACAAACCTATAGTAAAACAAGCAAAGGCTCACGTGCATGGGCTTGTGTAAAAGGAGACATTCCTAGGAAACAAGTTAAAGAGAGCTCCCAATGCCTAAAGCTAGAACAATACAAGAACCAAAATAATTAAAGAGTACTGGATATAATGTAAAGTATAAAACATACACCACAACACCTTGAGTCATGGCATTAGATTATAATTTAATGTATAAAAAAGACATGAGCCCATGATATTATAAACCGATAACTTAATAACTACATTATTGAGAGACACATTTCCCATGCAGAATTCCAAATAAATTTGGGAGATGTCCTACCCTCAAGTAGGACATTGAACATAACTACCCATTGCTTAGTGTAGACTGCAACCTGTGAACTCTTTCCAAAAGTAAAATGTAGAAAAAGGGTGGGGACTTCATATAGTAGAGGAATGATTAATGCTAGGTAGCCAAGGTCAATTTTCTTCTCTTTTTCTTCCTCCTCCTTAAATTCTTTTGCAGTACTGGGGACTGAACTCAGGGGCATTCTACCTCTGAGCTACATCCCTAGCCCTACTTTATGTTTTATTTGAAAACAAGGTCTTGCGAAGTTGCCGAGCATCTCAGTAAGTTGGTGAGGCTGCCTACAAATCTTGATGATTCTGCTTTAGCCTCCCGGGCACTGGGATCACAGGCACGCGGCTCAAGGCCAATTAGTAGTTCAAATCTCACTGACAGCATGCGTACTTACTTGCTATCATGTTGTGTTCGTGATCACCATTTACCTCTGGGCTCTTTGTTCCAAAATATCCATAATCCAAGTCCAATCATGAAAAAGCATTCAGCCCACCTCAACCCAGGGACATTCTATAAAGCATTTGACCAGTACTCCTCAAAACTGTCAAAGCCATTGAACAAAAGGAAAGTCTGAGATGTGAAATAGCTTAGAGGAGTCTAAAGGACCTAAGAGTCATGTAACATCTTGAAGAGGATCCCACAACAGAAATGTCATTACGTAAAAATCAAGGAGATTTGAAAAAATTGGGGGCTTTAGCTAAAAATAATGATGTATCAATTTTGGTTCACTATTTTCATATTAAAAATAGGGGGCACTGGCCAGGCGTGGTGGTGCAGGTTTGTAATCCCCGCGCTTGGAAGGTGGAGACAGGAGGATCGCGCTGGTTCGAAGCCAGCCACACTGGCTTAAGAGACCCTTTTTCCAAATAAACTAATATAAAATAGGTCTGGGAGTGTAGCCAGGAGGTAGAGCATTTCCAGGAACCCCAAGATCACCAAAATAAAAAATAGGGGGCACTAAGTTGTGGAGGCCTAAGATGCTGAGGCTGGACTTGAACTTATGATCCTTCTGTGCCAGCCTATCAAGTGTTGGCATTAGGCCAGGCCTGGTGGTACACACCTGTAATCCCAGCATTTGGGAGGCTGAGACAGGAGGATTGCCAGTTGAAGGACAGCCTCAGCAAGTAGTGAGACACACATAAACCCCATGAGACCCTGTATCAAAATAAAAATAAAATAGGGCTGGGGGGTGTAGCTTAGAGGTAGACTGTAGAATGCCCCTGGAAAACACACACAAACACAGACACATGTGACACTAAATGTGGATTTATAGAAAACCTACTATCTGTGCAAATGTTCTAAAACCTAAAACTATTCTAAAGTTAAAAAAAAAAAAGTTTACTGAAAGCAAAACCAAAATAAACCCACAAAAGCAAGGGCCGGCTCCTGTCACTCTGCCAGCATTCTTCCAGAGGCAGCATCTAGGGAGGTGTATTTGGAGGCCCATTTTCCTTGACATTGACTCCAACATTAGGAATAAACAAGTGGGAAATGTCACCGCCAGTCAGACAATTAATACGGTGTACTGATATGTGTACAATTTTGCATTGGGAAAATGCCAAATGCAATGTCCACTGTCGTCCCTACCCTTTTTAAAGTGAGACAGGAAGAGGTACATGAATAAACCCAGCATCTGATAAATGCCACTACACGGGTGACAGGCAGAAGGTGCTGTAAAACCTCAGAGGATGTAAAGATCGGTGATGCCATGAAAGACTTCAAAGAGCTGAGCAGGGGACCCTGGAGTGGGGGCTCCCGTGGGCAGGGGTGGACGGGAACGAAAGGAGAAGGATTAGCTCAGCTCGACGAGAAGGAAATATTCACGTAGATGGCAGGTGGGAAATGAGGCTGGGAAACGCAGGTTCTATGTTACAGTTGATGGATGGCGAGTCTTCCACACTGTCTCAGTCACAGAATTAAATAAGGGAATTAGGAAGTAAGTTGTCTCACACACAATCTCTCTCTCCTTTTCTCCCATCAGACCCTCCCAGAAAGGCCTCTTCCTGGCTGTCTCTGCCTTGGTAGTGATCCATTCCAATGTTGTCATATCCTTGCTGGGCGTGGTGGTGCCTGCCTCCAACCCCAGTACTTGGGAGACTGAGACAGGAGGATGACAGGATTGAGGCCAGACTCGGCAACTCCACAACTTAGTGAGACTCTGTTTCAAAATACGAAATAAAATAGAGCTGGGTAGAATATCCCTGAGTTTAATCCCCAGTACAAAACAAAACAAAAACAAAACAGGTATCATATCTAATAGATACATTCTGGGTTTATCTCTAGTTTCCCAAAGGCACATGAGACTGTAATTGCAACCTTGAAAGGATGTTTGTTTTATCAACATCTTTACCACCACCGCTTTCCGATTTTCTCCTTGTCTCTCTCTGGCAACTCCTCCAGGTCTTTTTCTATCCAACTTCTAGCCTATGGGGTTGTTTTTCAAGTCTCCCCCATCCCCATTCTTCTTTGGCTAGACTCTCCCTAGTTGACCTCATTCAACCCCAGGGTTGGATTCACACCCATCTGTTCGATTGGTATTCTATGATTTAGATCTTGAGCCCAGAATTCTTTCCTGAATTTTACTCTTTCAGATCCAGCTGTCTATGCAACATCTTTTCTCAGATGCCTAAAAATTATGCAAGAAGCCAGTCATAGTGGCGCATCCACCCCAATGCTGTCATATCCTTGCTGGGCGTGGTGGTGTCTGCCTGCAATCCAACTGTTCGGGAGGCTGGGGATGGGGAGAACTCGTTTAAAACAAAAAAGATAAAAATAGGACTGGGGGTATAGCTCAGACGTAGAATACCCTAGATTTTGTCCCCAGTACTATCATGAAAAAAAATAAGAAGAAATAAAAACAATTATACAAAAGCCACCTCAACATCAACAGGTTGCAAACAGGTCTCTTGGTCTTCTCTTTTCTTCAAATCACCCCCTTCCCCAGATTTCCCATTTTCATAAATGGCACTACCATCTTCCTAGCTCTGTACAGAGCCCTGGAGGGCGTCCTGGATCCTGCCGTTGGATCACCACTCCTTCCTACCTGTCCAGTCCAGCCTAGAGTCTTACAATTATGAATTTCTTTACATGTTTTATTTTCCGTGTCCCCCATTAGACTATAAACTCCAAAGGATGGGGCTATGCCTTTTTTTGCCTACCATGACATATAAGCACCAAGACCAATGCACAGTTACTCAGTTAAAAATTAATCTAGCCATGTGCTATTG